>NW_023425534.1:1247722-1510222 GCF_014108245.1 Pipistrellus kuhlii | reverse complement strand
ACAGCCCTGGAGGCCGGCGGCAGGTCCCTCTGCCGTTGTGTGCGGAGCCTTCGGGGCTGCCAGGGTGCAGGGCGCGCCGGCGCGGGGTGGGAGGGCGCCAGCGGGTCACGGGGTCACGGCGGAGCTGGTGGCGGTGGATTCTGAGCTTTGGAGGAAACCCTATGGGGCCTGGGGGGAGGATGGTGGGGGTCGGGCAGTCATGGAGGGCTGCCAGGCGGTGGTGTGGGGAGGGACAGGAGGGCTTCCCGGGGTGTGAAGCTGCGGAAGGAGCCCCAGCTCCCATGGTGGCTCTGGCCTTTCTGTCCCGGACCAGAGTGCCCGCCCGGGCGCCGGCGCCCAGGGCTTCAGAGCGGGGGAGGGAGGCCAGCCCGGGCAGCAGGGACTCTTGCCAGAGGGGAGGGGGCCTTGTCTGACGTGGGGGAGGGGAGTGGTAGAAGAGGGGGAGCCTGGTTCCTAAGTGGGGGTGGGGGTGGGGGGTGGGGGTGGGGAGGGGAGTAGGTAGAAGAGGGGAAGCCTGCTTCCTAAGTGGGGGTGGGGGAGGGGAGTAGTAGAAGAGGGGGGCCTGGTTCCTAAGTGGGGGTGGGGGTGGGGGGTGGGTAGAAGAGGGGAAGCCTGGTTCCTAAGTGGGGGTGGGGGTGGGGGTGGGGGTGGGTGTGGGGGTGGGGGGTGGGTAGAAGAGGGGGAGCCTGGTTCCTAAGTGGGGGTGGGGGTGGGGGTGGGGGTGGGGGGTGAGGGTGGGGGTGGGGGGTGGGTAGAAGAGGGGGAGCCTGGTTCCTAAGTGGGGGTGGGGATGGGGGTGGGGGTGGGGTGGGGAGTAGGTAGAAGAGGGGGACAGATGGGAGGGGGCCCAGCACGGGCTGCAGGGTGCTCCTCTCGAGCTGCTCCTCTGTCTCCAGGTGAGCCTCTGGCCCTAGATCTGGGGACGGAGTGAGGTCTCTGCAAGTGTGTGTGTGTGTGTGTGTGTGTGTGTGTGCATGTGTGGGTACATGTGCACATGTATGTGTATGTGTGCCTGTAGGTGCCCATGCGTGCCTCTGTGTCAGGACCCCCAGGTTCCCCAAGGCCCCTGGGGTGGGCTGGTCCTCGCTGAGTTAGGCCAGGCCTCCCCCTCCCCCCCGACACTACCAGGGCCTGCGCATCAGACTCAGGAGGACCTGCAAGGTCCCTCCCTCCTCACCCCAGCTGGCTGTTGCCGGGCCCCGCCCCCATGGCCGATGTCCTGTGGGTGTGCGGCCCCTGGGCCTCCCCCCGGCCTTCCCCTGGGCCTCCCCAGGGCCTCCCCCTGGGCCTCCCCCAGGCTCTGAGCCCCTCCAGGTCCAGCTGCGGTTACTCCACCTCCATCGCTCCTACTCTTGGCTCTTATGCTATTGATTTGCCCTGCCTCAGTTTACCTTCCAACGCGTGAGAGCCCACGATGCCACGGCCACGCTGAGCCCCTCCGAGCAGTCACCCCCAGGAAGGAGCGCGGCACCCCAGCTTTTCCTGAGGGATGGTCTGGGGTTCTGGGGGCCAGAGGCTAGCGGTGGGAGCCCTTAGCCGGCCCTGGGGGTCCTGGGACTCATCCCCCGCTCGGCAGCCAGACACACAGCGGCTCTATCGTCAGCCCTGCGGGAGTCCAGCCTCCTGCGCACCCAACAACTGGCTGCACCTCCCCCGAATATGAAGTGCCCAGAAAGCTCTGGAGGAGGAGCACATGCTTCTCACATGGGGACAGTGTGCACCCCCAGGCCTAGGTGGGCGGCCCTCCAGCGCTAGCTTCTGCATGGCTGGTGACTTGTCCACCAGCTTCTCCATGGCTGGTGGCTACTCTGCCAGCTTCTCCACGCTGGTGGCTACTCCACCAGCACAGGGCTGTGCTGAGGCCTCTTTGGAAGGAAGCACAGCCACTGTTTGTGTGCTTTTCTTTCTCCTGCGAAATGTGAGGACCAGCCGCTCCTCCTAGAAGGTGGCCGTGCGGGTGGCTTGAGAGAGCGTGGAGTGCTCAGCCACGCCTGCCAGGAGCGTGTGCGTGTGCCTGTCCGGGGCTCCATCCCCGAGGGCGGTGTGCGCATACCCGCCCCGGGCTCGGTCCTCTGCTGTGCGTGTCTGCCGCGCTCTCTGTCCACGTGCTTGCTAAGCCCCTCCCCGTGGGCTTCTTCCCGCCTGGCGACCGTGAGCTGGGGCCCTGGCCCCTGGGTGGGGTGTGCTGCGCTCCGCCCAGGACCCCGGCCCTGAAGGGTCACCCCCCACCTGGCCTGCCTGCCCCCCATTCTTTATCTCTGCTTACAAACGAACAGGGAAGCCTGGCCAGCGGGCTCAGGGATTGAGCGTCGACCTATCAACCAGGAGGCCGGGGCACAGGCCCAGGTTTCGGGCTGGATCCTCAGTGTGGGGCGTGCAGGAGGCAGCTGATCCATGATTCTGTCATCATTGTTTCTTTCCATCCCTCTCAAATAAATAAAAACGTATTTAAAAAAAAAAATGAATATGAAGTCCGATTCAACCAGGCCTGAAGGAGGAACAGGGCGCGTACTCGGCTCTCCACCCGGGAGGGCCGGGAGCCTCGCTGTCATGGCTGGTGCTGGGCGGTCCCAGCGGTGCACTGAGTGGGTCTGCTGCAGGCCTGCATCTCAGCGCTGTCACCGCCCTCTCCGTGGTGGTGGGGGGGTCTCTCTCTGAGGATGGCTGGGAAGCTCTGCGGGGGGTGCAGGCTTGGCTTGGCCCCCCAGGCCCTTCTGGGAGTCCTGGCCTCGCTCTGGGTGACGGTGGGGGCAGGTCACTGACGCAGGATCCCCCCTCAGCCCCGTGAGTGCCCAGCTCTGCCAGCTGCTCCTTGGCCTGGAGCCATTTGGATATTTAGAACGCCATTCCTGAGCCACACAGACTTACCGACTTAAAAACCAGCCTCCGGTATTCGGTCAGACAGTGAGTTCACCCCCAGGCCTTGGCGGGGCCCGTGGGCCGGACATCCCCCACCCCCGGCCTAGAGGGCAGTGCAGAGAAGAGGCCAGACCCTGGAGGGGCCAGCTTGTCCTGGGCCTGTCTCAGGCTTCTGTCCCCACCTGCAGGAGAAGCAGGCACCTGGCAGGGCAGCAGGCTGACCTGGGGAGGCCGCCCAGCTGTGGGGCACTGCCCAGAGGGCACGGACGTGCGGCAGGAGGGCAGGCACTGGCCGAAGGCACTTCGCGGTCCCTGATGGCCTGCAGGCGGCACGGGCTCCGGGCACAGCGGGTGCACAGCGCCAGACACACAAGCTGGGCGACGCCCCGCTCCCGGGAAGAGAACATTCCTGCCCACAGGGCTCCCCACCCTCCGCTCCTCAGCACCTCACTCCTCCGGAATGCTCAGGCACGTTGCCCGGGCAACCAGACGCCAGCCAGCGCGTTGCCATCCTTCAGCCGCTGCCAGCCCCCGAGGAGCCTGCAAGCATCCGCGTGCCTGGAGCTCTGCAGACTGGCTCCGAGCGCCCAGGGCGGGGGAGGGGCCCCGGGCGCGAGGGGAGGGACCACCGGGTGGTGCTGGCCCTGGGACCGCGCCCCTCCCCAGGACGGTAGTGCCAGAGAGCCCGGAGCAGCGTGGAATCGGGGGGACCTAGGGGTTGTCGGGCCTTTGCCACACCAGGAACCCCAATGTCCCCCCCGCCTCTGAGATTGGCGTCCCTCCTAGTGGAGTGAGTGCTGGATCCAGAGGAGGGCAGGATGTTGGGGAAAGTCTCCTGGAGAAATTTTTTCTTTTTAAAATATGTTTTTATTGATTTCAGAGAGGAAGGAAGAGGGAGAGAGAGAGAGAAACATCAATGACGAGAGAGAACCGTCCATTGGCTGCCTCCTACATGCCCCCCCCCCAATGGGGATGGAGCCTACAACCTGGGCATGTGCCCTGACCGGGACCTGAACCAGGACCTTTTTGTCCTTAGGCCGATGCTCTATCCTCTATCCACTGAGCCACACCGGCCAGGGGTCCCCCACCCGGAGTTTTACTCCACCCAGAGGTCCGGGCTGACGGAGCCACCGTTGCCCCCTCAGCACAGCCTTGGGGTCCGGGCGTGTTCTCAGACAGTCCTTGGCCTCTTGTCTTTGGGAGGAGCAGAGCGCCATTGCGTTCTAGAAGGCGGCTCTGAGTGTGAGTGGGGATCCATGCCTGCTCCCCTCGGGGCTCCCCGGTCCCTGTGGAGACCCCTGGGGCCTGGGGCGGCTCAGGCCTCTCATGCCAGCAGCACCTGGAAGCCCAGGTTTCCAGGAACGAGGAATCTGTGCTCCCCAGCCCCACAGATTGTTCCCATGGCAACTGCCTCCCGGCCCCCCAGCCCCGGGGGCAAGCACCACCTGAGGGGGAGAGGTGCCCGTCTCCCTGACAGCGCCTTCCTTCGTGGAGAAGAGACAGATCGCAGCCACTGCATCTCACCGAGCTGTGCTTGGGGGAAGAGCTCCGTGACAATGTCAGGAGGAGAAGCAAGGGCTGCAGGCGGGAGAGGGGGAGGCGGAGCCCGTTCTCCCCTGGGAGGCCATGGGGGTGCGGGGCGGCAGCAAGGGCTTCCAGAGGCTGGGCTGGGACCCTGCGGAGCCCGGGGTGGGGGCACCCAGGCCCCCCTCTCAGGGCGGGCTGGCGCAGGGATGGAGCTGAGGCTCGGTGCTCCTGCGGGTGCCTGCAGCTCCGAGGCACGGCTCTGGCTCCGGCCCGGCCCCCTCCCCGAGCCCCAGGCCGCTCTCTCCGTGCCTTCCCACAACCCGCTTCCTGAGCGTCACAGACACGCCCTGAACCTCGCCCTCTAAGCGTGTGCCGGCCCTTGGTGGTAGCATGTTCGCAGGTTGTGCAACCATCCTGCTAGTCATTCCAGAACACGCCATCACCCTAAAGACCCCCCTGAGACATCCCGCCGGCTTGCCCGGCCTCCCCACTTCCCAGGTGAGCGCCCCCCTTCAGAGAGGACGGACAGGACGCAGAGGGAACACACCAGGCCCCCCGCCCCGGCAGTGGGCTGGCTTTTCTGCATACCAGCCGGGTGGCCTGGAAATGAGGGGTTTCCATGGTAACCAATTACAGCGCAGGATTGGTGAAGACACAGGAGTACCCCGTGTATGAAGTTACGCGGGGCGGGCAGGCCCGGGCCCGGGGCTGCTTAATTTCCCGGAGCGATTTCTCCACGCGCTGCGGCTGGCAGGTTTGCGCGTGGCTGCTCTTAGCCAGCCGGTGGGGCCTGGTGGGCCTGGTGGAGCCTGGTGGGGGTTGGTGGGCCTGGTGGGGCCTGGTGGGGCCTGGAGGGACCTGGTGGGGCCTGGTGGAGCATGGTGGGGCCTGGTGGGGCCTGGTGGGGCCTGGTGGAGCCTGGTGGGGCCTGGAGGGACCTGGTGGGGCCTGGTGGGGCTGGCTGGTACCCCAAGTTGCCAGTGTTTCCTGGGGAGGCCTGCTGAGGCCTGGGCGTGCCTGACAGTTGCCAGTGGAGCCCGCTGGCCGAGGCCACCACCTGCTTAAAGCAGCATCTCGTTCCTCTGAGGCCAGTCCCGAGTCCGAATGAGCAGCTTCTGGAGAACCAGCAGCCTAAGCCATTCATCTTCCCGGCAGCACCGCCGGGCGTGATGGGAGCTGCACGCTGACCTGGCTCCGTGCAGGAGGGCAGGCGCCCTGCGCCGCCGGCGGGCTGTGGGGAGTGCACACCGGAGCCGGGGGCTGCAGCCCAGTGAGCAGCTCCCGTGGCAGCAGGTGGAGGAGCGGGGCTCGCAGCTGGGGGCTAGCCCTCCCTGGCCGTGGGCGCTCGGAGGCCAGCTCCTTCCTCCGCCCCGTGGACCCCACAGCCCTGAGCGCTCAGAG
The DNA here is from genome assembly GCF_014108245.1 of Pipistrellus kuhlii. Classification (NCBI taxonomy): domain Eukaryota; kingdom Metazoa; phylum Chordata; class Mammalia; order Chiroptera; family Vespertilionidae; genus Pipistrellus; species Pipistrellus kuhlii. The sequence continues at coordinate 1,504,435 of NW_023425534.1, read as the reverse complement.
CCGCGCCTTCCCAGGCGGGGAGACGAGGGCAGCCCCGCAGGGCAGGGTGGCCTGGGAGGGCACACACATGGCCACGCTAACCCATGACACACACAGCAACACAGTCACCCCCACACACTCACCCACACCCACATCCAACACTCACTGATACACACACATGCTGACACACAGGTGCACACACACCAACTCACACATAGGCGCACACACACAGTGTATACACAGGTACACACACACACACACAAACATACACAGATGCACACATACCAACTCACACACAGGTGTATACACAGGTGCACACATACACAAACACACACAGGTGCACACACACATCAACTCACATGCAGGTGTGTACCACACACGCAGGTGTGTACCACACACACAGGTGTACACACACATAGGTGCACACACACACACTAACTCACAAAAACTCCCTGATACACATGTACAGACACACCTCGCCACCTTCCCACACAGATACACACCAACACTCACACATACGGCCACACTCACCAACATACCTCACAGACACACATACATTCACACATTTACACACTCACAGCAACACCTACACCCGCACACCAACTCACCCTCCCTCACCAACATGCCTCATAGACACACACACTCTACATTCGCACATGACACACACACACAGGGACACCCACACCCACTTTGACACTCAGTCTCATGCTGACAGTCACACACACACACACACACACACACCCATGCACACCTGTGCGCACGCTCACACTGACTCACACGCACTCCCGGTTTATTTCCTGTGGAAGCCGCCGCCCTCAGCCGCCCGATGCCCTGCTCCCCGCGCGGTTCTGAGCAGCGCCTTGCACCGGGCTCCCCCTGCCTCCCTGCCTGGCCCCCCCCCCAGCCGTCACGGGGGCGGGCTCCTGTCAGCCCTGTGTGACGAGCTCGGGCTTGAATGGTGCTGTTACCCAAGCCGGTGGGAGGGCGTGTGGGCCGCACCCCACTTCGTTCTGCGTGGCTGTCCCAGCTCTGGGTTCACGCGACACCCCCTGAGCCACCTGGGAGCTCAGGTCACACTGGGAGCCACCCCCCAGGCAGTGCCCTTCCTCCCACCCCCTGGGCGGAGGGGCGGGTGGGCTTCAAGGGCCCTGCCCAGGAGGTGAGGGGGGCGGCAGAGCGGGTGTCGCACACCGGCCGTGCAGCCCAGCAGGTGGCGTGTGCCCAGCAAGACGCGGAGCCACGGCGGCTGGAAAACAGCAGATCCCACTGAAACACGAGGAGGCGGGGGGGGGGGGGCAGCGGGAGCGCGGGCCGTGCGGGCTCTGGACACGCCTGGTCTTCACCCTCCTACCCCGTGCAGTCCGCCAGGCGCCGTGCTGAGTGGACCTCCGAGGGGGCTGCACGCTGAGGGCCGCCTGGTGGTGGCCTCTGACCCAGAGGAGCTGCCCGGCCCTCCCCTCCCATCCTCGCTGCCCTGTCCTGGGCACTGCTGGCCAAGGGGCCTTCGAGGTCTGCTGGGCAGCGGACAGCCAGGCCCGGGGCTCGGGGGTTGGTGTCCCCCAAGCTGTGGGCGGTGGCTGCCCGCCCACTCTGTGCCCTGCAGCTCCCTGCAGAGACGTGACGGGATGTGCAGGCTGGGATTCAGCTCTTAGGACCCGTGTGTGTATGTGTGTGTTTGTGTGTATGAGTGTGTATATGTGTGTGTGTATGTGTGTGGGGTATATGTGTGTGGGGTGTGTGTGCGTGTGCATGTGCGTGTGTGTGTGTGGTGTGTATGTGCGTGTGTGTGTGTGGTGTGTATGTGTGTGTGTGTGGGTGTGTGTGTGCTTTTAATCTGAAATGACTAGGTCCAGGGAACAGCCTTGGACATGAGTTTCTGCTGTGAAGGGAGGATGGGCTCAGCCCCACGCTCAGGGACTGGGGCGGTGGTGGGAGGAGGAGGGGGAGAGACCTCGCAGGGCCCCGCTCTGACCGCCCTCTCTCTCCGCAGCCCCATGTCCGTGCGCTGGCCGGGCTGCGCGCTGGGGAGCCAGGCGTGGGTGCTGATCGCCATGCTGCAGCTCGCCATGGACCTGCCGGCCTGCGAGGCGCTGGGCCCCGGCCCCGAGTTCCGGCTGCTGCCCCGGCCCTCGCCCCGGCCGCCCCGCCTGTGGAGCATGAAGAGCGGACAGCCGGCCCGGATCCCCGCGCCCGTGTGGAGCCCGCGCCCGGCCCGCGTGGAGCGCAGCCACGGGCAGATGCCCAGCCCCCGCGCCAAGCGGGCGCACAGACCCCGGGACCAGGTGGCCGCCCTGGGGCCCAAGGGGGGGCTCGCCAAGACCCCCGCCACCGCCACCAAGCCCGGCCCTGCCCTGGGCCCCGCGCCCTCCTCCCCGTCGCCCCCCGTGGGCGGCGGGGCCCCCACGGACCAGCATGCCCTGCTGCGGAGGGGCCGGCGGCAGCTGCCTGTGTTCAACGGCTTCGACTCGCACCCGCGCGGCGGCCGGCCCACCACGGAGGCCGAGTTCATCGTGTGGGGGCCCACGGGCGAGGAGGACGCCCTGGCGGCCAGCACGGCTCCCGACGGCCCCACCACGGCCTCCTACTTCCAGACGCGGAAGGCCACCGCCGCCACGGCCACCGCGGCCACGGCCACCACGGCCACCGCCATGACGCTGCAGACTAAGGGGGTCACGGCGCCCCTGGACCCCAGGAGCAGGATCCCCGCTGGGCTCAGCACCACGGAGCCTTCCACCAGGCCCAGCAGAGACAGCGGCAGAGACACCAAGCCCCCGCGGATCCTGGGGGAGACCTCAGGTACGCCCCCTTCTCTGGTTGGGGTTCGCTCGGAGGGAGGGGTTTCCTGGGGGCCTGGCTCGGGGGTGCTGAGCCGGCCTGGGGGGTGTCTCTTGGGGGGACGTGGTGCAGGTGGGGAAGGAAAAGGAAAACTTTCGGACACGAAGGCACAGGGCCAGGCGCAGGCTGGGGCGTCTGGGAGGGCGCAGTGCGGTGGACGTGCGGTGCTCACGTGCCGGCTGGTACCGGAGCCGGAGCTGAGGCTGGCGGGAGGGAGAGGCCTGGAGCAGGTGCCGGCCGCCGTGCTGTGGGAGAGATTGCTGAGCTCCCCCTCCCCTGGACCAGAGCGCCGTGGTCCAGCATGGCGGTGCGTCCTCTGGGGGGGCACTCAGGAGCAGATGTGGGCACGTCTGGGCAGTGAGGGTTCGGGGCAGCCTTCAGATGTCCCCAGAGCGTGGCTCTGCGGTGGCCGCTGCCCGATGGGCTGGACGAGGCTCACTTTAGACGAAGGGGCGACCAGGGCAGGGGCAGGAAGGGCCTCCCATGGGGTGGGAGGGGCGGCTGGGAGGTCCTGTCCTGGGGGCGCTGGAGGACGGGGAGCAGCCTGGGACCCGGTGCCGGGTGCCGGGCGGGAAACGCCTCCTGCGACGAGGTTTCCTTTTCCTTCCCACCTGCACCGCATCCTCCGATGGCTCCCGAGGAGGAGGGCTGAGAGATCTCCCGGGCCAGGCCCGTCCCCCCCCCCCCCCCCGTGGCCCCCAGTGTCCCCACCGCACGGCTGCAGGACAGCAGAGAAGGGCACCTCGGTCCCGGCTGCCTCCAGCCCCCTTTGCCAGGCCCTCTCTCCATGACCGGGTGCATAGGTAGGACTGTGTGTGCGACAAGCAGTACCTGCTGACTCGGGAGAAGGGGTGCCGTGTCCAGGGCATGAGCACAGGGGCGGGGCAGCAGCCTCCCCCACACCCGCTTGCTCTGCACGTCCTAAGGTTTGGGGGCTCCTCGGGCCCTGGCGGGGCCTTCCAGAACCCAGGAGGGGAGGGCTTGCTCCCCAGGGTCTGCCTGCAGCACCTGGCAGTTTCCGCTGCCCCGACCCCTGCCCTCGTCACTGCATCCCGCGGGACAGGCCGGCGTGGCCAGCAGCGGGGCAGGCTTTGTGGAGCGCGTGGCTTTTGTTCCATGGCCTACTTTCTCCCTCCCTGGGACAAGGCAGTGGTGGTTCCCTCCTCTTCCCTAGAGAGCAGCATCCGATAAACACAGCAGAACCTGGCTTCCTCTCGGGGCGCGGGCAGGGCCGGGAGCTGGGGCGCCTCCCGGGAATGCGTCTACAGGGCCGTGCACAGGCTGACTGCCTCCCTCACCCCCCTCCCCTCCCTGTCCGTCCAGCTACCGGCCACGGCCTGCCAGCCGGCTGGGATGCAGACCTGAGGGCAGGGCTCAGGCGTCGGGCCCTGGGGCTGCTGTCCCTCATCTCTGAGCCAGGCCCCGGGCAGCTTGCAAAGCCTCCGTCTTTATCTCGGTCCGCTCGCACGCCGTCCTGGCGATGGAAGTGAGGACCGTCACCTCGGTTACCGTCACCACGAGGTACTTGGCCCTGACTGTGTAGACACGGATGGGAACCCAACTCCGTTCCCTCCCATGACGTGTGTGACGGCTGAAGGACGCGCTGGGGACCACGTTAGAAGGCTACACGAATGAATTCCCGGGACATGGGATGTCGCAAATCCAACTCGGCAGCTGAGATGTTGGAAAAGATGCACAGTTCCCCTCGCAGAATCTGGTGCGGAATTAATTTGTTTAGCAAAACAGATGGAAGGGGGTAAATACGTGCGCGCGGGCGCAGAGCGGCGGTGATGCCGCGAAGGGAAGCCGGCTGGGCGGGGACCAGAGGCCCTCGCTTTCCGGGCCGAGGCGAGGAGAGGCAGACATGGGGAGACGGTGCCTCTGACCGGGGGACCTCCCTGGCCAGCTGGTCCTACCTCCGGGCCACCATCCCCTGGGACACCGAGACCCCAGGCAGGCGTCCTCCGAGCCGCCCTGGCCTTCGCCATCACCACATGTGGACCCAGCTCCTCGCTCTTTCCCGAGAGTGACGGCGGCTCACGCGTCTTAGGCCAAATTTAAAGAGACCCCGGGGACCGTGCACGCGTGGCCAGCGGCCCCGTGTGAATCTGGGCTCTGCGGCGTGCGGCTCTGTGACACGGAGGTTCTCATCTCTCTCTGCGTCGCTGTCTTTATCCGCTCCGTTCAGTCTCTGCCTCTCCTGAGTAGTTGCTGTGAGGATTCGGTGAATGAACAAACGTGAGACATGGTGCCTGGCACCGGGAACCCCCATGCACACCAGCTGTTTTAAAATACCCAGCGAGCGGGCTCCGAGAGCGGAGCTGCACGTGTCAAGGGCCATACGCTGCCAGGGACCTGGGAGTCCTGTCACCTCAGCAGACCCATCTGTGCTCACTCACGGCCAGGGGCACCCTGAAGGCTGGCATTCGGGTTCCAGGAAACGATAGAATTCATGAGGGCAGTGCTCCTGGCCACGAAGGGATGTTTGGGACCAGATTGTGGAGCTGTAAGTTTACGTTGGCTTCTGTAGAGACATGTAGAGACAGAGCATGTTACGTTTCCACACCACAGGCATTGGGGGTGTAGAAAGGGCAGGGGCTGTTGATTGGGGGCACTCGGTGATTTCTCAGGAGCGAACATGGGATACTGATTGGAATCGTCAAAGCTCCCCCCTCCACCCCGTCCCCCTGTAAGTGAACTGCTTGGGCACTCCTCCTGGTTTTGGTGAGTGGTTACAGGGGCCACTGCTTGCCTTCACTTCCTTGACATTGTCCTGTATGAGCTGTGCAAACTCGGGCAACTTGCTTGTCCTCTCTTTGCCTCCGTGGAGATGACGGAATTAAGCATCTGGTGATGTTGTGAAGGTTCAGTGAGACAGTACCTGCCAGGTGCTCAGTGCCAAGCACATTAGCTGCTTGGTACATGTTTGCTGCTGTTTCGATGATGATGATGATGATGGTGGTGGTGGTGATGCAAGTCATGACAGTGATGACAATGGCAGCATGATAATGATGGATATGATGATGCTGATGGAGATAGAGATGGCGATGGTGATGGTAGTGGTGACGATGATGGAGATGGTGATGGTGATAATAGTAATTATGATCATGCTGATGGTGATGGTAATGGAGATGGTGATGGTGGGATGGCGATGATGGTGATGATGGAGATGGAGATAGTGATGGTGATGGTGATGAAGGCAGTGATAATTATGATCACGATGATGGTGGTGGTGATGATGATGGAGATGGTAATAATGATGGTGAGATGGAGATGGTAATGTGATGGTGATGGTGCTGATGATGATGATGGAGATAGTAGTGGTGCTGATGATAGTGATGATGGTGATGGTGATGGTGATGACAGTGATGATGGAGATGGTGATGATGATCATGATGATGGAGATGGTAGTGGTGATGATGATAGTGATGATGATAGTGATGGTGATATGGTGGTGATGATGATAGTGATGATGGTGATGATGATCATGATGATGTTCGGATATGGTGATGAAGGCAGTGATAATTATGGTGATGATGAGATGGAGATGTTGATGGTGATGACAGTGATGATGGAAGATAGTGATGATGGTGATGATGGTGATGGAGATGGTGGTGGTGATGATGATATTGATGATGGTGATATGGTGATGAAGGCAATGATAATTATGATGGTGATGATGGTGGTGATGATAATGATGGAGGTGGTGATGATGATGATGAGATGGAGATGGAGATGGTGAGGACGGTGATGATGGAAGATATGATGATGATGATGATGGTGATGAGATGGAGATGGTAATGGTAATGGTGACGATGATGATAATGACATTTATTATCTTTGTGGTGATTTGCTGCTTTGTTGTGGAGTCATCTGATGAGGTCATTTGATGAGGTTCCACGTCCTCACCCCTGACCTTGGTGCTTTGTGCAGAGGCAGAGATGGCACGGCAAGGAGCCGCCGGGATGGAAAATCACCCCGCTCAGGCTCCCCAGGGCGCTGAGCCCCAGCCGCCATGGTGCTGGCAGAGGGTGCGTGTCAGGTGGGCTGGGAGTTCACTCGAGGCCGCGAGAGGAGGCCTCCCAGTGCGAGTGCCTGCTCCGGTGACAGCTCTCTTGCTGGCCATGTTCTGAGTCTGTAATCACCGAGCCTCCTGGGAGGAAAATGGAAAGCCATTTCCTGGGCTTTAATCTCACAGCTCGTAAAGGCGCCGCGGGGAATGGAAGCAGCCGAGTCCCATGACTGCCGGGCCCGCGGCGAGTCTCCAGGCCCCGGTGCTCCGCGACAGCTCGTGCTTGGGGCGGCCTGCCCGGCCCTGGCTTCTGAGCCTCTGCCCGCGGGTGCCGGGGCCGCAGCCTCTCCACCGGCTCAGACTCATGGGCACGGTCCTCAGCGGAGGGGCGGCCTGCCCCCGGGAGGGCCGGGGATGCTCCGTGGTCCCCACTGTCCTTCAGGGTTCGCTCTGTTCGGGATCGGTCGCCCAGCAGCTCCCGGCGCCGGGCTCAGGTGACCGCGGCCCTGCCTGGTGCTGTCGCACCGGAACCCGCTCTGGCGTTCCCAGGGCTGATGTGCGAGTCGCTTCGTCCCTGTCACCTGGGCCTCCGTGTCCCCGTGTGGCATCCCTCCGTCCGTCAGCGGGAGGGACAACTGGCGCCCTCTCCTCTCCTCCAGGGGTCACCTGGGGAGCTGGCCTCGTGATGACGTCACTTTTTGAGGGACAGGACGGGGCTGGGAGGGAGGGAAGGGAGGCGGACACACCGAGCCCCTGTTAGTTACTGGGCCGGGTGTTTGCTGCGAGGGAAGTGAGTCCGTCCTTGATTTAAAGACACAGTACAGGGAGCAAATGACTCCTGAGCTTGAGCAGTTTTGCGTGGCTTTGTCAGGCTAAGAGCATCTACACACATAAGCGTGTGGAGCCCCGAGACACGTCCTGACCTGTGTCCGCGGCCAGGCTGGCCTGAGGGCTCCCCCGGGACCTTCGAATGGACGCCGCGCGGCTCCCCTGCGGGCTGTGGTTTTGGGGGAGACTGTGTGATCACGGGCTGTGCTCCCCCCACCCCGCCCTCTGGCCCCGTCCGGCCTCCCAGGGCGCCGCCGGCTTCTGCTGAGCGAAGCTGTGTGCACGGCAAATGGGTACGCGGGCTCCGACTCATTAGAGCAGCCGCGGGCTCTTCTGCTGATGACTCGATCCTGCTCCTCTCATTTCCCCTCGCAAGCTGCCTGCTCGACTTATTGCATTTGGTGCTTCCTGTGCCCCCCCCCCCCCCCGCCCCGTTCTCCTCCTGAGACAGTGTGGGGCCTGCAGGCCTCTCATTCCTGCACATCCTGTGCCCGTCCTGAGGCGCTTTGCCCTGGGAGCTGCCTCGCTCACTCTCGGGCCCCCCCTCTGCCAGGCCCCCCAGAGCTGCAGGAGGAAGCCTGGGCTGAGACCCCTCTACCTGGACACGGGGGTGGTGGTGCAGGGAACACATCCTGCAGAATGGGTCTGCCTCACCCCTGCCCTCACTGAGCAGTGGGTGGGGGCAGATCCGGCGGCGGCCACTGCACCCAATGGCTGGCTCTCAGCCCCGCACCGGGCAGGGAGCGCAGCCTTGAGACCAGACCTGGGACAGGACGTCCCTCGGGAGCCTGTGTCTGACTGTTGGGAGGATGGGTGTGCAGCGGGTGCTGAGCGGCGTGAAGAGCCCCCACGGGGAAGGGATGGGGGTGGGGTTGGGAGAGGGGACACAGCCGCCCCTCGCGGAGGTTAGACATGTTGAGGAGTGACAGGCGGGGGCAGCGCTGACACAGGGAGAGAAGCCTGGCAGCGCGCTCAGCGGCCCTCATGGTTATCCTGGACACGTGGGCGGGGAGGCGGGCCGGGCCAGGCGGGGCGGCCAGGTCTCCTGAAGGCGGGGCGGCCACGTCAGAGGACTGAGGCTGGGCAGCACGGAGGCCGGTGGGCAGGACGAACTGGGGAGGGAGATGCGGGGTGCGGGGGCCAGAACCCTGGCAGGCCAGTCACGTGGGGAACCGGGGGGGAGGGGGCGCAGAGGGAGCGGGGGGAGGGCTCCAGGAACAGGCTCCTGCGAACAACCTTGAGGCCCCCTCCTCCCGCTCGGGTGCTGGAGGGCTCACAGGCCCTGAGCTCCTGCGGGCAGCCAGCAATGGCCTTGGCCGCTTCCCCTCCACCGGCAGCAGCCAGTGGAGCAGGACCAGGAGCCCTGGGCCTCCCCCTCCCGGGCTCCAGCTGTCTTCCTGGAGGTGGGGGTGGGGCTGGGGGTGTGAGACCTGCCCCTTCCCTGAGCCCTGAGCCCCTCCCTGGCCTGGGATCCAGCTGCCAGGGCCCCAGGCGAGGGGCAGCCGGCCTCACCCCGAGGCAGCTGGGCCTGCGGGAGCTGCAGCGCCCCCTGCGGTCCCGCCGGAGCCGCCGCCAAGCTCCCTGCGGACATGTGACTCGCAGCCATATGGCCAGACGGCCGCGGCTGTGCTTTCCCTGTGGTTCAGCGAGTCTCCGCCTCGAAGTCTGTTCCCAGGTGCGGATGCTCAGCAATAACCGGCCGGCTCCCGTTCCGGAAGGTTCTCCCAGCAGCGGGCTCAGAACCACCCCAGTGACACAGGGATGGGCCACGTGGGCCACGCGGGGAGTGCGGAGCGCACCTGCTGGCCCAGCCCTGGCCCCGGCCCCGGCCCCGGCCCTGACCCTGCCCGCCTGCCACGCTGGCCGGGGCACAGCCTTGGCGCTGCCACGTGAGCCGGGCGGCTGCTCTGCCCGCAGACCTGGGCAGCGCCGCCGCCGGGCAAGGTCGTTGGGAGACGGGCTCTGCCCCCCAGGGGAAGGCCGGGCCAGCTGATTCTCAAGGGAAAGCAGCCTCTAAACTGCCCTGCCCGTACCCCAGACTCCCACAGGGCAGGCATGGGGGTGGTGGTAGGGGGGAGGGCGGGCAGAGCCAGGACTGGGTGACGGGGGACAGGGAGGTTTATTCCTCTGGGTACCCTGACTGCTCAGGTCACTCGTGTGGCCACACCCCACCTGGTGGTTTCCCCCTTTCATCCTGCGGGCCCTCCGTCATTGTCACCCCCAAACCCCCTCACGCCCTGAGAGAGGCCCCGCCAGCCTGGCTCCTGGTCCGGGAGCCTGGCAGCCGGGGGGGAGGGACAGAGGGGACTCCCTGGCCAGGCTCAGGCTCCTCCCTCCCTCCTCCCCTGTCCCCCTCCTGCCCGCCCCCTCCCCCACAGTGGATGGGATCACATGTCCTCAGCCAGGTCTGAGCCCAGGCTCCTCCCACTCGCCCTGGAGGCTAGGCCACGCCCTCCTCCCCCTGCCCTGGGCCCTGAGGGAGGGAGCCAGGGGTGCAGGTGAGCGAGGCAGCCCAGAGGAAAGAGGGGAGCTGCCCACCTGCCTGCCTTGGGCTCCAGGTAGCAGGACGGTGTGGGGTGCAGACACAGCCTGCGGGAGGGATCCCCAAAAGTCTTTGTCAGGAGGGCACCCCGGTCCAGCAGGCAGGCAGAGCCGTGATAGTGGCAGGTGGGTGGGTCGGTGCATGTGGGGTGAGGAGGGGGCCCTCTCTCAGGCTGGTTGAAGCCTCCCCACCCCTCTCCTGCTGAGCGCCCGGCACACACCCTCCCCTGCTCCTCGGGACACTCCTGCCCGAGGGTGAGCTGAGCTCCCATCCCGTCCCCGGTCCCTGTGCCCGGCTCAGGGCCGGGCCACGTGACCCCGCCCAGGGAGGGCACGTGCCGTGAGCTCCCCTGGCGACGGTGTCAGTGGCCGACCCAGGACTCGGGGCCCAGTCAGCTGAGCCCTGTGGCCTGAATGTCCCCCGAGAGCCAGCCAGGGCCGCCGGCACCTGAGGAGCAGAATGTCTGCGGGACGAGGTGGGCACAGGTGGGCAGGTCTCCTGAGCGGAGAGGAGCCGTTGCCATGGAGACGTTTCTCAAACTCATGTGGCCGCAGGACCCCGAGTGTGGAGAACTGACCGGGATGGGGTTCCTCGGATCACCCTTTAGGAAACGCCTCCCCCGTGTCTGGCTTTACCCTGACTGCCCTGCCCACACACCCTCTGGAAGGTCAGCTCACAGGAGCGGGGTGGGTTAGGGCCTCTGCGTGTTTGGGGGGACAGGGTTCACCCCCCGCCCGTCAGATGCCGCGCTTCTCTCTTCTTCGGGGGACACGTCAGCAGGAGGCCTGTGGGCCCCACGAGAGCAAGGCTTTCTGGGGAGGAGGGGCTCTTCCCCCGCGAGAACAGGCGTTTCCAGAATGTTCCTGGGATGTTCCCTCGTCCTGGTGGAGGAGGAGGCAGGGAGGAGAGGCGCCACCTGCTGCCGTGCCCGGGAGTGGGGTGACTGTCACCCCGAGGCGCATCCAGGCAGCGCTGGGCCCGCGCAGCCTTCTGTGCTCGCTCTAAGGGGAGCAGCACCCCGATTCCCGCGTCCCATGGTCCCGCGTGCCCGTGCGGCTGTGCAGAGCAGGGGGCGGAGCCGCGGGAGCACAGGCCAGGCCGGCACATGGAACGCTCAGGTGCATGCGTGTCAGCGGTGGCCCTCCGTCCAGGCGGCCTTCGGACATGATCTGGGTGTGACCAGTTCTGCGGCCTCTCCTTATTCTGAGTGCGGCGCACCCGGCCTTCCTCCCGCGGGAGTGTAGCAGCCTGGGCTGTGGCCCCGCTTTTCCCGCTGCTCCTGCCGAGCTGACCCGGGAAGGGCAGGCCCCTCGGGACTGGCTGGGGCTTCCCCTGATTTATTTTCGTGGACGTGCCGTGGTCCCCTCCGGAAGCCTGTCCCCGAGGCTTGAGGGCCATGTGCTCTGTCCCCGTGGCTGCAGGATCTTCTCTAAGCCCTGTGTCCAAAGCCGGGCACACCATAGGGATGCTGTCCAAGAGGATGCTGTTTGCTCATCCATCCATCCATCCATCCATTCTTCCATTCTTCCTTCCTTCCTTCCTTCCTTCCTTCCTTCCTTCCTTCCTTCCTTCCTTCCTTCCATTCATCCATCCTTCCATCCATCCATTCATCCATTCATCCATCCATCCTTCCATCCATCCATCCTTCCTTCCATCCATCCATCCATCCATCCATCCATCCATCCTTCCATCCATCCATCCATCCATCCATCTATCCTTCCATCCTTCCATCTATCCATCCATCCATCCATCCATCCATTCATCCTTCCATCTATTCATCCATCCATCCATTCATCCTTCCATCTATTCATCCATCCATCCATTCATCCATTCATCCATCCACCATCAGCTATTCCATGCCCATCTCTGTGGGAGGAGCTGGGACCTTCGCCACCAGTGGGTGGCCTCAGCCAGTCCTCAGTCCTCAGGCAGCACGCGGCCGTGGGAACCCAGTGAGCTGTGCGAGCAGCTGCCTGCCCTGTCCCGACGCTGCCGTCACTGACCCCAAGGGACACGATGGGGGGAGGTGCTGTGGGAGAGCCGGGAGGGGTCCCCCGGGCAGGGGCAGGGGCAGGGGGAGGCCCCGGTGCCTCGTGCTGTCTCCCAGGGAACAGAGAAACTTCTGGAGTTCTGACCTGCCCACCCGCGTCGTCGGTGTCAGAGCCAGAAATAGAACGCAGAAGGTTCTCGCTCTGATTTCTGCGCTCATGATTCTAGGGCGAGATGCCCTTATGAAATGTGGATCAAAGGAGCCGCGGGAGGGGGAGCCAGCCAGCGAGCCAGGAGCCACGTGAGGTCTGCACGGCCGCCGGGCCTGCTGCGCTCCCGTCCGCGCCGTGAGCCGGCACGCCCCGGTATCGACCTGGCTCAGCCGGGACGGAGCAGGAGCGATCTGAAAGGCCCTTCGATCCTGACCTTGACCCTGACCCTGACCGCTCCATCCCAGGCCCGCAGTCTGACCCCGCGCTGCTCTGAGAGGAGGAGGGCTCAGATGCTGCCTCTCAGGAGGAAGCCACGCATTGGCGGCCCTGGGAAATGTGCGGGAGGGGCGTCCGATCCGTTCCCGGCCTCCACGTGAACGAGGACGTGTACTTGGCACTCACCACGAGGCAGGCCGGACGGGGTTAAGTCCTACGAGGCGCTCGGCCGTCCCGGGAGACGGACTCGTCTCTGATGCTCACTCGGCGGAGGCGGAACCAGCAGCACAGAGAGGTGACGGGGCCGGCCCAGGTCACACAGCGGATTGCGGGGGGGGGGGGGGTGCACCGGGACCTGGACCCGGTTTCAAGGATGACACGGGAATGCTACCTGGGCCCTGTCTTTGCAGGGGCCGGTCTGAGAGCTTCCCGGGGTCAGGACCCCAGACAGTGTCTCTGCCTTCGATGCTGCTGAGGATGGCAGCCGGGCCAGGAGGGGGCTGCTGATCTCCTACCGTCCGAAGCTGCCAGAGCCCCGGGGTTCTGTTTTAAGTTTTTTTGGTAGCCCTCACCGAGGGTGTTTTCCGTCCTCTCCACCGCCCTCGGGGTTTATGGTATTTTAAAGTTACTTACAGTTTAGGCTAAAAGGCGTTAGGGAGTCTGCGTGGCTGCAGAGCCGTGGCCCTTGGCCCCTGAGCGCCCACAGCCCTGGGCACCATGGTGGTCGCAGCGGGGCCTGAGCTCACTGGCCAGGGCCCAGGAGGGGGACAGGCAGGTGGAAGCCGGCGGGGCAGCCTGGAGTGTGGATGGGAGGCCGGATGGGGTCGGGGGGGAGGCAGGACATGGTGGGGCGAAGGAAGGATCTGCCTGGTCTCCGAGGCCAGGCCCTGGGGTCTCCCAGCCGCTGCACATCCGGGAAGTGAGCCGGGGCCTCGTCCCTTGGCCACGGGCGGGGGGCTGCCCCCGGGAGAGCAGGTCCCTCCAGGGCAGGCTGGACCCTCCGTCCACCCCGATGCCCGGGTCCAGGCCCCGGAAGCCGGCGGGAAACGCCCTGCGTCTCCCCCTGAGCGCGGGCCCAGGTCTCCTTGCTGCCTTCCCACTTTGGGGGGAAATAAGTCAGGAAGTTAATTTGATTCTGAACAGATTCTGAAGCCGGCTCCCAGGAGGCGGGGATCAATTTACATTTCCCTTCCCCTGCGTCCTGCTGGCTGGCGCTCGCAGCCGCGGCTGGCGTGTGCCGCGTCCGTCCCTCCGCACACGGGGCCTCGGAGCAGACGTTTACAGCCTGGTCTGAGCCGGGGTGGGGGGGGGGGGGGGGCTCTGGCGGCCGGTGCTGCCCCTTTGCCTGTGGGTTTCGGTCTGCGGGGCTGGGCGTGGCGGAGGCTGCACACCCCTGGCTTCGCGGTGCATGTGAGCTCACGTGCACCCCTACTTCTGCCTCCCCCAGAGCTCTGCTGTGACCTGCCCCTGGGTGTCTGCTCGGGGGGGGGACCCCGGTGCACACACCTCCCAGGCCACCCGCTGTGTCCTCAGAGGGGGGTCAGCACTGCCCCCCGCCCCCCCGGGCATCCTCCTGGAGCTCAGGGGACAGACCTGGACAGACCTCTCTGAGAGGAGAGGGTGTGACAGGGCTGATCCCCTAAAGAGCTGAAACTGGGGCGCAGGCACTTGTACCCCTCCGTCACACCCGCCACTCACACCAGCGTTACAGCCACAGTCGCCACCAGGGCAGCAGCCAGGTGCCGTCGGTAGCCGAGCGGGTGAGCTGTGGCCCGTCCGCCGATGGGATGTTACTGGGCCTTAAAACAGGGAGGGACTGTCACACGCCGAAGCAGGATGGACGCGAACACACGCCCAGGGAGGCCAGCACCGCGGCCAGGCCTGCTCTCTCCGCCGCCAGGGGCTCCCAGCGCCATGGGCTCCTGGGCAGAGAGCAGGGGGCTGGGCGGCAGGTTCTGGGGGTGCTGAGGGAACGGAGGGCGGGGGGGGGGTACTGTTTAAAGGGGACAGCTCCAGTTCTGCAAGGTGAAGCTCGGGGGACGTTTGCACAGCCAGGGGACGTGCTAACGCTACTGGCCGTATGCTGACCGTGGTGAAATTCTGAGTGATGTGCATTTTTTACCGAAGTCTTCTAAAATTAAAAAACCAGCCCTAGCGGGTTTGGCTCAGTGGATAGAGCGTCGACCTGCAGACCAAAGGGTCCCAGGTTCGATTCCGGTAAAGGGCACACGTACCTCGGTACAGGCTCCTCCCCAGCCCAGGCCCTGGGCGGGCGTGTGCAGGAGGCCACCAATGGATGTGTTTCTCTCACATCGATGTTTCTCTCTCTTTCCCTCTCCATAAAAATCAATGGAAAACACCCTTGGGTGAGGGCTACCAAAAAAAAAAAAAAAGAAAGAAAGAAAGAAAGAAAAACAAAAAGGTTGGCAGCCTCGGACAGTAGGAGATCAGCGTCTCCTCCTGGCCCGGCCGCCATCCTCGGCAGCGCGGAAGGCAGTGGCACTCTCTGGGGTCCTGACCCCGGGGAGCTGTCAGACCAGCACCTGCAAAGACAGGGTTTCCTCGGCTGCAAGCAGGGTGCCGGTGGCCATCCGGGTGACACGGGAGCAGGGCAGTGGCCGGTGGGGTTGCGAGCTCAGCCTTTCACGGGGGCTGAGTGAGCAGATAAGCAGATGCACACGAGAGCCGGTTCCTGGGGAGGAGGAGGGCGCTTGGGGAGGGGCCGCTAGACTGACCCAAGGGGGTAGGTTGGGTTGGGGTTCTGTTGGTTTCCAGGGGGCCGTCTGTTTACATGTGTCACAGACAGAAGGACCTAAAACAACAGCAATCGAGCCTCTCTGTTCGGGCCGGGCGCGTCTGAGGCGTGGGCAGAGCCGAGCTCCCACTGGAGGCCCTCGCGGGAGTGTGTGTGGGGGGTCCTTCCTGCCTCCTCCAGCCTCTGGTGGCTGCCGGCATTCCTTGGCTTGTGGCTGCATCACTCCGGTCTCTCCCTGTGTGTCCGTGCGGCCTCTCCTCTTTGCAGGAGGACCGGGTCATCAGATGCAGGGCCCAGCCTCCTCCAGTGTAACCTCAGCTTCATCCCACTTTTCCAAATGCAGCTACAGGCTGAGGTCTCGGCAGACATGGCCTCCAGGGCACACACGATTCAATCCTCGTCAGAGGGCCGGGCACAGAGTCAGGGCTTCCCACGTGACGGCCAGAGAGACGCCTCCCGGCTCTCCGGCTGAGAGTCCCGGGAGCCCAGCACCGGGACCGGCGAGCGGCCGGGCCCGCGGCCTCGTGTCCAGGTCTGTCCCCTGGAGGACCAGGGCTCCTGGCAGAGGGGGCGGTGCCAGGGCTGAGCCCGGGGGACACCGGTCCTGGGTAGTCCTGTTTCCCAGGAAGCGAGGGTGCGATGGGGGCACCGCGGGCGCCAGGAGGCTCCCGCTGCCCCGGAGGAGGCCGCTCCAGATGCAAACACAAAGCAGCGGCATCTCCCAGCGGCCTCCGCCCTCCTCGCCCGCTGCGCACACCCGCCTGACTGACATTCCGCTGGCGAAGAGACACGTCCCCCTCTGCCACCGCGGCAGGCGGCCTGAGGCTCACCCACCCACCGGCCGCTGCCACGTGCTTACGTGGCCGTCTCAGGGGCAGGCCAGCCCCGGCCCGCACCGTCAGCTGCGGCGTGTCCTAGAGGTTCGCACGCCCCCGCATCGAAAACCTCCGGAATGGGCCCCTGGTGAACACAGAGACGGGGAGGGGGCTCTCCTTGGTGGCAGAGAAACGGTGGCATCAGCGTGGCGGCCGCCATCACAGTGACACTCAGGCCAGGAAACCAGCAGAGGAAAAGGGGGTGAAAGCTGCGAGGAACGAGACGTCACCCCTCGAATTACCACCCGGAAAGGGACCTTCTGCAGATGCTGGTTCCCACAGGAAGCACTGGTCACACACAGCGGGCCCGGACAGGGTGGCGTGGACACCTGGCTAATGCCCTCTGGGCCCGGGGCCCCCAGGGGCCTACAGGGAGTCCCCGACAGCACAGCGCCCA
Source organism: Pipistrellus kuhlii (assembly GCF_014108245.1). Lineage (NCBI taxonomy): Eukaryota > Metazoa > Chordata > Mammalia > Chiroptera > Vespertilionidae > Pipistrellus > Pipistrellus kuhlii. The sequence goes on along the minus strand of NW_023425534.1, from coordinate 1,487,795 downwards.
CTCACGCCTTTCCTCCCCAAACCGAGGGGCACTCTGCAGAATGCCTGGGGGTTCTGTGACCTTCGACACCGCCAAGGTCACCACTCATTCATTCACCCACATTCATTTATTCACTCATTCACATTCATTTACTCATTCATTCATTCATTCACCCATTCACTCAGCCGTGAGCGATCAGATAAAAGCTGAGGCTCTGCCAGGAGCTTGCGACCACGTGGGCCTGGCTGGTTTTCTAATTGCTCCCTCTCCGGTCCCCCCCAGGGGCTCATCTTGTACATTTTGACCTGAACCCGTCAGCGCTCCGTGCTGCTGGGGCGGACATGCAAAGTGAAGGTCAGCCTGGCTCGCTCCGCCGGCAGGAGGTCTTGCCAAGACTGAATCCTGGCTTACCGACTCGCCCCGGCCGGGAACGATGGCCTCCTGACCGGCGGGGCCCAGTGCTGCTCGGTCCCGGTGATATGGTTGTCGGTCCCGGTGATGCCATTGTGGAGGAGGCATGTCCGGGGGTCAGCGCAGAGCCAGAGCCCCCAGGACGCGGTGACAGCCGTTGGGACGGTGGGGGGATGCGATGGGGGGGTGTCAGGGGTCTGTGTGGACAGCAGGGGCAGGTGACAGGGCTGATAGGAGGAGGAGAGCGCAGAGACAGGCAGAGGCACACAGCCTTCCGTCAATGTCGCTGTGACCCCAGGGGCGGGAGCGTGGGGACCAGATTGGCCTTCGAGGGCCTGAGTCATCGCATCGGGGCCGCGAGGCAGGCTCCCAGCATGGGCTGCGGCTCTGCCTGTGGGTCCAGAGCCAGGAGCCCCGGCTCCCCGGTGCCGCCGAGCCCTGCCTCCGTCCCTGCCTCCAGCTGAATCCTCACGTCTGCTCAATGCTGCGTGATTTGTAAAGGGCTCTCATGCACGTTCCCTCTGGCAGACGAGCAGGCGGAGTGAAGTGATTGGCCCAAGGTCAATGAATCAATCAGCAGAGCAATTATTGAGCTTTGTCGGAGCGTGTGGCTCCGAGCGCCCCCCGGAGGCCTCGCGAGGAAGAGATGGGCCGGTCTGCACACAGACACGCTGCACCTACAGCCCCATGCACACATAAAAATGGCACACACATGTGCACACTTGTGCCCACACACCAGCTCTCCCAGCTGTATGTTCACAGCACACACAGGTGCACACACGTGCACACACACCCTGCCCACACAAAGACATATGCTGCTTTCGGGCCGGGCAGAAGGGTTGGCACCACGGCAGTGGGCCCCCAGGCGGTGGGACAGGAAGTAGAACCCGGTAATTTATGGGGGCACAGGACAGGGCAGGGTGACCGGCCTGGATGCTGGGCTGTGCAGTTCTTGAGGGGCCCGGGGTCCAGTCCCCTCCTGCAGCCCCCCACTGGGGCCAAGGTCATTGCCTCCTAGGAGGAATCCCTGGAGGAAGGAGGGCGGAGGCCCCGTGCAGCTCGCTGCTGGTCCCCTTCCCGCAGGAAACCGTCCAAACCCTCACACGCAGTCACGCTGAGTGACGGAGGCAGAGATTGGAGCGATGGAACAGTGTTTCTCAGGGACACACAGTCTCGGTGATGCCCCAGGGTTGAGTTTGCCCACTGGCTGGGAGGCGGTTACCCGTATTCATGGTTTGGCACCCCGCTCCCGGCCAGCAGCACCCATGGCGGCTGGGGCACTGGTTCCGGCCCTTCTCCCTGTGAGCAGGCGCTCGGCTCCTCCGTTTGCCTGCGGCCTCTCTCCGGGCCTTTGCAGGGTGGGGGTGGGGGGGTTACCACCCACACCCTCAGCCTGGACTGCAGGGCATGGCAGGTCTGGTGCTTTGATTGAAAAATAGTAAAGCTCAGCTCGGCCTGGAGAAGGGGTCTGAGGGGACGCTCGGGCTCCCCGCCTGCTCCGGCCGGACCACCCGGGGAGCGCAGAGGGTGGGGGAGAAAGGCCGCCAGGCTCCCTCTCCGTCTGGTGTCCCTCTGGGGGTTGCACGCCGGCCTGTCCCCGCTGGGCCTGGCGGCGCTGTGTTCCGTGCCGGCCCCTGTGCAGGAAACGCTGTCGGGAGAACCCGTGGGCTGGCTGCGGCCCCGGCCCCGCCCCGTCTGTGTCTGTCTCTGTACCCCCCGAGCTCACGGGGCTTGGTGGCACTTGGAAGTGCGTGGGGAAGAATCGGAGGGGGCACCTCCTCACACGGGAAGGTCGTCTGCAATGTGGGTGCCCGTGCCTGCAGGCAGAGCCTCGCTGGGTGCAGCCCCACCCAGGTGTCTGCTGCCACGGGTTGCCATGGAGACGGGAGCCAGAAGCCTAAACTTTGAGCGCCGGCCCTTTGCAGGGGGCGGCTCTGCAGCCGGTGGGCCGTGCAGACGGAGCTGGGCACCGGGTTCCCGGGCCGTCCTCCTCGGGGTGCAGCCTGGCTCCGCCCTGCGGCCCCCGCCTGCCTCCGCACCCCGAGGCTGCTCCGAGACTGGGGCTCTGGGGGCGGCAGCACAATGGCTCTCTGTTCCCGAGCCAGGGCGCCCCGTTCTGAGTCCCACGCTGCACTGCACACCGCCCGCTCCCGTTTCTCCTGCTCCCCTTCGAGGGGCCGTCCCCCCAGCAGGGACTCGGTGTCTCACCCCCCCACCCCCCAGCAAAGCACAAGCCGCCGTCTTCCCGTGGGCTTGCCTCAGCCACCGGCCCTGGCCCCACCCCTGGGCCCTCCTCCCTGCCCTGCCGGTGGTGGCAGGGACAGTGCTCAAGGCCACCTGCCCCCTTCCTCCCCCTGAGGGCCGCAGCCCTGGGCACGCTGTGGGGAGAGGCCAGTCCCAGGTGGGCGAGGCCCGCCCTCAGGTGGCTGGCAGCGGCAGGCAGGGTCTCCCTGGGAGCTGGGGTGGGCGGGGACAGCCAGGAGCCTCATCACCACCCCTCCTGGGGGAAGGGGACCACCTAGGGCAGCAGGAGGGCCACACACGCCATTGGCTGGGGCCGGGGTAGTGGGGCCGTTTAGTGCATCCGTTTAGTACTTGTCTGTCTGTTGTTGTTAATATGATGGCGGCTGGCGGCATGAAGACCGCGGTGGCTGTGAGAGTTAACGGTTCTGTCCCCCCACCCCCTGAGCCTTTAGGTGCTGAGAGCCCGAGGGGAAGTGTGCACCCCCCCCCCCCCCCAGCCTGCTCTGCGCCCCAGCCTCCAGCTGCCTGGCCGTGTCAGGGCCCTCACTGAGCCCGCCGCCAGCCCGGCTGTCCCACCCCAGAAAGGGCCAGAGCCTCTGCTAACCAGGCTGAGGGCCGCCGCTCTGCACACCTACTGTGCGCCCCACTGTGCGCCAGCCGGTCCGAGGCTGCACCAGGCTCCTCGCCTGCAGACAGGCGTGTCTGGGCGGAGGAGCGGGGCCCGGGCGCTGTGGGGAGCCTTCCCCTCAGCTTAGCCCTCTGATCCATTCACCATTTTCAGGGCTAAATATAGACTCCATCTCAACGGTGAGTAATGCGGTCACGGGCTCAGCTGGCACCTGGGCCCGAGTCCTGGGTACAGCCTGTTCCCGGGGCCTGGCCCGGTGACACCCGGCACGCCAGCCGCCCGCCCGGCACCTCCTCCGGCCCCGGCCCTTTGTGAGATGTTCCCGGCCGCTGGGAGAGGCGGGAGGACACGGCCATTACCACTGCGAACACAGCAGCCTTATCTGCAGTTCTTAAACGAGATGAGCAGTGAACTCAGCGTGCGTGCACCTATGTGCGCATGCGTGTGCCTTGTGGGCGGGCGTGCACGCTTGTGGGTGTGCACATGTGCATGTGTGCGTGAACATGTGCGTGTCCGCTGTGGACGCCGGGAGCCCCACCGTGTCCCCGAGGCGGCCGCTCAGCCTCTGCGGAAAGGGCGTGGCTTCTGTGTCACCTCCCAAGTCTGAACCCAGAAGCCGTCCCTGACGCTTCCGCCCCTGGTCACCGTCCCCGTTCCTACCCCCGGCGCATGGCGTCCTGCGCGGGAGCGGGAGCTCCTGGACACCAGCGCCGGCCTTGGCCTCAGCCGCTGCTCGGGCGGTGGTCCTTCCTTCCCAAGGGCACCTGCCAGAAGCCCCCCCCCATCCCCTGTGCTGGACAAGGAGGCGCGGGGCGCGCTGGCCTTTGCAGGGGACTGTGGTCCACGTTGGATCCCCTGCGTTGCATCAAACACTTTGCAGACCCCGAGATGGACGGCTCGTCCCCCACTCTTTGGGGCCCGATCTTATGACAAACCCCCGCAAATACAGCCATCAAAGCCCCTCTGTCCCCATCCGTCATCCCAGGCCCCATGATCTGTGGCCCGGTGGCAGCTGGTCCCGGTGGCACTGGGATACGGTGGCAGTTACCGGAGCAGAGAGCCCTGGGTCAGCGGGAACGGAGCGCCTGTCTGTCGAAGGCGGAGCGGGAGCCCCACCTGGTGTGCGGCTGCCTGGGGACCGGGTCTGAACTGCAAACACTTGGAAGACGGGGTGAATGTTGACCTTGAAGGGGGAGAGGGCAGAGCCGTACTTTTCCTTTCCTGGGGGCATAGAGTGGACACTCTCTCAAGGTGACCTCATTGTCTCCCGCACCCAGCCCTCCTGGCAGTGGGCCCGGGTCCGCTCCGGGGTCGCCCTGCCCAGGGTCAGAGGGTTTATGGGACCAGTGTTCCCCCTGCAGGATGGATCCCCCCAGAGCCCTGACTGGAGCGCACATGGTTAGCGGTGGAGAGGGAGGAGCGACGAGGGAGGGACGCTGGGAGTTGTGTGGGGCGGGGCATCCCCATCACAGCCGGTGGGGTGAGGTCCCCGGACAGCCATCTTGTGAGCTGAGCGTTCCTGACTTTCAAAAGATGCCGTTTCCTCCCGCCTTCACGGAGGACGCGGAGCGGCTGCGGCTGGAACACTCCTGAGGCAGTTGGCTGGAACCTCCCCCGAGTTCAGGTCTCCAAAGATCGGGACTCCTGTCGAACCAGGTCATCCTGGGAGAGGGTCACCCCCAGGGACAGCTCGCCCACAGCCGGCTTCGCAGGGACAGCCCAGGTGGGCGAGTGCCCAGCGCGGGTGGCTTGGCCCCGCCCGGTAGATAGAGGCTGTGCCCGGCCACGGTGGCTCAGTGGGTGAGCGTCCACCTATGAACCTCGCGGTCCCGGTTTGATTCCCGGTTTGATTCCCGGTTGGGGCACAGGCCCGGGGCTGTGGGCTCAAAGCCCGGAGTGGGGTGTGCAGGAGGCAGCCCATCAATAATTCTCTCTCATCATGGATGTCTCTGTCTCTCTCCTTCTCCCTTCCTTTCTGAAATCAATAAAAAATATTTTTAAAAAAAAGGTAGAGGCTGTAGCTGCCTTTGAAATCACCTTGACAGTGGAAACCTCAAAAGGCAGCCAGCCTGTGCTGATGGGGAGGGAAGGGCCTCCGGCTAACGATGGATTTCGGTTCTTAGTGCTGAGTTGGGGGCAGGACTTCCCTGGAGCCAACAATCCCCCTGGACCTCAGGTTCCTGCCTCCGCCAGAGAGGGGCGGGCTGCTTCCGGTCCTCGCCCACGGGGGAATGGCGGGGGCTGAACAACTGCGATGCAGCTGCTCCCGGACCTTCGCTCCCGAGGACGTGGCTGTGGCAGACACTCCGCCAGCAGAGCGGTCCCCCGGTGACAAGTTGAGGGTCTAAATCTGGCCGCGCCTGGGCCTCCGCAGGAAGGGAGGCCCCTGGGGATGGATGCTGGGCGCTCTGCTCTGTGAGGGGACCCTCAGCGCCTCCGCCTGGCCTGCCTCATACCTGAGCCCGTCCCCAGCTCCTGTGGGCTCCTTCCCTCAGTGTGTCTTCATGTCACCACCTCCATCGGCGTCCAGGAGGGCGGGTTCGGCCCCAGAAACAGACCCGGATCTTGCCATGGGGCTGGGCTGTGACCTGCCAATGGCTGAGGGGCTTTGGCCCTGGAGCACTCCAGAGCTGTCTGCTGGGGGTGGGCGGGGGGGGGGAGGGGTGAGGCTGGAGGAAGGGGTGAGGCTGGAGGAAAGGGGGAGGCTGGAGGAAGGGAGGAGGCTGGAGGAAGGGGTGAGGCTGGAGGAAGGGGTGAGGCTGGAGGAAGGGGGGAGGCTGGAGGAAGGGGTGAGGCTGGAGGAAGGGGTGAGGCTGGAGGAAGGGGTGAGACTGAAATACTTGCCTTCATGGTTCAGAAGCTCGTCCGCCCCGGGAATGTAGGGGAGGCGTGCCGGTTTTGGTGAAAGCCAAAGCTGAGATTAAGTCTGCGCCTAGAAGCATACACACTGTGAGACCCGGAGGGAGCCCAGGGACTCACACCGACCTGCCCAGACATTTCCCCTTCCATGTAGGAGGACGCTGTTTGCCTTCGAGAGGCTGCCGAGGTTAGATGGTATAACACACACCTACTGGGTGAGTCACAGACTGAGCGGGCCTGGGACCAGCGTCATCACCATCATCGTCACCTCCAGTTGGTCACCACTTTCATCATCATCAATATCACCACCATCACCACCACCATCACTATCACCACCACCATCACTATCATCATCATCAATACTGCCACCATCACCGCCATCACCACCACCATCACTATCATCATCATCAATACTGCTACCATCACCATCATCACCACCACCATCACTATCACCACCACCATCACTATCATCATCATCAATATTACCACCATCACCGCCATCACCACCACCATCACTATCATCATCATCAATACTGCCACCATCACCATCATCATCACCACCACCATCACTATCATCATCATCAATACTGCCACCATCACCATCATCATCACCACCACCATCACTATCATCATCATCAATACTGCCACCATCACCATCATCACCACCACCATCACTATCACCAGCATCATCACCATCATCACCACCACCACCACCATCATCACCATCATCACCATCACCAGCATCATCACCATCATCACCTTCACCATCACTACCATCACCACCACCACCACCATCATCATCACAATTTAACCACCATAACCAGCATCATCATCATTAGTACTATCATCACCAGCATCATCACCATCATCACCTTCACCATCATCACCTTCACCATCACCAGCATCATCACCACCTTTACCATCATCATCACAATCATCCCCTCCAATGTTAGCACAACCATCACCATCATCATCTCCACCAAAATTATTGTCACTGTCATCACAATCATCATTACCACCATCACCATTACCATCATCATCATCATCATCATCACCGTAATCACCATCATCACCATCATTACCATCATCATCATCATTAGGAGTTTCCGTCCCATCACAGGATGTATAGACACAGGATGAGCTCCTAGTTTTGAAGGCAGCGAGGCGGTCTCTCCATTGGGCTGGAGGGCACGTGTGGCTGGAGGGTGAGGGGAGACAGCTGCCATCCTCCCTGCTTGTCCATTAAACTGGCATCCTGTTCAGTCCCCTCTGCCAGCGTGTCTCCCTCGCGTCTAAGGGAACTGGTGAGCAGACAGGATCCCGGGGGCCGGTGGGCACTCCATCGCTGCTGTGGTGCGGGTGGTCCATATGGCAGAAAGCTTAGCCCAATTGGCAGGCGGACTTGGCAGGCCCGGAGGCAGAGCCGCGCTGTCTCACAGATGTGCCTAAATTGGGCACCGGTGTACGGCAGTGAGAGCTGCCACTATGAAGAATGGGCGCTGGGCGGCTGCTCCGGAGGGTGGCGCCGCCGCTGGGGGTGAGAGCTGGCACTGCCGGGCCGCAGGTGCTCCAGTCCTGCTCCTGGGTCACAGAAGAAGGAGGGAGGGAGGCGAGGCACCGCCCCCAGCAGACAGAAGAGGGGCCGGCGGGAGAGAGAGTCGCGTCCCGGTTATGCCAGCTCGGAGTTATTTCCCGGCAATCCCCTCGAGGACTGTACCCAGGTGCCCAGTGGAGAGGTAACGCCTTGGGAGGCCGCCAGAGAAATGTTGCATTCCGCCACCCTCCGCTGGGACCGCACACGCGTGGCCCTCCCCGCGGGGCCTGCTGGGTCACACTGGGGTGTGGTGGGTGCGGGGAAGGGGGCTCTGCTAAGGGACCTCAGGACTGGGTGCCAGGCGTGGGGAGACGGGCTCACAGGTCTCAGGTGGAAGGGCGCGCACCCGCACCTCCGTGAGGGGTGTGCCCACGCCCGCAGGCTCTCGCTGCCCCTCGGGGCCTCTGTCACCTGACGCCAGGTGAGTAAGGTTCTCGCTGGGGGGGAGTAAGGGGGCGGGGCAGAGGGACGGGACAGAATGCCCCTCCTCTGGCCTCTGCAGGCGGGCGCGTGGCCGGGTTCTGGAGGGGCCGGTCTCTCTGTCCCTGTGGCCCCCCTCCCCCAGGCACACACAGCAGGGCGACCCCAGAGCCCCCACTGGGACCTCTGGTTCCCTGACGCCCCAGCAGCCAGTGCGCCTGCTGGAGTGAAGTCTGGAGAGCGGGAGACGTTTCCCAGGATCCAGCTGTCCCCAGCCTGCTCGGCCGCCTCCACGCTCCCTGCTAAGTCTTGGTCCTCCCAGCTCCGCCTGCGTCCTTCGGGTCCCCCCCCAGGTGCAGGCAGCCGCCAGGGCTCAGCTCCTGGAGCAGGACTTCCCGGGCGGGGAGAGGGGGTGGCAGGTCCTGGGCCAAGGTCCAGCCAGGGCTCACTGCCCAGGGGAGGGCTCTGCAGGTGCGGGGGGCCAGCCAGGCCCCCACCACCGACTGGAGGGGCTCTGGGATGGAAAGGGGCTGGGGCTCCCCTCCCTGGACTCGGGGCGAGGGCAGCCCTGGTGCCCACAGCCCTGCCGGCCCCGGGTGTGGTGAGGGAGGGGCCTGGGGCCTGTGTGGCCCCCACTCAGCCATCCCCGCGGCCCCCTGCGGGCGCGGGCAGAAGCTCACGGACAGGACCTGGCTCTGGTGGCCGGTGGACAGGACAGGTAGGTGTGCCCCCGGCTGGACCCCTTCATCACGTGACCCTGTCTCATATCTCCCCTCCTCCTCTCTGTTCCCAGGTCTGGCTGTCCATCAGATCGTCACCATCACTGTCTCCCTCATCATGGTCATCGCTGCTCTGATCACAACTCTTGTCTTAAAAAACTGGTAAGGGTCCCCGCCCTTCTCCTCTGGAAATGCAGGTGTGGGGGTCCCGGGGGGGGAGGTGCACACAAAAAGATCTTACTTCTCCCACTGGTGGCAGGCCTCAGCCTGGGGGCTGTTTTTCTCTGTCAGGCCCAGGCCCCCCAGAACCCCTCATTCTGCAGCCCCATCCCACACCCAATCCCACACCCCATCCCACAGCCCATCCCACAGCCCATCCCACACCCCATCCCACACCCCCATCCCACAACCCATCCCACACACCCATCCCACACACCCATCCCACACCCCATCCCACACCCCATCCCACACCCCATCCCACACCCCAACCCACACCCCATCCCACACCCCATCTCACACCCCCATCCCACACCCCATCCCACACCCCATCCCACACCCCCATCCCACACCCCCATCCCACACCCCATCCCACACCCCATCCCACACCCCATCCCACACCCCATCCCACACCCCATCCCACACCCCATCCCACACCCCATCCCACACCCCATCCCACACCCCATCCCACACCCCATCCCACACCCCCATCCCACACCCCATCCCACACCCCATCCCATACCCCCATCCTACACCCCATCCCACACCCCCATCCCACACCCCATCCCACACCCCATCCCACACCCCCATCCCACACCCCATCCCACACCCCATCCCACACCCCATCCCACACCCCATCCCGCAGCCCATCCCGCAGCCCATCCTGCAGCCCCATCCCACACCCCCATCCCACACCCCCATCCCATAGCCCATCCCACACCCCCATCCCACAGCCCATCCAACACCCCATCCCACACCCCATCCCGCAGCTCCATCCCACACCCCATCCCGCAGCTCCATCCCACACCCCCATCCCACAGCCCATCCCACACCCCCATCCCACACCCCATCCCGCAGCTCCATCCCGAAGCCCATCCCGCAGGCTGGCTGAGAGCGGCACCTGCCCAGGCAGCAGGCACTGCCTCTCTGCACCCTTTTTCCAGAGCCAGTGCGTTTGGGTGCCCTCGCAGGGTGCAGGTGTCAGAGAGAGGGTTTTAGAGAGAGGAAAGGAGAGGGATAGAAAGAGAGGAACACTGATAAGAGAGAAACATCAGTGGGAGAGGAATGTCACTGACCAGCTGCCTCCTGCACGCCCCTCCCGGCATCGAGCCTCCACCGGCGGTGCCCGGACCGGGACGCCAGCCGGCACGTCTTGGCTTATCGTTAGATGCTCAACCACCGAGTCACACACTGGGCCCCAGCCCTCCCCTTCATTTCCCGCGTCGGCCTGGGCAGCGGCTGTGCTGGCCTCGCCGGTCCCCTGGCCTCGCTGTCCGGGCGCCCGGTGCCGGGGCTGGCCCAGCCTCCTCACCCTCCCTCCTCCGCCGGCGGCCGCGGCCTCGGTGAGTGCGGTGACCGCTGTGCCCGGGCCTGTCTGCCTGTTTCCTCCAGGAAAGGGCCTGTTGTGAGGTCGGCCTTGCTGTGCACACACCTGCCCCCCTGGGAAGCGGGAGCTGCCTGTGACCCATCTGCCCGCAGCTCCTCCAGCACCAGCCCCCTGCTGGCTGCAGACACCGCAGGGCTGTGGGGGAGTGCCCCGCATCCACACGCGGAAGTTGCTAGAAAGCTGGTTTTCAGGGCAGCAAAGGCGGACAGGGGCGCACAGGGGTCAGCGAAGGCAGACGGGGTCAGTGAAGGCGGACAAGGGACATGGGTCAGCAAAGGCGGACAAGGGGGCACGGGGGTGAGTGAAGGGGGACAGGGGGGTCAGTGAAGGCAGACAGCGTGGCAGAGGGGGGGTCAGCGAAGGCAGACAGGGGGGCACAGGGGGGTCAGTGAAAGCAGACAGGGGGCACAGCGGGGTCAGTGAAGGCAGACGGGGCACAGCGGGGTCAGTGAAGGCGGACAGGGGGGCACAGGTGGGTGAGTGAAGGCGGACAGGGGGCACAGGGGTCAGCGAAGGCTCAACCCTCACCTCCTAGTCCTCCCTGCAAAATCAGACACATTGAAAAATATATATATATAGATTTTTATGTCAGAGAGGAAGGGAGAGGGAGAGAGAGAGAAACATCCATGATGAGAATCATTGATCAGCTGCCTCCTGCATGCCCTCTACTGGGGATCGAGCCCACAGCCCTGGCCTGTGCCCTGACCGGGAATCAAACTCAGGGCCCTTGAGCCCCCAGGCTGATGCTCTATCCACTGAGCCAGATCAGCAAGAGTGATATCGGACACGTTTAAAATTCAAATTTTATTCCTAAAAAGAGCTGATGGCTGGATGGCGGTTGATCTCCTGAGGGCCTGGGAGTCACCGCTCAGTGGAGATGGGGTGTGGTGAGCGCTGGAGCCACGGTGGGGCTGGGGCTGGGGCTGGGTGCCCCGCGGTCCCCCGGCCCACACCCCTGTGCCCCCAGCTGCGCGCAGAGCGGGAACCCGCGGCGGAACGGCCGCCCGCGGAAGCTGGCCCAGCAGGAGGAGAGCTGCCAGAACCTGACGGACTTCCCGCCGCCGCGCGTGCCCAGCAGCCTGGACATCTTCACGGCCTACGGCGAGGGCCTGCAGTGCTCCCACGAGTGCGTGCGCGCCGCCGTGCCCGCCTACGCCGACGACACGCTGCGCTCCGTGGGCGAGTACAGGTCCACGTTCAACGGGAACCGGTGAGCTCCGCCCGCCCTGCCGGCTCCTGGGCGCAGTGAGGTCCCGGGGCTGCCGACCGGGCTGCGGACCGGGTGGGGGGACCCTGAGGGTCCAGCAAACGCAAGGGCCTGTCCCCCGTCTGCCTGGCCCAGCCGTGCCAGCCCGCGCCTTCCCGTCCACAGACCCTCCTCCTCGGATCGGCACCTCATCCCCGTGGCCTTCGTGTCTGAGAAGTGGTTCGAGATCTCCTGCTGACTGGCCAAGCCTTTTTTACCTCCTGGGGCGGGGCGGACGCCGCGTGTCTGTGTCACGGTAGGTGCCGTCAGCCCCTGCCTCTCCCCCCTGCCATCCGTGACGTCTCTGAGCATCTGGCAGGGCTGGGCTGTGGGCTCCCTCTGCCCTGTGAGCAACGCCCCCGCATCCCAGAGTGTGTGTGTGTGTGTGTGTGGGGGGGGTAACTGAGGCACCCCGCCCCCTCACCGAGCTGTTTCTGTCCGTGTCCGGCCCTCCCCCTGGAGGCCACCGCGGCTGGGCCTGCATGGCGGGGACCTTAGCTCTGGCGCCGATGCCCGGACAGGCGGCCGTGAGGGCAGTGGCTAAGCGGCGGGTTCAAGGCCGAAGGGCACTGCGTGGCCCAGCCCTCGGATGCCTGCCCCCCTGTCGGCCTCCGGGAGACCCCTCCTCAGGGCCACGGGGGCTCCCTTGGCTGCAGCCAGACCAGCTGGGGGCCTCGCTCACGAACGGAGGGGCTGGCCTGTCCCAGGAACCGCCCCCCAACTCCCCACTCCCTGCTGCCCCGCCGGGCCAGCATCTTGGCAGCGATCTCTAAAGGTTTCAGATGCCACAGGAGCTTAAGGCTCTGCCCCGGAGGCCGGCCCCGCCCACACAGGCCCAGGCGCCCAGGGCTGCGGGCCATGCACCCATGGAGGCACGCCCGCCTTTGGCTGCAGGTAGCACCCGCCACGGGGATGGTTCCCTCACATAGACATTTGCATAGCCGCTCACAGGAGCACTCTTTGCATCTGCAAACTCCCTCCATCCTCCCAGCGTCCCCTTTCCAGACGGGGTCACGTGACGTGCCCGAGGTCAGTCAGGACCTGCCGGGCTGCCTCCCACAGGAAGGGCGCACACGGGCAGGGTGAAGGCGCTTTGAGGGGAGGAGCGGGAAGGGACGGGGCTCAGGGCGCTCACTCGGCGTGCGCTGATTGGTGGTTTCATGTAAGGCCCGTGATCAGGAGCCTAGGGACCCAGGAATCGGGGGCTCGGTATCGGGCAGATGCTGCCTGGCGGTTCAATGCACAGTCCATGTGAGGTACCCGGGTAGGTGCTCAGGAATGTCGGCTGCAGGTGGCGTTTACGGCACTCTCTGTCCACCAGTTGGGGGAAGAGAGGATCTCTCAAGTCCGGCTGTGGGGGTGGGGCAGGTCACCCCAGACCCCCAGCCTCAAGGTGATGGCCCCCCTCCCGGACGGTGCCCAGGGAGCTGTTTTGGGAAAGCCCTGCTTACAGGAGGGGGCGCCCCCCTGTCGGGAGACCGCCCCCCACTGGCTGCGGACAGCGGGAGGTGAGGGGAGAAGTGCCCCCAGGACTGTAGGGCGGCCGCCCCCTCAGCCTCCGGCCTGCGGGCAGAAGCCGCGGCTCCATCCGGCCACCCCAGTTCCCGTTTCCGCAGGCGAGAGCTGGGCAGGCGGGGGGAGGGAGGCGCCTTGTTAGCCCTGATGGACACCTCAGGATTCTGTGCCCTGTGCTGGACAGCGCTGATCGCTCACCGGGAGCCGCGCATTTGGGTCCGAGGCGCCCCGATTCCCGTAATGAATGCCTGGACATGCGCCTCGGCCAGGGCCGCCGGGAGGAGGGCTCAGGTTCACCGGGTGCTTGTCACCCTTAAACAAACAGCAGTTCCCACGGAGGCTGTAACGAAGGTCCTGGAGCCGGGCGGGGGGCGGGGGGCGGGGGGGAGGGGAGTGTGTGTGTTCGCCTACAGCCTCACCGCGAAGCCTCAGCAAACACATTTTTAAGGAAGATGGGTCCGTTTGTCACCCACCACCCCTCTATCCGCTCCCACGGACCCACTGCAGGTCGGGGACCCAGACGCGGCCCAGGGCGCCCCCTGCAGGCGGGTGGTCGGTGACGCCCCAGAGGTGGCACGGGCCCCCAGCCCGGCAGCGTCGCCCTGTCCCGGGATTCGGCCTCTGAGATGGGCCCTGGAGCCTGGCCCGGACGCCTCAGGCCGGCTCCCCACGGCCAGCTCGTCCGGGTGCCCGGCAGGACGAGAGGACACCACGGCCTTTCCCGCGCCCAGGACGGCAGCCTCAGACTCATGCCCGGGGCGGCCCTTGGCTCATTTCCTGTCACTTTTCATACAGCCATCGTCAGAAAACCCCTCAGCGCCCAGACCACTCCATTCCCTTCCCTTCGAGGGCCGCTCCACCCAGCCGGAGCCTGGGACGAGGCGGAGGTCCCAGAAGCCCCGGAGTGACCCGTCCTGGGGATTATTACTTCCAAACCGCCAGGGCCCTGACCTTCTGTCCCCCAAATCACGGCCGGCCGGCCACTCTGTCCGTGGAAGGAGCACTCAGACGCTCAGGAGCCGTTCTCCCTGAGAGGGCCCAGCGGGGCTCGGCGGGGAGCAGCCCTGCCCGGTGGATCACCCCGCGGCCAGGCGCTCTGTCCTCCGGCTTTGCTAAAGCAGACGCCGGTCATTAGCCCGTGACCCACCCATCCGTGGCGTGGAGCCGGTGGGGCCGGGTTAGCCGAGAGCTGACCTCGGGTCCCCATCTCTCGGGTCACAGGGCAGCACATGGCTTCCTGTGGAGACGCCCTCTGTCCCAGGTGACCTTCTCCGGCCGGGGTGTCGGGGTTCAGGCTTCTGTCTGGGCTGCCCGTCCCTCCCTAGTCCCTCTCGGGGTCGGTGCCAGCTGCGGCTCAGCAGCGGAGCCTCCGGAGCAGAAACTCCGAGTCCCCCGCTGAGCTGAGCGCGCAGCAGGGTTTTGCAGGAACAGCCAGGCCCGGAGGGGCGGGTGCAGGCTCCGGCCCGCCTCCTGGCCTGATGGGGGTGCAGGAATCCACCCATCTCTGCAGGAAGCCCGCCTTGTTTTTATTTATTTTTTAATTCTCACTCAAGGATGTGTTTTTATTGATTTGAGAGAGAGAGGGAGGGAGAGAGAAACATTGATCAGTTGCTTCCTGTATGTACCCCAACTAGGGATCAAAGCCACACCCTAGGTGTGTGCGCTGACTGGGAATCGAACCTGCAACCTTCTGGTGAAGGGGCTGATGGTCCAACCAAACGAAGCCACCGCAGGGCGAGGAAGCCAGCACTGCTCTTAGAATGGCAAAAATAGCAAGTGAAGGCTCAGGGTTAGCATGTTCGCTTTCTGTCTCCTCTCTCTCTCTCTCTCTCTCTCTCTCTCTCTGTCTCTCTCTGTCTCTCTCTCTCCCTCCCTCCCTCCCTCCCTCCCTCCCTCTCCCCCCCTCTCTAATGTTGGGTAGCAGCAGATGCCTATGGGTTAGAAAGAGGCTCCTGCCCCCCAGTGGCCCTCTGTCCATCTTCCAAAAGGTCCTCCGTCCGTCCTGGGTGCCCGTCCCCTTTAGGTCCTCCCAAGCTCTGCGGGGACACAGCTCTGGGGTTTGTCCAAGGCAGGGAGGCTGTGGGCCCATCTTCCGAGGCACTCACCCTGCTGGGTAGCACCTGCCATGTCTTTGTGGTCCGCTGCCCTGGCCGCCTCTCCCCAGCAAGGTCACCCCTGGGGGCCCAGCGGGTGGTTTCCGCTGCTCCCCAAAACCCCTCCGAGGGGGCCAGCAGAGCAGCGGACCACCAGACCCCGGTGCCCCTGCAGGCGAGGACGGGGCCGCGCACTCGGACCCTGGAGGGGAGGAGCTGGAGGAGGCCTGAGCGTGCCCGGACGCCTCAGTCCCCGACCGGCTGGGTGACCCTCCTGGCCGGGAGCTGATCCGGCTTCTCTGTGGCTTCCGTGATGATCGTGGGCCCGGGCCCCCTTCCCACCTGGGGTTCTGGGTGAGTCCGGGCCCACGGGCACCCTCCTGTCCTGAGGACATGGGTGGCCGTCAGCCGGGAGCACAGGGACAGGTTAGCCCTCCGCCCGCCCCCACGTAACCGCCTCTTGTCTTCTTCCCGCACAGGATCCCGTGGGAGAACCTGTACAAAACTCAATCCCACTTCCAACCCTCAAACCGGACTGTCTGCGGGAGGCCCCGCACCCGCGGCCGGGCCGGCCGGACTCCAGCAGGACGGACGCTAGAGGCCAAATATATTTTTATAGAGAAGCTCGCGCCGCCCGGCCGCCCTGCCGCCACCGGAGGCCGAGGGCGGAGACGCGGGCCGACCGGAGCCGGGCAGCGGGCCCAGCGCGGAGGCCGGACGCCCTGGGACGCGGGCGCTGCCACGACGCTGACTGTGCCAACAATACCAATATGTGCCATGTGGGGCCCGGGGGCCTGGCGGACGCCCAGCCGCGGCGCCCGCCCGCGTGGGGGCCTCGCAGGACGCCGGCGTGGGCACCCCTTCCGAGAGCCGTGTTTCTGGGGAATGTCGGTGTATATAACTATATAAACACACACACGCGCACACACACACACTTTTTTGTACTGTAGCAATTTTTTGAATATCTTCGATGTTCCTTTTTAAAAAAACAAAGTGTTAACCGGTCACCAAACCTGATTTATGTAACCTGCTTAGTACGGACGGGATACACTGGTGTTTTCTACCTTGCACACACCCACACACACACACACACACACGCACACACACACACGTATACGCGCACATATATATATATATATATGCATATACTGGACACGCAGTCCGAGGGGCCCGGGTCCCTCATTGCCACCGTCCTGGGGGACCCCCTCCTCGGCCACGGGCCCCCCAATGGCACGCCCCGCGTTTGCCGGTGGTGGGTGAGAGGCCCCCCGGCACGCGGTGCGCCCCTCGGGCCCAGGGAGGGAGAGAAGGCCGTGGTTTTATATACATACATCTATATAGACGTATATATACGCACACACGTCATGTTACCGTTTTCTACCTGACCGTTGGAAGAAGCTACCAAGAGCCATGTGGGTATTCCTGTAGCAGCCGCTCCCCTGGGGCCCGGGCGCGCCTCTGGCGGGGGCGGGTCTTGGCCATCCCCGTGTTCTCCAAGCGTAGACCCAATTAAAGGCTTTTCCAGCTCCGGACGTGAAAGGACTGCATCCTTACCACGTGTGCGTGCGTGTGTCGGAGCAGGGCTGGGAAGTGGAGACGGGCCCAGGTTGTTGGAAAACGAGATGCGTCCTCTGTGGGCGGGGCCAGGGCTGCTCCCAGGTGAGCCACGCCCGGGCGCGCTCTGCCTTCCCCGCACATGCGTGGGCAGAGGCCGCTGGCTCTCGCTGGAGCCCAGGGGTGACCCTGAGTCTCGGGGGGAGGCCACAGCAAACACAGGGTCACTGGGTTCCCATTGTTGCGTGTGTGTGTGTGTGTGTGTGTGTGGCGGTCCACGATTTCCCCATGTGGCTTCCTGGTGGAAATAGGACCCCCACACCGAAGCATGTTCACGGATCCCAACCCACAGCCATGCAGAGCCTGCCCTGGCCCTGGCAGGGGCACCCTCGCAAGCCGCACCTCTAAAGGTGCCGGTGCCCAGCTTGCTGCCAGTAGGGGGAGCTGTGGGAGCTGGGGCACCATCAGAGGACCTCTCCCATGAGAGGACTTGCCCAAATCCCGTGTGTGTGTGTGTGTGTGTGTGTGTGTGTGTGTGTGTGGCTTCTCTCCTATAAGTGGCCCACGGGCAAATGGATTTCACCAGGAGGGCGTGCGGGTAAAAGGTTAGCAGGCCGACCGTGAACCTCTCCCCACTCACTGGCTGGGCTGGTGACACCCTGATCCCTCCGGAGCCCAGGTCCCCTCTGTCTGGGTAAGTACCGGCCAGGGTCCCCGGCCCACCGAGGCCCTCTGTGTGCAGGGCAGCTGGCCTGGTCTGGGGAGCCCTCCGCCTGTGGTCACGTCCACGTGTAGGCTCAGCCCCTTCCAGTCCTCACGCACCTGCTGTCCTTTCCACCTGACTGAAACTCCGCTGCAAACACTTTGTTTAAAAGTTCCGAGTGCTCCTGGGAGGTGCTTGACCACGGCCAGGACGGTTGCCTGTTTTACGGGCTCAGCCCCCAGAGCGGGTCGTCTGGACAGTCCTTCTGCTGTCCAGTCTAATTAGCATATTTGCTCTTTATTTTATAGGACATCCTATCTAATAAAAGGGCACTATGCAAATTAACCATCATTCAGTCACAAAGATGGCGGCACCCTTAGCCACAAGATGGCGGGCGCCCAGTCCTCTCAGTCCTGCCAGAGTCCCCCAGTTCCAGGGGGGGCAGCCACTGAGAGCGGGTGGCATGAGCGGCCTAGCAGAATGCTTGCTTCGTCACCGCGGCAACTAGCAAGCGTTCCGTGCCCGGCCGCAGATGGGCCTGAGGGCTGCGGAGAGCCTCTGGGCAGTGGGTTCAGAGTGGCCAGGCCCCACAGGGAGCTACTGGAGCACGGATTCATGCGCTGGGCTACTGGTGTATATATTATTGATTTCAGAGAGGAAGGGAGAGGGGGAGAGAGATAGACTTCAGTGATGAGAGGATCATCATCAGGAGGTTCCATCCTGCACCCCCCCCCCCACTGGGGATGGAGCCCACACTCTGACGGGGAGTGGAACCCTGATCCTGGTCCCTAGGTTGATGCTCAGCCCCTGAGCACCCGGCCGGGCCGGCCACCTCTTCTGCTGCTTCCCCGTTTGGTCTGTGATCCTCGCGGACCAGGAGGCCGGGCCGGCCTGTCTCTGGCAGAGGAGCCGGGGCTGCGCTGGGCAGGGTGGGCAGCGTGCACAGCAGGGCAGGGTCTCCTGAGGTTCCATTTCTCAGTGGCATCGGCACACGCCATCGCGGGGCCTGTGACTGACACCCTCCCCCTCCCCTGTCCGTGCACCTCCGCACCCACGGGGCCACTGCCCCCATCTCCCCCGCCAGCCCGAGGTCACGGTGGGGAGAGACTCTGAGCCGGGCTCTGGGCCGGCCGGCCGTCCTCGCTCTGCGTGGGCGTGTGCAGAGGACGCCACTCCTGTGCCCGGGGAGATCACCTCTTTGGGGCTGGCCAGCCGGAGCCGGTCCTCACACCCGCCCCGAAGGCGGCTCCCCAGCAGCTCCGGCCTCGGCACTGCCGTCCTCCCGGCCGCGGTGACTCATGCGTTTCTCGGCTGCTGTGCGGTGGGTCTGCTGAGCCATATTGTTTGTGGATTGTTTGTTTGTCCTCCGTTGTCAACAGCACAGCCCACGCGCACGAGCCAGACTCCCCGTCTGAGGCGCTGGGTGCTCTCCGCTGGCGCTTCCCGCGCCGCCAGCAGCTGCGCTTCCCACACGGGGCCCAGTGCGTGTCCGGGATGCGCCGCGTTCTCCCGGGGTTTCCGGCTGTGATCCAGGCCCAGCCTTCGCTCCCAGCGGGGAGGGGCTGGCTGCGGGGCTGGGGGTGAGGCCTGGCTGCGGGCCCGGCGCTTCGGGGTCGAGCTTGCACTGGAACCAAGGGTGAGGTAAACAGTGGCAGACACAGGTCCTGTCTCAGGTCACCCTAATCGTCAGCCAAAGGGAAATGTTGACTCCAATGCTGTGGGAAGGTCGCAGCCGGCAAGCTCACCCAGCCCCTCTCCGGGGTCCACGAGATGAGCGGCGGGTGTGGGGGCTTAGCTGTGAGCAGAGCCTTCCTTTGTGCCAGCGGGCCGGTAGGTGACAGCTGGAGCCCCTTCGCCGAGGAGCCGCCGCCCAGTACGGACCCTCCAGCTCCAACATACTCCCACACCCACACCCGCATTCTGAGTCTCCCCGGGGCGGTCAGGCCCGTGGGCAGCGGCGGGCGGCTGAGCTGTGCCCGCCGTGGCCCCGGATCAGGCCGTGACGCAGGAGCAGGAGGTGAGGGGGGTGGCCGGGCCCTAAGGGGCCACGCACTCTGTGAACAGAGGGGCCGTGGCCCAGACACTCCATTTGCGTTTTCGCTCCCACGTGGGTGCGTGTTCTCCCGCAGCCCGAGGGTGACGGACCCTCAGCAGAGCTGGGCTCCGGAGGCGGCATTCCGTCCATCCCAGGACCATTCCAGCCAGGACGGCAGGGAACGGCCTGGCTCAGCCGGGGGCCCGGCCCCACACGCGCGGTGCTGCCCGGCGGGCAGACGGAACACGGGGTGCCCGGCAGTCGTGGGTGCGGGAGAGGCGGGCACTTGGGATGGAACTGTGGTTGGCGGAGACACGCAGCCAGTGGGGGCTCCAGGAAAGTGTTTTCTTGGAAAGCAGGAGTCATGTGACCCCTCTCTCCCCTGGCAGCTCCGGGGAGCCGTCGCGTCTGGCCTTGCCGGGAGACCCAGGCTCAGGTGCCGGGGCCGGAACAGCCCCTCCGTTAAAATGATCACATGGAAAGTGGGTCAGCCGTTAAGGCCAGGTGGCCCGCCACGCCCTCGCTGGCTCTGCGGAAGCTCTGGGGCGGATGGACAGACGGCCTGGCCACTGAGCGTCTCCTCCGACACAAGCGATGCTGCCGAGGGTGGACGGCTGGGAGGGGCCCAGGCGTCGGTCCCCTCTCCACCTGACACTTCCGAAGAGCCAGCGCACTGCGCACAGTTACAGCACAAAGGGGCACCCGGGACCCTCCGTTGCCCGTAATTCCACGGAAACGGCTCGCGGGAGGCTGACCTTGTGAGGACGAGCCGCAGCCACTCCGCCCCCGCCCCCTCCCCCTCCCCGGGCGGCGCCAGAAGCCGCTGCGATGTGGGCTTCATTTTTAAAAGTCCAATTCGCTCTCCATGCGTCTTTGCCGGCTGAACTCCACCGAGCAAACCCACCGGAGCATCCAGGCGGCTCCGATGACGCGGGAAAGCCCGCCAGCCGCTCCCCGCGCTGCTCACACCCAGCGCGGCTGCCGGGCCTGTGGGGGCCGGGGGAGTGCATGTGGGCACGGGGCACAGGGGGCGGGGCCTGTGGATGCGGGGGAGGGGCAGGGGGGTGCGTGTGGACACGGGTGGGGGCTGTTGGTTGGGGGGGGGGGGGCTGGTGAATGAGCTGCTCATATAAGCTGCCCGATTCTGGGCTGGGTTTCCCCAGGGGCCCCTCTCCGAGCCCAGACCGGAAACCGGAGCGTCTGCCGCCCTTCCCGTGTCCAGGGAACTGGAGGAGCGCTGAATCTCCAGGCTCCTCTCGGGAATCTAGCTCTTATTTTATAAAAGTTCATTTTTATTGATCAAAGAGGGAGGGAGAGGGAGAGAGAGACACATCCATGACGAGAGAATCACTGATGGGCGGCCTCCTGCACACTCCCCACGGGGGATCGAGGCCGCAACCGGACCCGTGCCCTGACCGGGAATCGAACCCTGACCCCCTGTCAATGCTCATCCCCTGAGCCACGCCGGCCCGGTGCATCACATGAATTTAGAGAGAGCCACACCTCCCTCTGCCCGCCCCCTCCCCGCCCAGCTAACCATGGAAAGGGAACACCACTAGCGATGGGTGGTGTTGGTTGTAAATCTTTGTTGTTGAAAGTCTGACAGATGTTCCTTCCCGGCTAACCTCTCCAGCTCGCCCCCCCCCCCAGGCCCTCACCCCCGCCCTGTCCGTGGCCGCGGGCCAGGCCTGTCCGCATCAAGGTCTGTGGTTGATCACCTCCCAGCCAACCTCCCCTCCCCGCCCTCCCCCGAGGCCCCGCCCTCTAGTCCTCGCCGCCATGGCTCTGGGTTCATTCGGTCCCACGTGGGAGTGGAGTCTTTCTCTAACCCGCATGGTTCTCACAGCATCATCTGATCCAGGTGAATTTTTATAACGATGGTGACCGAGCTGCGGCCAGGCCCCCAGGCCCCCAGGCCCCAGGCCCCAGGCCCCAGGCCCCAGGCCCCCAGGCCCCAGGCCCCAATCCCCCAGGCCCCCAGGCCCCCAATCCCCCAGGCCCCCAGGCCCCCAATCCCCCAGGCCCCCAGCCCCCAGGCCCCCAGCCCCCAGCCCCCAGCCCCCAGCCCCCAGGCCCCCAGCCCTAAGTCCCCAGCCCCCAGGCCCCCAGGCCCCAGGCCCCCAGGCCCTCAGCCCCCAGCCCCCAGGCCCCCAGCCCCCAGGCCCCCAGCCCCCAGGCCCCCAGCCCTAAGTCCCCAGCCCCCAGCCCCCAGGCCCCAGCCCCCAGGCCCCAGCCCCCAGGCCCCAGGCCCCCAGCCCCCAGGCCCCAGCCCCCAGCCCCCAGGCCCCCAGCCCCCAGGCCCCAGCCCCCAGGCCCCCAGCCCCCAGGCCCCCAGCCCCCAGGCCCCCAGCCCCAGGCCCCCGGCCCCCAGGCCCCAGCCCCCAGGCCCCAGGCCCCCAGCCCCCAGGCCCCCAGCCCCGAGGCCCCAGACCCCCAGGCCCCTGGCCCCCGGCCCCAGGCCCCAGACCACGGTGGTGGGTCTCGCTGACACCCGCAGACTGGGTGGCACTGGCATCACCAAGCAGCTGAGAGTGGGGAGCACCCGAGGGCTTGAAAAGGAGCCCCCTTTGCTCTGTAACAGTCCTGCACGGAGGTGATTCATTCTGTGAGCGACCCCCATTATGCCAGGTCACCTTAGGTCTGGGGGGTTATAATGAGCTGTGAGTCCCTGGCCCAGCTTCGTCTTCCCGTGAGAGGGGATCAGGCCACAGCGGCTCCAGGAGCCAGGCGGACCCGGCGCCCCCGCCCCGCCCCGCCCCCGCTGGCTCCCTGCCCAGGCGCCACGGTGAGTGACGGCCGGCCCCCGCGGCCCCTCCACGGAAACATTATGCAGGAGGTAATGAGCACCGGATCACGCTGCCCGCCTGGGGCTGGAATTAGCCCCTAAATCACAGCGACGTGGCAGGGCCGTGGAGGGAGACGCGGCCGAGGCTGCATGTCAATGGGGCCCGGCCTTCCGGGGGGACGCGGAGGAGGGACACGGGCCTCGAGCCGAGGCGATGCATCGGGGCCGAAGGGGCTTGTCTGACCGGCTCCCAGGTCTTTCCAGGCAAACGAGCCCCTCGTTCTGGAGCCGGGGCCGGGGAAGGCTGGGAGGACGGTGCCGGGGAGGGGGAGAGCAGGGGCTCTCTGTGTCCCTACGGAGAGACAGCACACCCTCCGGCTGGGACGGGGCGGGCGGGGTAGCCTTGGGCTTGTCTCCGGGGTGGGCTGTGGGGCCCTGGGCCGGCGACAGGGAGAGCCCAGCCTTGCCAGTCGGGTCCCTCGGCCTGGGCCGCAGAGCGGACACCGGCTGCCCTCCCGCTCCTGCCTGTCCCCGGATGGAGGCTGCCTCACAAACCATCGCCTTTCATCTGGTCTCGCCAAAGATGGTGGTGCTTCAGTCCTCCTCCCGGGCTCCTGTGTTCTGTGCCTCCGCTTCTGCCCCCCAAGGGAGCGGCTCTGGGTGGGCACCCTCCCCAAGGTTGGCATTCATCCGTTGCATCATGCTGTCTCTCTCTCACACACACACACACACACACACGCACACGCACACGCACACACGCACACATGTACGGCCTGGGACGCTCAGCCCCCACCGCCCCCACTCCCTCCTCCCCCCAAACCCCTGCCGCGGCCCAGCCCCCCGCGAGCACCCCAGTGGGTGTCTGAGGACATTCCCGCGGTCGGCAAACTGAGGCTCGGGAGCCACACGCAGCTCTTTGGCTCCTTGTGTGGCTCTTCCACAAAACACCACGGCCTGGGAGAGTCTATGTTGAAGAAGTGGCGTTAGAAGAAGTTTAAGTTTTAAAAAGTTGGCTCTCCAGAGACATTTCAAGCGCTGTGCTGGTGATGTTTGTCTCTGTGGGCTCATGAGTTTGCCGACTGGGCTAGACGGAGCATTGCAGTAGACAAGCCGTCCTCGCTGCATAAGAAACCACCCAAACGCGGTGCCTTAAAGCAAAAATGCATTTCCTCCCTCTTCCGGGCATGGCCTGGGCTCAGTGGGGCGGATGACCCTACAGGCCGCTCAGCTGGCTGCTCCATCACTGGCGCCTGAGCCTGAGCATAAGCCCCAGGGTCAGACACCTGCGGCTCCTCAGCGCTCGCTCTCTGTCTCTCTGTCTCTGTCTCTGTCTCTCTCTCTCTGTCTCTCTCTCTCTCTCTCTCCCCCTGGTCCCCCTCCAGCTTCGGTTTCCTCATTATGTGTCAAATCCAAAGGAGCAGGTACACAGTCGGCCAGTATCAGCTGCTGTAGTGACGTCGACATCGTTGCCAAGGAGACGCGGGAGCTGCGGGAAGCCTTCGGATGCCTCTCGGCTCCCGTTGGAATACAGGCAGCCGTCGCCTGCAGGTTCCCGGGGGGGACCGAGGCAGCGGGAGGAAGTCATAACTTCTTTCAGTGAAAGAGTTCAGAGACGGAGGAGAAGGAAGCTTTTCCCAAAGAAAGGGTGTTTCCTGGGAGAACTGGGGATGAGGAGAAGGTGGGGACCAGGTGTGGGGGTGCTGGGCGCGGAGGCGGGAAGGAAGGGTGGGCCAAGGAAAGGGACTAGCACGTGGGGAGGTCAGAGATGAGCAAAGCATCATGGGAGATTACTGTCGCTCTCTAAGCCCAGGGGACAGCATGCGGGGTGCACCGGGCACACGGACCACCGAGAGGCATTCTGGTGTGTGTGGCATCACCAGCCCTCTCCTAGTCTCTCATTTATTCTTATTGATTTCAGGGAGGAAGGGAGTTGGAGAGAGAGAAAGGAACATCAATGATGAGAGAGAATCATTGATCAGCTGCCTCCTGCACGCCCCCTATTGGGGATGGAGCCTACAACCCGGACACGTGCTCTTGACCGGAATCGAACCCGGGACCCTTTAGTCTGCAGGCTGATGCTCTATCCACTGAGCCAAATGGGCCAGGGCTCCTAGGTCTCTCAGTTAGAAAGACAGTGCTGAAGTGGTGAGGGCTTGTCCCCACGAGGCTGCAAGCAAAACGGAGAGAAAGGAGTAGATTGAGAACAATCTTTGAGGACTCACTGGCATGCCTTGAAATTGGAATTGATTTTTGAAAGGAGACAGATGATTACGTTAATGTTTAAAGATGACCACGATTGGGAGCTGAGAGACATGGGGTGGGGGAGGAACAGCCAATGGAAGGGGCGATAAGGAGTCCACTCCGGCGCAATGATGGGGAGGCAGCGGCGGCAGAGCCTGGCCTCCGGGTAATTAGCGATGCAAGGCCACATCCTGAGTGAAAGGCTGTGCTGGGTTCACTGACTCCAAAGTCAACATGAAGATAAATATCTGCTCCCGCCAATCCAAAGCAAATAGCAGCGGATCTATACTCCTGTCCCCGGCAGCCAGGACGCTGGGTAAAACACATGAAACGTCTGAGGTCTGGGACTGCGGAGCCGTGATCTGTGAGAGAAGGAGCAGAGGGGGCCATTGCTTTCTTCTAGGAAGTGCCTTCCGGACTGGGGGGCAGAAAGGGGACCAGAGGAGGCGGCAGCAGTCTCATGGGGGGAGGGAGAGATGGGAGCTTGGGGATACTGAGGTTGCCATGGGCAGAGCTCCTTCACTGCAGGGGAGGGAGTCATGCGGGGAAAACAGAGCTCCAGAATCTGCCGGGGGCCTCGGAAGGCTGTTGCTAAATACGAGGCAGCATAAGGCGAAGCTCCATAAGGCTGGGGAAAGAACCGGCAGGGAGCTGAAGGCAAACAGTTCCTAAAACCCACGCGGGAGTCCTGGGATTCTGAGTTCTCTTCAGCAGGCGTGGAGAGATACGGCTTAACATCCGTGACACTCGGGACAGACCCCCAAAGTGATGCCTTATGAGGAGGGCCAATTGCTATTGACTCAAGGCTGTTCTAGACTTGTCCTATATAATTATTATTATTATTTTTTTTTAAATTTCAAAAGGATCAAATTGACTCACAAGTAACTGCAGCCGGAACAAAACCAGAGGTATTCTAAAGGATAACAAAATGCAGACGCTCAATAATGTAACATGCAAAATGTCCAGCATCCAATAAACGATTACTGGACATGTGAAGATGCAGGATAGTATGACCAGTTACAAGGAGGAAATGCATTTAATAGAAGCAGACCCAGAAATCACAGAGAGGATGACATTAACAGCCAAGATCCTTAAAAGCATAATGATCAGTATGCTCCAGGGAATGAAAGCAAAGTCCAAAAATAAAGAGAAAAATAAAAGATAGGAAAATACTAAATAGAACTTCTAAAATTGGTAAACAAAATGTCTGAAATGAAAAATTCCCTGGATCAGCTTAACCTTGGATTAAATGCTTCAGAAGAAAGGATAAGTGAACTTGAAGATATACAATAGAAACCATCCAACTCAAATATTAACTTTTTAATAAGTCTGAACAAAAAATTACAGTTTTAGTGACTCACAGGACAAAAATCAGGCAGGATAACACATGTACAATTGGAGTCCCAGAAGAAGAGGAAAGGGGTTCAGAAAAATATTTGATAAAATAATGACTTTGTGTGATGCATGTAAAACAGTGCTTAGGTGGAATCTATGACTTCCCATGCTAATATGAGAAAAAAATCAAGTTGTAAGACCGCATGCTAGTATGAGAAAAAAATCAAGTTGTAAGACCTGTGATCCAATTGTTCCACATTAAGAATCTAGAAAGAAAGAAAAGAAAGAAAGAAAGAAAGAAAGAAAGAAAGAAAGAAAGAAAGAAAGGAGAAAGACAACTAAACCACAAATAAGAGTGAGAAAATAAAAAATGAGGGTGGGAATCAAGAACCTCAAATATTAGCAAATACTAGGGGGGGAGGGAAATCAATGAAATGAAAATATGATTTTTAAAAACACACCCTTAAAATCATAAACTCCAGCTGGACGAATTAAAAAACACACAGGTAAGCACCATATCAGAATGAAAATGAAAGGGACCTAGTTCCTCCAGAGAACAAAAGGCAGGAAGGGGCCAGAGGAATAACTTTCCATGAATAAGTCCAGCAACTTAGATACAGTGAACAAGGTGCAAATCCTAACGCTGACACAGGAGGAGAGATCTGGATGGCTCTGTACCCAGCCAAGCAACGGAATCCACACTGAGAACACCCCACCGTGGGCTTAGAACGGGTGTTGTCACCCTGGAGGACACCAGACCTGAAGAAACCCGCCACACAACTGCCAGTTCACAAACTGGAAGAGGAAGTACCCCCAGCTCATGGGTGAGCTGAGAACAAAAAAATAGATCAGCTGAAAACCAATAAAAACACGACAGGCTGAAAGGCGGTACAGGAGGCAGAGAGGGCTTGGCGGGGAGGGAGGGGAGAGTGGTGATGGAAGGAGACTGGACTTCGGCTGGTGAATCTGAATCCTGAGATCCATAGATGTGAGTCACCCCAATAAATTCAGTAAAAAAATTGTTTAATAAAAAAATACAACTGACCAATATCCCTCATTAATATATATTAAAGATCTTTAATATAATTCCACCAAATAACATCCAGGGATATATGTAAAAAAGGGTAATACCAGCTGGAACATGATGTCATTTAATATTAAAGGGAGAAATGTGATACTTTCAATGAATGAAGAGAGAGCATTTGACAAAAATCAATGCTGATCATGTTAGAAACTCTCAGAAAAGTACAATAGTAAGAGAAGGAAAGGGCCTCACTGACGAAGAGCATCAGAAATCAAAACCCAAAGAGCCAAAACAAAACCTACTGCTGGAATCATACAATGATGGAAAGTCCAAATAGCTGAAACCAGTTTGGCTCAGTGGATAGAGCGTCGGCCTGCGGACTGAGAGGTCCCGGGTTCGATTCCGGTCAAGGGCATGTACCTTGGTTGTGAGCATATCCCCAGTAGGGGGTGTGCAGGAGGCAGCTGATCGATGTTTCTCTCATTGATGTTCCTCTCTATTCCTCTTTCTTCTTCTCTGTAAAAGATCAATAAAATAAATTTTTTTAAAAAAGAAAAAATTAAAGTCCAAATACTTACAGCCATATGGCAAGAGTGTCCATTTTCAGCATTCCTATTTACTACTTAACTGCGGTCTTGGCCAGGGAGGGAGACATATAAATGAAATAAGAGCATGCTAATGGGACAGAAAGTAGTAACTAACTCTGTCTTCATTCACTGATGACATGATTATGTCTGTAAAACATCCAAAAAGAAACTCCCAAAAGCATTGCTAAATTTATTCATTTCTCTGAAGACAAAGTCAATATACAAAAATCAGTCTTATCACTGTATATAGCAATAGACAGATGAAAACTTAGAATTAAAAGTGACATCACTTACCATAGCAGCAAAAGAGGAAAATACTTAAGGATATATATTAATTCGGTATCGTTATATACACCGAACATTCTATATGCAATGTGCAATTAGTACACATTTGGGGATAAATGTGTGCTTCTATATGTGTAATCATATACAGGCAAGAAGCATACACTAGAAAACTACCAGACATTGTTGAATGACATGAAAAACCTGCATAAATGGAGAGAAATGTCTTGTTCGATGGCTGAGGGACTCACTGTTAACATGTTAATTCTCCCCAAATTGATCTACAGATTTAATGTAATCCCAATCAAAATCCAAGCAGACAGCTTTTTTGGAGGGCGGGGGATTGACAACTGATCCTAAACTTTATCTGAACAGGAAAAAAACACACACCCTGGAACTAGTATCTGATTCCATTTGAGCCAAACTGACAACCAATTTCTGGGAAGCAAACCTCCGCCGACGGACAACGTGCTCCGAGCGGCAGTTCCGCTCCTGGGTTTTTACGTGACCATCAAGGGAGGAGACACGTAGGTGGGTCACCTGAAAGCCATGCTGGTAGGTTGGGGGGCGGGAGAAAGCTAAGTCGGAGACCTCTGGGATTGGATGAAGTGAAATGACAGACACGTGCTGCTTGTATGCAGGTGGCACAGCCAACAATTAACACCTGGTGAGTGCGCGTGGCTCAGGGAAGAGCTGTGGATTCGGAGGACCAGCGGCGCCGGCTGGACCGAGACCCACGCGTGTCCTTGCAATGCGCGGCCGTGGGGGCGTCGCCCGGATTGCTGGCTGTAGCCGAGCACAGGTCTGGGGCTTACAGACGCAGCTCTGGGGAAGCCTGGTTGGCAATCTTCAGAGCAGACACTGCCTGGAGTGTTCGCAGTGGCGTTCACAGCAGGTGTGTTTCTGTACGCCGCCTTCCATGCGGGCAGGCGGGACCACCCACTTCCCGTCTTCACGCCCAGTTTCCGTACAGATCTGCCCCCACTCACCACCACCACTGTGTGCCCGGCGCGCCCATCTGACCTTCCGGCAGGCGTCCTGTCCTGGCGCTGGGGGTGTGTGGTGGCAGTGGCTGCAGTTGTTGATTTTGTCATGGTGGTTATTGTAACGGTTGCTATGGTGATGGCGGTGGTGGTTGTGATGGGGAGTTTGTGGTGGATGTGGCGGTCATGTCAGTGGTTACTATGGTGATGGGGGATGGGGATGGGAGTTTGCAGTGCTGTGGTGGATGTGGCGGTGGTGGTTGCCGTAGTTGCTATGGTGGTGGTGGTTGATGGTGATATTCCTGTGGTTTGGGTTGTGGTTGTGGCTGCAGGGGTCGGTCTTGCTGTTGTTGCAGTTATCATAATGGTGTGGTTAGGGTTTGGTTGTCCTCATGGTTGTGGCTGATGTTACTGTTCCTGGGGCGGTGGTGGTCACAATAATCCCGGGTGATGCAGTTGTTGGTGTTGGGAGTTGGTGATGGTGTTGGGTGCTTGTTCTAATGCTGTTGGTGGTGGCTATTGTGTGATGGTGGTTTCTGATGGAGCTGTGGGGTTGGTGACAGGGTGATTGGTGGTGCCTGTGCTGTTGGTGGCTAATGTGGTGGCTGGTGCTGATGGGGTGGTTGGTGCTGATGGGGTGGCTGCTGCTGATGTGATAGTTGGTGGCTGATGTGGTGGCTGGTGCTGATGTGGTAGCTGGTGCTGATGTGATAGTTGGTGGCTGATGTGGTGGCTGATGCTGATGTGGTGGCTGGTGCTGATGTGATAGTTGGTGGCTGATGTGGTAGCTGATGCTGATGTGGTGGCTCGTGCTGATGTGGTGGCTGGTGCTGATGTGGTGGCTGGTGCTGATGTTGATATGGTAGTCGCTGCAGTGGTGTGGTAGTCCTCACACCTCAGAACCACTTGCTTATCCCAGTTATTGGTGGAGAAGCCGATTGGAACCAGAGAACTGGTCTCCAGACGCTCTCCCAGCCTCGCACAGGCCCCAGCACAGGCGGGAGCCTCCTTTCACCGCGTGACGAGTTCCAGGCCCCGCTGACTGAAATAATTCCCCCGTAACACTCCGCAAGACGCCATCAGACGCTTTACGAGTTTAAATATATCACAGCCCCGTGGCCTAGTCATCTGGTTTGTTTTTAAATCCTGGTGGGAGGAAGAAGCAATAAAGAACGTCTGCCATAATTGGTTTTGTGCGTCCCTCTTAGTGCTGTCCAGGATTCTGGAATCTTCCATTTCCTCTCCTAATGGTCCCGTTATTTTGTTTCTTGGACACATCCGGACAAGTGCCCTGTGAGAGCTGTTATGTCCAGCACTGCATGGACGTGGGCTCCTCACCTTGTCCCAGGGGTAAAATGCCAGCAGGGCCGGTGTGGGGCAGTGAGGGCAGGCTGGTCCTGGCTGGCCCCCGCGGCTGTGGGGTTCAGACTGAGTGGCAGCATCTCCCTGTGCTCCCGCCTCCTCCGCGGTGAGCTGCCAGGACGGGCTGTGCGTTCTCAGCAGGATGCGATGGTGAAGGGCCCGGCGGTGCCTGGCGGGCAGGGCGGGCAGGCAGCACGGTCGCTGGCGCCCATGGCTTTCCGTCAGGGCTGCCGTTATTGTCACCGCTGCTCAGATCGCCCCAAGCTGAGGCCGAGTCCCCTCATGGGCAGGGGCAGAGGACGAGACAGCATAACCCCGTCACACCACCAACTGCTGGTCCTGGGCGGGAGGCCCGGTCCCTCTGGCCCCTGTCCCTCCCCCTCCCCTCTGTTCCCTCCTCGGCACCTACCACGATCATAAATAAACCTCCTCGCGGTCCTCCGCGGCTTCGTGCAGCACGTCCCAACCACGGCAGTTCTGCCTCATTAGCCGGTCTTAATTGACATTATGATACATAACTTTTCATAATCATTTTTTTCTCCCTGTAAGAACGGGACCTGTTGGAGGGCGACCATCTCCAATTTGAATCAATGAATTAAAACAAAAGTGATTTTGTGGCGGCTGAAAGGAGACGGAATGTTAACATGTCGAGCAGCTCAGCCGTGCTGATGACGGGGAGACGCTGGGCTCACTCGGCAGCGCGGGGGGAACCGCGGGGACACAGCTCGCGTGGTGAGGAGCGGATGGGCACCGAGGACCCAGGAACCGGCAGAGCTGGGCAGAGGCCGCTGCAGGGGGGCTTCCCTCCCCGCCTACACCCCTCATTTCCTCTTCCGGGTGAAGAGGCTCATCCCCAAGCACACAGCCGTGATTGTAAAGAATCCACGTTGATATTTATTCTTGGTGCCTATTTATATGTATATTATTTTTTAAAATTGATATTTTACAGAGAGGAAGAGAGAGGGATAGAGAGTTAGAAACATCGATGAAAGAGAATCATTGATCAGCTGCCTCCTGCACACCCCTATTCGGGATGTGCCCGCAACCAAGGTACATGCCCTTGACCAGATTGGAACCTGGGACCTTTCAGTCCACAGACCGACGCTCCATCCACTGAGCCAAACCAGTTTCGGCTCTTGGTGCCTATTTTTATCTTTTCTTGCCCAGGCTCCTACTGACATCCAAGTCTGACATTTTATTTTATTTTATTTTATTTTTTGTTAATATATTTCATTGGCTTTTTACAGAGAGGAAGAGAGAGGGATAGAGAGTCAGAAACATGGATGAGAGAGAAACATCCATCAGCTGCCTCCTGCACACTCCCTGCTGGGCATGTGCCCGAAACCAAGGTACATGCCCTTGACTGGAATCGAACCTGGGACCTTTCAGTCCACAGGCCGACGCTCCATCCACTGAGCCAAACCGGTTAGGGCTCAAGTCAGACATTTTTTAATGAATCGAAGTAAATTGTCTCTGTGGTCTGACTGCATGGCAATGTGGGAGGAAGTCGATTGTAACCAGGGCAGAGAGCATGCGGAGTAGCAGCTGCCTCCTGCCTATGCTGAGAGTTGGGGTGAGCCAATGCTGACCTCCGAGGCAGAGGCATAGCTCGGGGCCTGGGCTGGAGGCAGGGCAGCCCATCTGCTCAGGCAGAAAGGGAGCCGCATGATGCTGAACATCTCGTCTGCTTTTCTCTGTTTTCAGCCTCCGGCGTGATGAAAAGACAACTTTATCTTCAGATTTCACATTATATTTAAGTTGTAAAAAAAAAATGAGAGCATATTGAGTCAGTTACGATCCTTTCTATTGAAAGTGACAAAACTCGATAGAAACTGTCTTAAGCAAAAATAAAACGTATTGGCTCTTGTGACTGAACATCCTGGAAGATTTTCAGCTCCAGGCAGAATCCTAACCGAGACACAAACAGAGCTCTTGGCGTTTCTCTCTCTCGGCTCTGCTGTTCCTCCGTCAGCTCCAGCCAGGAGCTGCAGGCCTCTTGATGGTGGCAGGGTGGGTGAGGCCCCCGGACCCCAGCCCTCTCCCCCTGCACCCCCCTCCTAGCTCCCCTTCCTCCCCCCCAGGTCCCCCCCCCCCCCAGCCTCTCACACTGAGATGAACCAGAAGACCCAGTGAACCAGAGGAGAGACAACATGATCCCGCCACAAACTGCCGGGCCCATGACCTTCCCTCTTCCCTCTGCTCCCTCCTCAGAGCCCTTCCAAGATCATAAATAAACCTCCTCACGGTCACAGGGCGGCAGCCATCACTGTGAAGGTCGAATCGGCCTTGTAGGGGACGGGCCGGACGGACCCAGGCACCTGAGAGGTGGACTCAGAATGCACGCCCCCTGCAATGGCACATGGGACGGCAAGGCGGCGCTTACACACCCAGGTCCCGTCCCTCTGGGCAGCCGTGAGGCTCGGAGCACCTTGCCAGGAGCTAGGGTGCTGCCTCCTCGTCCAGCTCCCCACATCGGCCCGGCCGCTGCTGTCCCTCCTGGAACTTCCGTCTATACACCCCCTTCCCGCTCCCTGCTCCCTGGTCTCGGGGCTGAGTCTCCATCACACAGACCAGGGGAGATGGGGAGACGGAGAGACGGGGAGACGGGGAGCTGGGAGACGGGGAGTTGGGCCCTTCTGGTGCTGGGTCGCTGGGTCGCTGGGTCGCTGGGACACACACTGTTCCTCCCGAGGGCCTCTCGCAGGCCTGAGCCGGCCTGAGCCGGTCCCAGCCTCCGCCTGAGGGCCTGTCTCCCCACACACTGGCCAGGGCTTGCCTAGGGCTGTGCAAGCACCAACCCCGCAGCTCAGAGCCACCGCACACGCTCAGATGAGCGTGCCAGTGCGTGTCAGCTCCAGGAACAGAAGCGATTCCTGGAGGGAATCAGAGCGAGATGGCTCCTAAGAGCCCGGTAAGCCTCAGTCTGAGCCGCTGCCCAGGCTGGTCTCTGCTGTGTGTTTTGCAAACCCTCCCTCATTCTCACTCTCCCCTCCTCTCCCACTCCTCCCCCTCACTTTCCTCCCCTCACTCACTCTCCCCACTCACTCACTCCCCCTCACTCTCCCACTCTCCCCTCAATCCACTCTCCCTCTCCCCCTCTCTCCCCTCACTCTCCCCTCACTCTCCCCCTCACTCTCCCACTCTCCCCTCACTCTCCCCTCACTCTCCCCCTCACTCTCCCCCTCACTCTCCCACTCTCCCCTCCCTCTCCCTCCCCCCACTCTCCCCTCCCCACTCTCCCCCCTCACTCCTCCCCCTCCTCCCCTCCCACTCTCCCCCCACTCGCTCCCACTCTCCCCTCACGCTCCCCCCACTCTCCCCTCACTCTCCCCTCACTCTCCCCTCACTCTCCCCTCGCTCTCCCACTCTCCCCTCACGCTCCCACTCTCCCCTCGCTCTCCCACTCTCCCCTCACTCTCCCACTCTCCCCTCGCTCCCACTCTCCCCGCGCTCCCACTCTCCCCGCGCTCCCACTCCTCCCCTCGCTCCCACTCTCCCTCGCTCCACTCTCTCCCCTCACTCTCCCCTCACTCTCCCCTCCTCTCACTCCACTCTCCCCTCGCTCTCACTCTCCCCTCGCTCTCACAGAAGAGCCTGTGGGGCTCCCCCGGTTTGCAGAGCTGGAATTTAACTAGAACGTCCGCAGCCGTGAGCCTCACTTGGCAGCACAGACTGCCCATTGGAGTGACGCCTGTGGAGGGCTCTGCGCGTCCCAGCGGCTGGGAAGGAGGCTGCTCGGAGGGGTCTCCGGCCGTGGCTTCGCTGCCTCAGTTTTGCAGAAGACTGAAGCTCGGGGAGGGTGGCTGCCTGCCTATGCCCCCGCCCAGCCTGTGTCCCTCCCTGCCCCTTCCCTACCTGCTGCTCCCCTCCCTGTCCCTCCCCTCCCTGCCCGGCCCCGACTACGACTACTCAGCTGTGCTCCCGTCCCACGTGGGCCACGTCCCCGTGTCTCCCAGCCTGCACTGGGCCTTGTCCCACTCATTACGTGGCTGACGGTAATTAGGACTGCACTAAAATTACCTCCCTGTTCCCACCGCCCAGCTCACGACGCCCCCAGAGGCCTTGCTCTGCTCCGGGGGTGGGGGGTGGGCACGTGCATCAGCCATTGAGGGGACAGTCTTCTTCGATCTTCATCCTCATTTGTTCCTTCCTTCCTTCCTTCCTTCCTTCCTTCGTTCCTTCCTTCCTGCCTTCCTGCCTTCCTGCCTTCCTGCCTTCCTGCCTTCCTCCTTCCATGCCTGTCACTGAGCCCCGGGCAGATGTAACCTCCACCAGGCCTTGCTCTGCCTCCCGCCCTTGGCTGTCTGTACCCCCAGGAGCCCTGGGAGGCGGCACTGGGGCAGTGAGGCGGGTGGGGGGGAGAGATGGGGGGAGGGGCTGAGGTCGGGTTGCTAATGAGCCTCAGGAAGAGCCGGGACGGACCCTCCATGGCCGAGGTCCTGTCGGGGGAACGAGCCGGCGAGCAGCTCCTCCCAGGGGCCTGCTCAGGTGGAGGCCAGGCCCAGCCCTGCCCCAGCGCCCCCCGGGCCCTGAGTCCTCATCAGCTCTGTCCCCCGCTGACAGAGGGAGACGCTCAGAGGGGACGCGGGAGCACAGGCTCACACACCCTCTGTGACGCGTGTCCCCGTCCGGCCTCCCGGGGCGTCTCTGCAGGAAAACAGGCTGCAGGATCCCATGTTCCTGGCGGATGCTGGCCACACACAGCCCTCTGACCGCTGCTGTGCCAGGGCGCTGGGCGGGGGGGGGTGCATAGGGGGCTGGGCTCCCAGGAGAGAGAGAGAGAGAGAGAGAGGTGAGAGAGAGGGGTGAGAGACATTGATCAGCTGCCTCCCCTCCGCCCTGACCAGAGATGGAACCAGTCTTAGGCAGGTGCTCTGACCGGGAATCGAACCAGTGACCTTCCGGGGCCCAGGGTGCCGCTCCAGCCAGCTGAGCCACACGGGCCGGGGCCACAGACGTGATGGCTACTGGTCACCTCCCCGATCGTTTCCAAAGCCAGCTGCGCGCAGGGCGGTCCGGGTGCTCTCCGAGGCTCTGCAGGGACCCTGTCCTCTGGTGGGCTGATGCTCGGACTCAGCAGACTGAGCCCCAGAAGGCACACCTAACAAATGAACAAACAAACAGCTCCTTGGCTCCGTTCCCCTCAGGGGGCCTCGGTGACGGCCATCCTGTCGTCAGAGGGGAGCTCCCGGTGGGGAGACCCTCCCATCGGCAGCACTCAGATGTCCGGGCGGGCAGACACTGCTTGGGCACCCATGGACACCGTGGGCACCCGTGGGCACAGAGGAGCCGCGCCGCCAGCAGGCTCTCCTGACCCACGTGGGGGCACCGTGGGCCCTCAGGCAGCGGGAACTGCATGTTGGGGGGCGGGGCTCAGGGAGGCCTGGAGGCAGCAGGGCCGGCACAGCGCCCCGGTGTGCACCGTCCGGCTCCTGCCAGTAACCTGCTCTCCGCCCTGAAGCCTGAGCAGCTTTCCTGAGAGCGGGCGCCGAGGCCAGCCTCCTCCAGCTGCACCCAAAGCCCAGCCCCGGGTGTGAGAGCACACAGAGCGGGAGGAGGCTGCAGGCCTGAGGGAGGAGGCTGAGGGAGGAGGGGAAGAAGAGGAGGGAGGAGGGAGAGGGGATGAGGGATGAGGGGGAGGGGAGGAGGGGCCTGCAGGGCTGAGGGAGGAGGGAGGAGGGGCTAAGGGGATGAGGGAGAAGGGGAAGAAGAAGAGGGAGGAGGGGGAGGGGAGGAGGGATGAGGGGGAG
This sequence comes from Pipistrellus kuhlii, assembly GCF_014108245.1. Taxonomy (NCBI): domain Eukaryota; kingdom Metazoa; phylum Chordata; class Mammalia; order Chiroptera; family Vespertilionidae; genus Pipistrellus; species Pipistrellus kuhlii. Next base: position 1,451,843 of record NW_023425534.1, on the reverse strand, counting down.
GGGCCTGCAGGGCTGAGGGAGGAGAGAAGAGGGGCTAAGGGGATGAGGGAGGAGGGGAAGAAGAAGAGGGAGGAGGGGGAGGGGATGATGGATGAGGGGGAGGGGAGGAGGGGCCTGCAGGGCTGAGGGAGGAGGGAGGAGGGGCTAAGGGGATGAGGGAGGAGGGGAGGTAAGGGGAGCTGCAGGATCTAGGGAAGAGGCTGAGGGGAGGAGGGGGCTGCAGGGCTGAGGGAGGAGGAGGAAGAGAGGAGGGGGCTGCAGGTTTTAGGGAGGAGGCTGAGGGGAGGAGGGGGAGAAGGGGAGGAAAGAAGAGGGGCTAAGGAGATGAGGGAGGAGGGGGAGAGGCTGAGGGAGGAGGCTGAGGGGAGGAGGAGACGGCCCTGAGCGCTCCCCGCAGTGGAGGGAGTGAAGGCTGAGCTGCAGCCCTCGGTATCGGAGCTCTAACGAGGGGCCTATCGGCGGAGGCTCCTCATTAGGAGGAGGGATGACCTGTCCGTTAATGGCAGAAAAACAAGCCGAACAGAGACGGCAGCCTCGCTGATTGCGTGCTGTCCTGTTACAGGCGGACGGATGGCTGCGGGCCTGCTCGCTGGGAGGAGGCGGGTCCCCACAGCTGCCTTCAGACGCTCAGACGTGCTCAGATGCGCCGGGAGGCCGGACGGGGACACGCGTCACAGAGGGTGTGTGAGCCTGTGCTCCCGCGTCCCCTCTGAGCGTCTCCCTCTGTCTGCGGGGGACAGAGCTGATGGAGGAGGAGGAGGTCTTGGGGGGCCCTGCATCTGGCACACACAGAGGCATTGAACCTGCCGCGGAGCTGCGTGCCCTTCACCGGGTCTCAGACCTGAGAACCTTTGGTCCGAGGGCCGTCACTCTAACCCCCCTCATGGCTGGCGGCTGCCAAGTTGACGTGCTTGCTCTAACCACTGAGCAACCGGGCCGGGCGAACAGTCCACTCCTGGGGTCTGCTTTGGAGACTGCAGGTGTGTGTGTGTGTGTGGGGGGGGGACTGGATATGGAGGCGCTCCGTCACGATGCTCCCTTCCACATGTGAACCCCTCCTGTGAGACAGTCCAAGCTCCCGGTGCCTGGGCGCCGGGTGCTGCTCCGTCCCTCACGGCCCCGTTAGACCCGGCCGCCGGCCCAGAGCTGCGGACGCTGGCCAGGGCGGGTCGCTGGCCACGGAGCAGGGCCCTCCAGGCTCAGCGGCCGTCAGTGGCCTCTCGATGGCCTGGCGCCGTGTCCTCGGTTTGCCGATTTATGCCTCGTGGAGGGCTTCCCGTTAACGTCGTCCTGATGGCAGATAAAGCGGCGGGATTTATTGGCCTCGTAAAGAGCCCGATGGCCTCCCACGTGGCCAGGGAAGCAGCGGCCGGATCTGCTCCTCGGCCAACCTGCTCCGAGCTTCGGGATGAAGCCAGCCTGCTCCTGGCGGGAGACGAGGGAGGAGGCGCCCTGCTGCCCCCCATCACCCATGGGGGTGGGGCGGCACCGGGCTGGGGCGGCCCCCGCACCTGCTTCCTGCCAGGCCCCCACGTCTGTTGGGCCCTAAATAAGGCCTGGCCACTGGAATGGCCTGTGCACTCGGGGGGGGGGGGGGGGGGGGGGGGGGGGGGGGGGTAGGGCGGGGGGCGGCCATGCAAATATCCCAAAAGGAAATAAAAGTGATGGATGTGCTAGCCCAGTGGTCGGCAAACTCATTCGTCCACATATATGACCAAATATCAACAGCACAGCGATGGACGTTTCTTCGGAGAGCCACAGTTTTTAAACTTAAACTTCTTCTAACGCCACGTCTTCAACATAGACTCGCCCAGGCCGTGGTCTTTTGTGGAAGAGCCACACTCAAGGGGCCAAAGAGCCGCATGTGGCTCGCGAGCCGCAGTTTGCCGACCACGGTGCTAGGTGTTGCGAGCTAGCTACGAAGAGGTGTGGGCCAGCTGGGCCCAGTCCCGGGCACAGGATGCACTGAGCTGGGGGACCCCCAGCCCTCCCCCCCGCCTGGCCCAGGGCTTCCGTGTGCCGTGGGATCCCCGCTGGGAAGGTCTCAGAGCTCAAGGACGGCCCCGCCCGGTTAACGCGGCCAAGGCAGGCGGCACGGGGGGCAGGGGCCTGACTGTGTCCCCGTCCCTCAGATGCCCCAGCTGATGCCGAGGCTGGACGGCTCAGACCATAGACATTTCTCCTGAAGGCTCGCCGCTGAAGGTCCCTGACAGAGGTGCCAGCAGGGGCGGTTCCAGCTGAGGGCCCGCTGCCTGCCGCTCAGACAGACGGCCACCTTCCCTGGGTCCTCGTCTGGGGGAGAGACAGGCAGACGGAGCTCTCTGGTGTCCTTCTTCTGAGGACACTCAGCCTACCGGTCAGGGCCCACCCTAGGGCCTCAGTTTACCTACTGACCTCCTCAGAGGCCCCGTCTCCGCACAGGCCCCCTGGGGGTTGCGGGTGAGGACTTTGCCCCGTAAATTTCAAGGACAACTTAGTGGACAGCGCCCAGGGCTTGTGGGCCGGGAAACAGGGAACTCTGCCTTGGAGATTATTTTCTTTAAATGTATTTGTATTGATGTCAGAGAGGAAGGGAGAGGGAGAGGGAGAGAGAAACACCAATGATGGGAGAGGTCACTGGTTGGCTGCCTCCTGCACACCCCACACTGGGGGTCTAGCTGCAACCGGGGCCTGTCCCCTTGACCGTAATCAAACCGTGACCTCCTGGTTCATAGGTCAACGCCCAACCACTGAGCCACATGGCCGGGCAGAAATTCCTGGGGACTCCCCACTATTCTTCCTTTTATGTTGAAGGAGAAACCCACTGTTCTCCTCTCAATACTTCTGACCCCCAATGTGTGTGTGTGGGGGGGGTTTCCCAGCCCAGCAGCGCCCAGGTCTCTGTGGACACCAGCCCCCGGGTTCGCACGCACCCTCGGCCCCATGGGCTGCGGGGGGCCCTGGGCCAGCGGAGACCTCCCGTCCTCCCTGTGTGCCTCCCCCACCGTCAGCCACGGCCTCGTTAGGACAGGACGCAGCTTCCCGGTGTGCAAAGGGAGAGCGTCCGGCCGCGCCCGCTGCCAACACAGCATGCCTTCTGAGGGATTGCGGGCACCCGCACATAAAAGGGAAATTGCTCTGACAACAGCGCGGCGGTGGACTCGGACAATAATACACATCACAGCGCGTTCTGGAACGTTCTCGCCTCCGCAGGCAGGCCGTCAATAGCCGGCTTTAAATAAGACACTTTGTTATTCAATAAAGCGGCGCGGGCAGGCGGCGGCGGCCGGCGGGTCAGCCGCTGGGTCTGAAATCTCCTCTGATACGAACCCGGAGGCCGTTACAAAGGGGCCTGCGTGGGCCTAAAGCACATTGTGGTTGGCGGCCACATCTGCATTTCTGCGAGGGGCCTCCTTAACGTCCGTAAACACATAGGCATGCGGCGCAGACAGCGGCCGGCCTGCCTCACGCGCTCAGAAGCGGGTGCGGGGAGAGGCTGCTGGAAGCATCTTCTGTGACCGCGGAGCCGGCAGCCGGACGGACTGAGGGCCGAGCGTGCTCCGGGGACAAGCAGCCCAGGCCTCAGCGGCCGGGGCTCCGGGGCCCTGCGGACAGCAGGCTGGTACTGGGCCCTGGAGAAGGAGGAGGTCCAGGGCCACCAGTGACCAGGGCTGCCAGTGACCCAGGCCAGCCCACTCCTAGTAACGGGGTTTGTTTGGGGGGGTTCTTGTGAACGCTCTCGAGTCAGGCCCACTCGTCCTGTGCCTTCTGCACCCTGGCCAGCCATAGTGTGGCCTTGTAAGGGGTGATGGTGTGTGAGGGTCTTGTCGCTGCTGTAACAAGTGACTGGGGGTATAACACAGAAAACATGTTTTCTCTCACGGTTCTGTGGCGAGAAATTCAAGCTCAGGATATCAGCATTATTGGCTCCTTATGAAAGTTTGGAGGGGCCAGAAATCCATCCATCCATTCATCCATTCATCCATCCACCCATTCATTCATCTATCCATCCATCCATCCATCCATCTATCATCAATCCATCATCCATCCATTCATTTATCCATCCATCCTTCCACTCATCCATCCATCCATCCATCCATCCATTCATCCATCCAGTCATTCATCCATCCATTCATCCATCCACCCATCCATTCATCCATCCATCCATCTATCTACCCATTCATCCATCCATCCATCCATCATCAATCCATCATCCATCCATCCATCCATCCACTCATCCATCCATCCATTAATTCATCCATTCATCCATTCATTCATTCATTCTAATCACCAAGAGTATAAAGCAGCAACAGGGCATCATGGTGAGCTCTGAGGGATAATAGGGTGTGACTCAGAGCTAGCCAGGAGGCAGCTGGAGGCAGCAGCTCATGGCAGGGGAGGGGGCCAGGGCATGGTGGGGGAGGGGCATGGGGGATTTAATCAATGATAATGTAATAACTGTGTGGAGCACCAGGTGGGTGGCGGGATTATCGGGGACACTTTGTATGATTGTCTAACTGCTCTGCTGCACACCTGAACTAATGCAGAGTGACACTGAATGTGAACTGCCACTGGGAAATAAAAAGTTTAAAAATAAATAAAGGAAGCACTCACACCTAAAAGGCATTCATTGTGGTTTATGAGCTAACTGGTGGGGGGACGGCTGCAGTGTGATCCTGAATGGGAGGTGCAGACCCCTAGTTTCCTGTCCCCAGTTCATGGAGAGACACACGGGAGGGCATTTGGGGGGCAGAGGGATGCACAGACGGCCTCAGGCTGCATCCAGGGGGAGGCTGGCTCTGTGCTGGGTGTGCCTGCCCCTGGAGGCAGGTGTGAGCACAGTTAGAAAGCGCAGTGAGAGGAGCACACCGATGGCTGGCAGGGACCGTGTCCGTGGGCTCGGGTCCTGTTTAAGAGTCTGCCGGCCTTTGTCCGCCTGTAACAGCTTCGTACTGACAGCTGGAGGATGCGGAGGAGCGTGCATTAGTTGAGCGCTCCGCAATCCCAGATCGTAGTCCTTTTCCTCACAAACCGGGGGTCCTGCTTCCCCATTTGTCCTCTGGGTCCCCCCCCCTTCTTCCAGGGGAGGGGCGTCTCCCAAGGCTGGGCGCTGCCTGCCAGGGGCGCAGGCCTCCGGCTCCGCTCGCTGGGGTCACCGTGGGCTTTGTGGCACCTGCGCAGGGGAGCAGGCTGAAGGAGCAAAGGAATGGTGACTGAGAGCGAGAACAAAGAGAGAGGGTGTGTATGAGTGTGTGTGCGTGTGTGTGCACATGTGCATGTGCTTGTGTGTACTTGCATGTCTATGTGTTTGCTTGGTGCTTGTGTGCTTGCATATGTATGTATGTGTATGTGTGTGTTTCTGTGTGGGTATATGTGTATGCTTGTTGCTTGTGTGTGCATGTGTGAGGGGAAGGCATGTGGACCAGGGCGGATCCAGGCTGAGGCATGTGGACATGAGGAGGGCAGCACGCCCTGGGACCATCCATCTGGCTGTTCGCGCCGGCACTTAATCCCCAGAGCGGCGACCGTTCAGCGTCCTCCTAAATCTGTGTTTTGAAGGTCTGGCTCTAACGCCGGAGGAGGCCCGGAAATCCTCTGCCGGCCGGTCTGGGACAGCGCGAACGACGTGAGTTATTCCGGCTTCACCTCCAGACGGGCGGCCGCGTTGGCATAAAACTGCCGCTTCCCGGTGATATAAGGGGCTCCCACTCCACAGGGTCCGTATCAGGAGCTACTATTCGCGCCTGACACGTGGGCCATTTTAATCGCCAGCCTCCGCCCCTGGCCTCCGCCCCCCGCCTGCCCCCTCTCCCGGCCTGCCCCCTCTCCCGGCCCGCCCCCTCTCCCGGCCCCGCCCCCTCTCCCGGCCCCGCCCCCTCTCCCGGCCCGCCCCCTCTCCCGGCCCCGCCCCCTCTCCCCGGCCCCGCCCCCTCTCCCGGCCCCGCCCCCTCTCCCCGCCCCGCCCCCTCTCCCGGCCCCCCCTCTCCCGCCCGCCCCCCTCTCCCGCCCCGCCCCCTCTCCCGCCGCCCCCTCTCCCCGGCCCGCCCCCTCTCCCGCCCCGCCCCCTCTCCCCGCCCCCCTCCCGCCCCGCCCCCTCTCCGGCCCGCCCCTCTCCCGGCCCGCCCCCTCTCCCGCCCGCCCCCCCCGCCCCCCCCCCCCCCGCCCCCCGCCCCCTCTCCCGGCCCCGCCCCCTCTCCCGACCCGCCCCCTCTCCCGGCCCCGCCCCCTCTCCCGGCCCCCCCTCTCCCGGACCCGCCCCCTCTCCCGGCCCGCCCCCTCTCCCGGCCCGCCCCCTCTCCCGGCCCCGCCCCCTCTCCCCGCCCGCCCCCTCTCCGCGGCCCCGCCCCCTCTCCCGGCCCCGCCCCCTCTCCCGGCCCGCCCCCTCTCCCGGCCCGCCCCCTCTCCCGGCCCGCCCCCTCTCCCCGCCCCGCCCCCTCTCCCCGGCACATTTCTAGCTCTGTCTGCAGTCTCCCCGAGTCCTCTGGGCCAGCCACCTGATCCAGGAAGTGGAGACCGGTCCCTCCAGGGCAGTGGGGGGGGGGGGGGGGTAAGGGCGCAGAACAAGGAGCCCAGCTAAGGGCCGGGCAGGTGCTGGCGCCTGGAGAGAGCCAGGAGGTGACAGCGGCCGCTCCCAGCACCGCCCGTGTGTGTGCACGTGTGCCTCTGTGTGTGCGCCTGCGTGCACACCTTCCCCCGGCGCACGCCCAGCCCACTCCCCTGGTTCCCACGGGGACTCTGCTCCTGCCTGCCCCCCGCTGCCCCCGGGGTGGGGGAAGGACGCAGCCCTGACAGCCCTTCCCCCGTCAGCTCTGCTTGGACTGGCTCTGCCAAAGCAACCGTGTCCCCATGCCCCCGACGTGCTGGAACTTGGCCTCTGACCTGGACCAGACCCCTCGCAGGAAGTGACACGGGAGCCGTGGTGGGCCCAGCAGCCACGCCACCAGCACCTGAGGGTGGCCGAGGTTAGGACTGCCAATGGCGGCCGGTGTAGCCGGGGGACTGGCAGCGGGTGCTGCCTGGTTAAGTGGGTCACTCACTCCCCAGGTTCCTGGCTGCCGCCCTACTGACCTGGTTTCCCCACCAGCCTGCGGTTTGCCGAGCGATTCTGTGCCAGGCAATGGCTCTTAGGAGAACTGACGGCGACCCAGGAGACATTCCGGGCACATCCAGAACTCGCTGGAGTCATTTTACCCCACTCCCCCCGGAGGTGTGGGTCTGAGGCCGGAGGCAGACGGGGCACGGAGAGTGGGGGCTTCTCTGGGGGAGGAGACACCGGATGGTAACGAGGGGGTGTGGGTGGATTGTGGGTGAGCAGCTGACGCCCCCGCAGGTCCTGAGTCCTACGCCCGGCTTCGTGAGTGTGACCTCAGGGGTGAAGGGATTTCGTGGGCGTGATGGCCTTCGGGCCGCAGAGCTGGGAGGTCCCCTGGTGCTCACGTGAGAAACACTCAAACTGCAAAGAATGTTTGTGAGTTTAGTTGAGCCACACGGTCCACAGGAAGCAGAACCTCTAAGGAGGAGAAGGCAGTCCTGCACTCGGGTGTATGCATGGCAGCCCAAGGAGGCGAGGAGGTGGGTCATGACACCCATTGGCAGTAGAGCAGGGAGGCGGGACAAAGCACAGCGGGAGACGTCTGGGACTGGAGGAAGAGTAAAATGGTAGGCACATGCTCTGTACGCAGCTGGGCATGGGACACCGGTGTTAACAGTCAGCCATTAACGTGACAACAACAACAAGGAGGGAATGTGGGGCCGCCCAGTGGGGTCGGAAAAAGGGGAGCTACCCTGACACCCCACAGGTGTGTCACCCTAGACCAGTGGTCGGCAAACCGCGGCACTTGAGCCACATGTGGCTCTTTGGCCCCTTGAGTGTGGCTCTTCCACAAAACACCACGTGTGGGCACGCATGTACAGTGTGATTGAAACTTCGTGGCCCACGTGCAGAAGTCGGTTTTCAGGTCTCAAAAGAAATTTCAATAGTTGTGCTGTTGATATTTGGCTCTGTTGATTAATTAGTTTGCTGGCCACTGGCTTAGATGCAAAAAGGCCGTCGGCTCAGTTAAGATCAGAGCTGATCTTGGTCAGGGAGGGTTCCGGCCTAGGACCTGACTACCGGCGTGAACTGCTCTTTGTTAGAGTTTTAGTTTCTTTCAGACCATTGTTGGTGGTGAGTTTCCATCTTTGAGTTTGCAAGGCCTCCGTGCAGGCCCCCTGAGCCTGTTGGGTTAGCACGTGGCCCCTTTCCGTCCGCCCTGGGCTGTGTGGACGGACCGCAGACGCAGCCAGAGGTCTCTGTGGAGGAAGAGAGGGTGAGAGGAAGGGAGCAGGAGGCTTTGAGGGCGAAGGAAGACGCCACGCAGGGAGGCAGCGCCCACGCTGGGCAAGGCTGGGCCCGCCGCCCCGCAGCCTCTGGTGGCTCCTGACGGCATGGGCACCTGGCTCTGGGCCCAGGGAAACCAAGCTGGGTTAGGTGACCACCTGGGTGAGGTGCCCGCCTGGGTTAGGTGTCCTCCACGGTCTTCGCCTTTGAGCTTTGGATCCGTGTGTTTGCCTGAGCTCAGTGATCCATCATCCACCATCCATTCTCCACCATCCATTCATCCACCATCCACCATCCACTCACCATTCACTCACCATTCATCCATCCACCCACCATCCACTCACCATCCACTCACCATCCATCCATCCACTCACCATCCATCCACTCACCATCCACTCACCATTCATCCATCCACCCACCATCCACTCACCATCCACTCACCATCCATCCATCCACTCACCATCCATCCACCCACCATCCATGCACCACCCCCACCCACAGGGGAAGAGGGTGGGTGGGAGATGAGGCCTCCGAGCCCCAAACCACCCCGCACGTAGCCGTTCACCAGAGAGCCCCCAGTCGGAGGTAGTGACGGGGCCCCTGGTGCCCTCGCCCGCTGGGCGGTGGGCATGAGGCTCTGCTCCGCTTCTGCCAAGGAGCACGGGATCCTCCGCCCTGACAGCGGGAGGCTCTCAGAGGCGCCAACACTGCCTCTGGCTGACACCCCACCTTTCCCCCCACGGCCACGCCTCCTCCATTTTGGAAAATCCCAGCGGGAAGGACCTGCCTCCTGCCTCAGCTGCGGCGTCTCCTCTGCAGCAGGGCCAGCGGGACGGTCCCAGGCGGACCCGGGACAGGACATCCCCAGCCGCACTCTCCTCATTAGACTAAGGACACAAGCCACCAAGTCCTAAGAACCTAGCACAGCCCGGGGCGACCCACACACTCACCCCGCCCCTCCCCTCCCTGTCCCCCTCCCCCGGCCCCAGGCGGAGAAAGGCCGCAGGAGCCGGGAGGCTGGCGCCGGTGCAGGAGCCATGTCAGCAGCGTGGTCTCCGCTTATTCACGTTAAATAGACGCTTCCTCCCTCAGCGGGAGATCGATACCTGGCACCGATCCCCCGTCCCGTCTCCTCTCTGTTTGGCTCAGTGTCGCGGCTCGTGTCACACAGAGCGGAAATCAGACATGAGAGCTGCCAGGACGGATCTGTCACAGAGCTCTCCGAGGGGACATCTCGGCGCCCCGCCCGCCGCCGTCACACCGGCTCCGGTCGATACGGCTCCGGACAGGAGGCGCCCCCTGGCCTTCCCTGCCCGCTGTCAGCCTGCCGGTGCCACAGAGTGGCCGCGGGATGACAGGCGCTCTCTGCTCTGAGGCCGCCGCTCCCTCTGGAGCCTCCTGTAGCGGGCGGCACTGTCCCCCGTCAGCCAGGCTGCGGCCGCCAAGACAGCGACCCACAGTCCGTCTCAGCGGGGACCGGGCTTCCCAGCGCGGGGACGGCCTGTGGGGGACCTGCAGCTGGGCTTTGGGGGCGCAGGGGCCGCCCTGCCCAGGAGGGGGTGGGACATTCCCATGTGTCAGGGGAGAGTGGGGAGACGAGGGCGGGCTGAAGGTGCAGTGGGCCCCATAGTTCTGCAGACCCGAGTTCAAGTCCCGGCACCTCCGGTAGACAGCCTCACCCGGCCCCAGCCTGTGCAGCCCAGGCCCTGGCCCAGCTCGCCGCTGCAGTGGCTTCAGTGGCCGGCCACGTGGTTCCGTGGGCACAGCCCCCCCTCCCCCCCTCCCATCTCCCTGCTCCTCAAAGCTACTCAGGCGTCAGGAGGCGCCAGGCCTCGGCTGCTGTGAACACTGCCCTGTATTGTTTTAAATATATATATATATATATATATATATATATATATATATATATATATATATATATAATTTTTTTATTGATTTTTTTATTGATTTCTTACAGAGAGGGAGAGAGAGAGGGATAGAGCGCTAGAAACATCGATGAGAGAGAAACATCCATCAGCTGCCTCCTGCACTCCCCCCACCGGGGATGTGCCCGCAACCAAGGTACATGCCCTTGACCAGAATCGAACCTGGGACCCTTCAGTCCACAGGCCGACACTCTATCCACGGAGCCACATAGATTTTTATTGAACGCAGAGAGGCAGGGAGAGAGAGAAACATCCGTGAGGAGAGAGAAGCACGGACCTCCTCCTGCGCGCCCCACGCTGGGGGTGAGCCCACACCCAGGCCTGTGCCCCGGCCGGGAATGGAACCCCGACCTCCCAGCTCATCGGTGGGCCCCGCAGGCCCCAGAGGGCTCCTGCTGACATTCCGCCGTTCCCTCCCACCCCCTCCTCCGCTGTGGAAAGCCCCAGCGGGCGCAGCCCTTCGCCGCCCCCTCCGGTGGGCATCAGCCTGGACGGCCCTGGGAGGGGCACCCGCCCCGTCACTCACGGAAGGAAGGAAAGGGGCCCACTTCCCCCAGCACCCCCTGCGGCCGGGCAGCCTGCGCTCCGCGGGGCGGGCGACCCGGCGCCCCTGAGCCTCGTCCCCCCTCCAGACGCAGTGCCGCCAGGCAGAGCTGGGACGCGGTGTGAGATACCCCCGCCTGCTCCAGGCCTGGCACATGCACGGGGGACGCGGTGCCTGCCAGCGGCTGCCCCCCCCCCCCCCCCGTCACGGCTGCAGACCCTCGGTTTCCCCACTCGGTTGGGTCAGGACGTGGTTAGCAGTGAGATGCCATGTCTCACGTGCCATCCACACACGTGTGACAGAGAGGGCCCCTGGCTTCCCCCGCCCCCGGCAGAATGGGTTTTTGTAAATTTTCTGTTTGCAGGAGAAGCGCCCACTCGGGGCACCCTCCCGGGCACCAAAAGGTTGCCGGTTCAATCCCGTCAGGGCACCAGGCGGGGTGAGGGTTCAGCCCCGGGTCAGGGGTCACCAACCACTCGATGCTACTCCCTCCCTCCCTCCCCCTTCCCCCCTCCCTCCCTCCCCCCTCCCCCCTCCCCCCTCCCTCCCCCCACTCCCTTCCCCCTTCCCCCCCTCCCTCCCCCCCTCCCCCCTCCCTCCCTCCCTCCCTCCTCCTCCCTCCCCCCTTCCCTCTCTAAGCATCTGCTCTGGCGGAGATTAAAAGGGGGCGGGCGGGGGGTGCCCCCTCCCCCCTCCCCTGGGATAAGCCTCCTCCACACGCGGCAGATGTCACACGTGTCAGGAATCGCTCCGGACTTGAGGCGGGGTTGGGGGGAGGGGGGCAGGCATCTCCGCGTATCCTGTGGGCTCATCCGTGTCTGTAATCCCATCAGCCTCCGCTCTCTAAGTTGAGAGGCAATTCTGTCAGGCGAACACAGATGGAAATTGCTGTGCCCTCCCGGGAAATTGCCAACAGGTGGCTCCGTTCTGCCCGGGAGCTGCTGGTCCCCTGGGCTGGTTTTGTCTGACGCAGTGAAGCCACCCCGCGATTCTAGGGCTCCTCCCTGCTCAGCGCGTTTTCCATCCCTGAATGTCCCAATGCATGTCCCCGCTTTTAAGTGGGTTTCTTACACTAAGGGTGTTGGTTATTAACTCGGATTTTGTAATCAAAGAAAACATGATAATTTCAAGAGAAACATCAAAAGTGCTTTATTCAAAGTGATGTCCATCGCTAGCTGGACATTTCCCCATCTGTCAGGGATTTGTGGGTACCGTCCCAACAGAACTGTCTTGTTTTGAGGCAAACCATTCAGAGACCCCATTTCCCACTTCTTCGTATGCTTTGAAGTGCTGCTCAGACAGTGCGTGTGCCATCGATCGGAACGAGTGGTCATCTGAAGGAGCAAGGTCTGGTGAACACGGCAGGTGGGTTAATACTTCCCAGCAAGATCTTTTAACGGGTCCTTACCTGGTTTTGAAGTGTATGATGGTGCGTCATCATGAAGCAAAATCACTTTGCTGTGTCTTCTGGGACATTTTTGTGGTTTTATGATCAAAGTGTGGTTCAAATTGATTGTTTGTTGTCGGTAGCGATTAGTATTAGTAGTTTCATCTGGTTTTAGAAGCTCATAATGCACTACACCTTCCTGATCCCACCAAACGCAGAGCACTGTCTTCTTCCCGAAGTGATCTGGCCAGGCAGTTGATGTTGATGGTTGACCTGGATCAACCCGCGATTCTGTACGTTTGGGATTCTCAACATAAACCCACTTTTCATCGCCAGTCACAATTCCATGCAAAAAAGACTTACTTTTGTGCCGTTGAGGCAACATTTTACTGATGACTTTGATTTTCCATTTGTCTTTTGTTCGGTTGATGTGGCACCCATTTTCCTTCCTTTAAAATCTTTCTCATTGCTTGTAAATGATCAGAAATTATTTGCTGATCAATGTTTAATCTTCCTGCAAGTTATTTCTGAGTTTGACATGCATCTTTAACCAACAATGTTTGTCATTGCTAGTCTTCAAATTTTTTCGGTTGACCTGGACGTTCTTTGCCTTCACATCCAAACCATCCCTTTTAAAGCGTTTAAGCCCTGACCGGTTTGGCTCAGTAGATAGAGCGTCGACCTGTGGACTGAAGGGTCTCAGGTTCGATTCCGGTCAAGGGCATGCACCTTGGTTGTGGGCACATCCCCAGTAGAGGATATGCAGGAGGTAGCTGATTGATGTTTCTCACTGATTTTTCTTTTAAAAAAAAATATATTTCATTAATTTTTTACAGAGAGGAAGGGAGAGGAATAGAGAGCTAGAAACATCAATGAGAGAAACATTGACCAGCTGCCTCCTGCACACTCCCTACCGGGGATGTGCCCGCAACCAAGGTACATGCCCTTGACCAGAATCGAACCTGGGACCTTTCAGTCTGCAGGCTGTCGCTCTTTCCACTGAGCCCCACCGGCCAGGGCAATTTTCTGATTTAAAACTCCCACTAAACCCCTCCGTGCCCACAGCCAGGCCGTGACTCACTCTGCAGCCGCCTCCGGCGCTGTTTGTTCCTGGACGGGAACTGGCAGCGAGGTGCTCACAGGCCGGAGCCTGGGAGGCGGGGTGATGGGTACAAACGGCCGCCGCGTATGCACATGGCACTGATCAGCTGTCCCAGCGACATGTCCCTCACCCACCCTCGGACGGTGACATCTCCTGCCTCGTTCTGTCCGGAAGACGGATGGCCGCTCGGAGAGAGACGAGGGCCTCAGTGTCCCGTCACCCGCCCAGGCCCAGCACGGCTCGCTGACGGAGGCAGGGAGAGACGGTGTGGGTGAATTAGTCCTCCCGCAGGGAGAGGGTGATTTACGGAAAAGCGTGCCTGCGTCCCTGTTCCTACCCAAAGCCAAGTGCAACCTAAGGCGTCCCACGGAGACACAGGACACAGCAGCCGCTGGCTCAGGACGGCGGGGACTTGTCAGGAGAGTGGGCCCCACGTCCGGGAAGAGAGGCCTCGGAACCCACCCCTCCTCCCGCCCTATCCCCACCCCCCCCCCCCCCCGTCTTCCTCTGAGCCCGATGGCATCGGAGCCCGATGGCAGTGTGCTGCCTGGAAGCCCTCTGCCCCTCCAGGCCTCCCCTCTTTCCTCCCGTCCACGAGGTGTGAACCCCGAGGCCCTGCTGCCTCCCTGACTCCTTCCTTCCTTCCCTCCCTCCCTCCCTCCTTCCCTCCCTCCCTTCCTCCTTTCCTCCCTTCCTCCTTCCCTCTTTCCTTCCCCCTCCCTCCCTTCTTCATTACTTCCTTCCCTCCTCCCTCCCTTCCCCCACATCACAGACGGGCCTCCACAGAACCTCCTCAGCTTCAGCCCAATCAGGTGGGAGCATGCTGACACGCGTCTGAATCCGGACTCCTCGGGCCAGAGCCCCCTGTGCCCCCTTGCAGGCAGCATCACCCAGGGCCGGCCATGGGCAGAGAATCATGGTGGCTCCCCAGTCTGCACAGGAGCCCCCACTCTGCCCAGGAGACTCCCAGTCTGCACAGGAGCCCCCACTCTGCACAGGGGACACCCCCACTCTGCACAGGACACCCCCACTCTGCACAGGAGCCCCCCACTCTGCACAGGAGCCCCCCCTCTGCACAGGGGACCCCCAGTCTGCACAGGGGACACCCCCACTCTGCACAGGACACCCCCCCTCTGCACAGGAGCCCCCACTCTGCACAGGGGACACCCCCCCTCTGCACAGGACACCCCCACTCTGCACAGGAGCCCCCCACTCTGCACAGGAGCCCCCCCTCTGCACAGGAGCCCCCCCTCTGCACAGGGGACACCCCCACTCTGCACAGGGGACACCCCCTCTCTGCACAGGAGACACCCCCACTCTGCACAGGAGCCCCCACTCTGTACAGGAGGGGCTGGGCCCTGGCGTCCCCGCTGGGGTGGAGACACCCCGAGCACAGGACCGGAAGCATGTTTGGGGAAACCCATGCACCACACCAACTGCAGGGTCCGTGTTCTCTCTGTTCTCGCTGTTGCTCTGTGGATGCCCCGCCCATCGCCTCCCGCCCTCCCTTCCCCCTTCCTCCCATCCTTCCTCCCTCCCTCCTCCTTCCTATCTTTCCTCCCTCCCTCCTCCCTCCCAGGGCAGGTGCATGGCGGAGGCCAGTCTGGTCTCACCCAGGCCGCGTGCCTGTGGCTGCGGGCGGGTTCCCGCCTCTCACTACGGGGTTCCCGGGGCAGTGAAGCAGGGAGCAGGCGAGGCCAGTGTGTCTGTGGAGGCCGACACCGCACAGGCTGGTCCTGCAGCCGCCTCCAAACTCTGTCCTCGGTCCTGCTTCCCCCACACACAGCCCGCCTGCCTCCCCCACACACAGCCCACCTGCCTCCCCCACACACAGCCCACCTGCCTCCCCCACACAGCCCACCTGCCTCCCCACACACACACAGCCCACCTGCCTCCCCAACACACACCCCACCAGCCTCCCCCACTCACAGCCCGCCTGCCTCCCCCACACACAGCCCACCTGCCTCCCCCACACACAGCCCGCCTGCCTCCCCACACAGCCCACCTGCCTCCCCACACACAGCCCACCTGCCTCCCCCCACACAGCCCGCCTGCCTCCCCCACACACAGCCCGCCTGCCTCCCCCACACAGCCCACCTGCCTCCCCCACACACAGCCCACCTGCCTACCCAACAGCCCACCTGCCTCCCCCACACAGCCCACCTGCCTCCCCCACACACAGCCCACCTGCCTCCCCCACACACAGCCCACCTGCCTACCCAACAGCCCACCTGCCTCCCCCACACAGCCCACCTGCCTCCCCACACAGCCCACCTGCCTCCCCCACACACAGCCCACCTGCCTACCCAACAGCCCACCTGCCTCCCCCACACAGCCCACCTGCCTCCCCACACACAGCCCGCCTGCCTCCCCACACAGCCCGCCTGCCTCCCCCACACACAGCCCACCTGCCTCCCCCACACAGCCCACCTGCCTCCCCCACACACAGCCCACCTGCCTCCCCACACACAGCCCACCTGCCTCCCCCACACAGCCCACCTGCCTCCCCACACACAGCCCACCTGCCTCCCCCACACAGCCCACCTGCCTCCCCAACACAGCCCACCTGCCTCCCCCACACACAGCCCACCTGCCTCCCCCACACAGCCCACCTGCCTCCCCCACACAGCCCACCTGCCTCCCCCACACACAGCCCACCTGCCTCCCCCACACAGCCCGCCTGCCTCCCCCACACACAGCCCACCTGCCTCCCCCACACAGCCCACCTGCCTCCCCCCACACAGCCCACCTGCCTCCCCACACAGCCCACCTGCCTCCCCACACACAGCCCACCTGCCTCCCCCACACACAGCCCACCTGCCTCCCCCACACACAGCCCACCTGCCTCCCCCACACACAGCCCACCTGCCTTCCCACACAGCCCACCTGCCTCCCCACGGCACCACCGCACGCAGAGGCTGCGGGTCTAAAATAAACGGCCTCCCCGTGTGAGCACACGGCGCCCGGGAGCGGACACAGCGTCCGAGCGGCGCCTCTATTGTCAGCGCCTTTGTCCTCAGCCGCCGCTCGCTCTGCAGACGGCTCTGCCGAGCGCCTCCCGGGGGGCAGGCTCCTTTCTCCTGTGAGGGCTGCAGACGGGATCCGCCGCCGTGGAGCAGAGGCGCCGTGGGCACAAAGGCCGGGCTCTGTGTGGGGTCCCCACGTGCAGGCGCGGCGGGGGTGCTGGCTGGTTCTGGGCCCAGAGGCCGGTGGATTCCGCCACAGACGGCGGTGGGGGGGGGGGGGGGGGTCCTGCCTGAGAGAGAAGGATGAGGCGCCCCTGGAGGGCTCCGCTGAGCTGCCACGGAGCCAGTGTGGGCGACAGAACCCCCTCCGCCCAGCAGCCCGACTCACCGGTCACCCCACTGCTCCTCCCGGGATCACCCCGCCTTCCAGAGGGACCACGCCTTTCCGCCCCTCGACCCCGGAGGGTGGGGCCGGCAGCCCCCTCGACGGGTGGCCCTGCAGCTCCCGGTGCCTCCTCGGCTCCGTCACCCGGTGCTCCCGGCGGCCCCGCTCCACGCGACCGGGTGACGGGGCCGTGTTTCCGGACCCTCGTGGGCCAGTGCGCGACCTCCGTGCACCGGGAAGCTCCCGGAAGGCGTGAGGGCTCCCCGCCATCCCCCACGAGAGAGCCCTCCCCGGCTGTCCTGTTGGAATCTGGAACGGGGACCACGTCCACGTGGCAGTGGGACCTCCCCCCAAACGGGCGAGCAGAGGCAGCTCGGAGCCACCCCGAGTCCCACGCTCACAGCATCCCTCCCTTCAAAGTGGAGTCCCATCGCCCGCCGGCCTGGCTCAGCTGTTGAGCATTGACCTAGGAACCAGGAGGTCCCGGTTCAATTCCCGGTCAGGGCGCAGGCCCGGGTTGTGGGCTCCATCCCCAGTGGGGGGCGTGCAGGAGGCAGCCGGTCCATGATTCTCTCTCATCATGCATGTGTCTGTCTGTCTCTCCCCCTCCCTTCCTCTCTGAAAGCAATAAAAATATATTTAAAAAGAAGCACACAAAGCTGAGTCGCACCCCCCTCCTGTGCAGAGGCGCTGGGGAGACCGACCCGCCCAGCCCGGCCCCGAGCACCGGTGTCTGGGAGGAGGGGGCTGCCGGAGCCTGACGCTGACACCTCGTCCGGGGGCCTCACTGCCGTCCCGCACCCACTCCCGCCTCGTCCTGCGGGGTCACGGCATGCACCGGGCACGCCGGGGGGCACGTGCACGCCCCGCAGACACGCACACCCTCCCCCGTCCGCGCAGGGACACACCGGGAAGCCTGACTCCCCAGCCCTGCCCGCTCCCACCACTGCGCCGGCGACCTTGTGCCCGCCCGCTCAGCACTCCCTGCAGGAGCCGTTCCCGGGGATCCGGGCCGTTTGTCACGGCCGGTGCCCGTGATGGCGGCGATGACCCCCGGCCCGTCATGCGGAGAGGAGTCGCCGGGCTGCTCTCCGCGGGCGCCGGCAGGATGGATGGCTGGCCGGCGCGGCCGGTGCCACCTCCCCGGGCACAGCCTGTGTCGCGGACAGAGCGAGGACACCGGGCCCCTGGGCCTCAGCCTGCGCCGAGGGAGCTGAGATCCCGCCTGGTTCACCTTGGCGAAGGAGGTCCGGAGGCGGGGATCTCACTGGCTGAGCCTCCGGCAGCTGCTGGCTGGCTCCCTGCACGGGACCGGCTGACGCTCAGAGGGCGGTGTTACCATCGCCTTGTCCGGTAAAGAGCGTGCCTCTCGGGCACGCGGACGAGTGGGATGTGAAGAAGCTGGCACAGAGCGGGGGGCCGGGGCCGGGGACCGAACCCCAGGTATCCGGCTAATGTGCACGCAGCCCCTTCCCGCGAACCCCGCGCCGCCCCCCACCGGCACGCAGCCCCTCTAACGCCAGATCTGTATTCCGCCCCCGCGGTGGCTCTGTCTCTTAGGCCGTAATTTCACGAGTGAGCGCTCTGAAAAGGAGGGATCACCAGTTCAGCGAGAGGCCATGCAGCTCCTAATTGCTTTTCCAGAGAGTTCTTCCTCCGGGCCCATGCACAGGACTTCTCCGGCCCCTCCCGCCTCCCCCGGCTGCCGGCTTCTCTGCCCCTTCACCTTCAGCCAGTCCGCGCTCTGCCGCCAGTGCGACCGGGACCGGGAAGTACCGCCTCCGCCCACCCACACCCCCACCCACACCCACACCCCCACCCACACCCCCACCCACACCCCCACCCACACCCACACCCCCACCCACACCCACACCCCCACCCACACCCACACCCACACCCACACCCACACCCACACCCCCACCCACACCCACACCCCCACCCACACCCCCACCCACACCCACACCCCCACCCTCACCCACACCCTTACCCACACCCCCACCCACACCCCCACCCACACCCTTACCCACACCCCCACCCACACCCACACCCCCACCCACACCCACACCCACACCCTCACCCACACCCACACCCCCACCCACACCCCCACCCACACCCACACCCACACCCCCACCCACACCCACACCCCCACCCACACCCACACCCACACCCACACCCCCACCCACACCCCCACCCCCACACCCCCACCCACACCCCCACCCACACCCACACCCTCACCCACACCCACACCCACACCCCCACCCACACCCACACCCACACCCCCACCCGCAGCCGCCCAGTGGCTCACCTATGGACCAGGAGGTCACCAGTTTGGTTCCCGGTCAGGGCACAGGCCGGGTCGTGGGCTCCATCTCCAGTGGGAGGCCTGCAGGAGGCAGCCGGTCGCTGATTCTCTCTCATCAGTGATGTTTCTCTCTCTCTCTCTCTGTCTTCCTTTCTTTCTGACATCAATAAAGAAATACATTTTTAAAAAGGATTGCTCTGTTTTCCCCGCTCAGCTGGCAACGGGGTGGGGACACGACGTTACCCCCCCAGCCCCGTTTACAGAGCTTCTCCCGTCCCGTGTGGAGCCCCGTCCCCCGTGGGAGCACGCAGGGCGCAGGGCAGGGCCCGCTGACCGGGCCACAGCCGTGCGTCGGTCCGCTGGAGGCGAGCCCCTGAGCACACAGCTGCCCCTGGGCCCCCAGGTCTGAGGCCGGTGTGGTGGCTCAGAGCGCGGTCCACGCATAAAACCGAAACAGGAAGTGAGGTGTTTGGACCAGGAAGAGACACCACCTTCCATCTGTCTCCGCTCTCTGGATGAACATTTTTATTGATGTTTGAAAGAGGAAGGGAGAGGGAGTGAGGAGCATCCATCGGCTGCCTCCAGCCCACACCCCGACCGGAGGTCGAACCTGACCCCGGCCAGGTGCCCTGACCAGGATGAGCCACACCACTGAGCCACACCAGCCAGAGCTGGCTCATTCCTGAGAAAACGAGAGAGCCCTCCCCAGGAGCCGTCTCTGTGCCGGAGGCCGGATGCGGTGTGATGCCTTCCCCCAGGGACCGTGCTGTCCACGTGGAGGACTCCGGGGGGAAGCCAGGGCCGGCTCTGAGGGGCCGGCAGGGACAGGGCGGGCACCCCCTGGAGGCGCTGCTCCGGGCGGGGAGGGAGGGAGGGAGGGAGGGCGGGCCAGGAGCCGAATCCCGGGGAGGCGATGCGGGCGGAGGACACTAGCACCGGCTCCTCACGGCCGTCCACGCAGCCACGGCTGTCACGTGTGGCACACGCCACGGGCCTCGTGGGCCGGTGAGGCCTGGGGGCCCCGGGAGCTTCCTGCGCGGACCCTGTGTCTGCACCCGGACGGCGCCACGCCGGACCCCGCAGCCACGCGGTCCGCTCCGCGCTCTGCACGGGGGAAAAGTTTACAAATGGCTCCCGGGCGGAGTAATTCCATTTGCTGTGGAGTAAAGTTAGAGCAAATTGCACTAAATTAATATTGACTCAAATTAAGCCGTTTATCTCTCTGTGCATTTCAGCTCCGCGTCAGACACAATCACTGCCGTGGCTGCTCCCGGCAAATAAGTCACCAGGAAACCGTGGCCTGGTGGGTCCCTTTTCCGGGAAACCCGCCGGGCGCCCCGCGCCCCGGCCCACGTGGCTGCAGGAAGTGGCGCTCTCCTAGCCTCTCGCTCTGGGTGTGAGGGCTGCGGGGCACCCACTCAGGACGGACCCCATCCCACCCGGCTCTGAGCGGCTGGCTGTCCGTGTGGAGCCCCGTCCCCAGTGGGAGCCCGAAGAGCGCAGGGCGGCAGGCGGGTGCTCCGTGGACCCCGTGGGCAGCTGTGTCTCCGTGGCGGGGTCCTGTCTGGTCTGCGTGCTGCTCCCACCGACTTCTCCCTCCTTCCCGGGCGCAGAGCCGCAGACGAGGAGATGGCGAACCCCAGGCCAAAGCCCCAGCATGAGGCCAAACCGTGTCCGGTGCTCAGGACTGAAGTATGCACACAGGTGTGCACACACATGAACACACATGTGTGCCTGGCCTCCGCGGCTCTGAGACCTGGGCTGACACTGGTGGTGGCCGATGCCGGGCTGTTCCCACTGCCCCGGCTCAGCCAGCAGTGGCAGGACACCGCCTCCCGGTGACCAGGGGAGCGGCAGGGACGGTCCGAGAGTGAATGAGGGACGGCTGTGCTGGGAGTGACAGTGAGGACAGAGAGGCTGTGCCGTCCGCCTGGGCTGTGGGCACGGGGCACCGTGGACTGGGGTGTGGACAGCAGACATTGTCTCTCAGTGTCCCGGAGGCTGCAAGTCCAAGGTCCAGGCTCCGGCAGATTCGGTGGCCGAAGGCCGGCTTCCTGTGCCCTGTCCCCGCCTGTGCCCTGTCCCCGCCTGTGCCCTGTCCTCGCTGTGCCCGGTCCCTGCCTGTGCCCTGTCCTCGCTGTGCCCTGTCCTCACTGTGCCCGGTCCCTGCCTGTGCCCTGTCCCCGCTGTGCCCGGTCCCTGCCTGTGCCCTGTCCCCGCTGTGCCCTGTCCCTGCCTGTGCCCTGTCCCCGTTGTGCCCTGTCCCCGCCTGTGCCCTGTCCTCGCTGTGCCCTGTCCCCGCCTGTGCCCTGTCCCCGCCTGTGCCCTGTCCCTGCCTGTGCCCTGTCCCCGCTGTGCCCTGTCCCCGCCTGTGCCCTGTCCTCGCTGTGCCCTGTCCCCGCTGTGCCCTGTCCCCGCCTGTGCCCTGTCCCTGCCTGTGCCCTGTCCCCAGCGCCCCTGAGACCTCGCCTACAGCACAAACCCCAGGGCCACACCTCCCTGCCCTCAGACCCACAGCTCTCCTCACCGGTGACTGTGGGGTTACAGCCCAACCCCTGCTGGGGCAGAAGGACGTTCACCACAACTCCGCAGAGAATGCGTGCGTCCCCGGTGTGTGGGGAGGACAGGGTTGGGAGGTCTGTGTGTCAGGGACCCGGCCGGGCAGCGGGCACGCGCGGGCTGAGGCTCTCGGTGAGGCGGGCGCCCTCGGTGGGAAGTCAGGTCCGTGGAGGGGCCGCACTGCGTGTGCCACACGGTGCCCGGCTGCGGCAGCGTCCTGATTGCCACCCGCCAGCCCCGGTAACAGTGAGATGAAGGCGGTTACACAGCCCCTCTCTGTGGCCAGATGAACGGATGTGTTTAAGCCTCATGTGCCTGAGACCCACGCTGCCCGTCAGGGCTGAGCGCTGACGGCGGGGCTGGGGGAGCTGGGGCCGTGATGGCTGTAGCCTGGTGCTGAGCCGGGGGACAGCTCATTTGTCATCCGGTCCCGGGAGGCAGTGACCAGCGACTCCATCTGCTCCGCTTCTCTTCCCAGACAGACAAAGCCAGCCTCGGCCAGAGCATCCCCTCTCCCCCCTCCCCCCAGTGTGTCCCAAATGCAGAGTCGGAAGGAGGGGCCCGGAGGGGGTGGAGGGACGCCGCGGCCTGGTGGCCAGGGCACAGCTTGTCTCAGAGGGAAGGGGGTGGGGGCGGGAAGACCTCGCATGCGTGTAAGCCTCACCCATGGGCTCAGGCAATAGGCGGCGAAGGCCGGAGGGGCTGGGGGCCGATGGGGGAAGAGGGGCATCTGTGATGCCTTCAACAATAAGACGAATTTTAAAAAGTAAAAAGGCAGAGACAGAGGTCACCGGCGTCCAGAGGAGTCACGGGACACAGGCGGCGTCTGCAGGGTCCCCCACGGGGAAGAAACCGCGCTGGGCTGCCCCGCCCAAGGCTGCCGAGGCTGGAAACACGGGGGCCGTGGTGTCACTCGCCTGCTGCCAGGCCTGCCGCTGCTCTCCCGTGACCTTGGACAGCCGCTCCCTGTGACCTTGGGCAGCAGCTCCCTGTGACCTTGGGCAGCTGCTCCCTGTGACCTTGGGCAGCCGCTCCCTGTGACCTTCGGCAGCTGCTCCCTGTGACCTTGGGCAGCCGCTCCCTGTGACCTTGGGCAGCCGCTCCCTGTGACCTTCGGCAGCTGCTCCCTGTGACCTTGGGCAGCCGCTCCCTGTGACCTTGGGCAGCCGCTCCCTGTGACCTTGGGCAGCCGCTCCCTGTGACCTTGGGCAGGGCAGCCTCCATGGCCGTGGTGGTGGCTGAGCGCGTTCCGAGTGTCCACATCCGTGGCTGCAAATGTGTCAGTTTCTAACAGCGTCTGACAGATGGTTGGCGAGCGGGACTGCCGAGAGATGAGATCAGGGTTTGGGGTGGCCCTGGGTTTGGTTCACCCTCATCTGAAGGAGCAGGAAGCTGTGGCCGCTGTTCCATGTGCTCAGCAGACGGAGAGGGCGCCGGCCACAGGCCCGCCGCGCTCCCGCCCGCTGTCCCCGGGGCCAGGCCGGCAGGCGGGGCGCGGGAACGCCCTCCTCCTCGGACTTGGAAATGAAGCGTCTGCCTGGGTCTGGGAGCCAGCGCCGGGAGGCTGAGCCGCCCGCACGCTTTCCAAGCGAAAAGCTCCAAATTGAAATCCAGGCCCCGGGGACGGTGAGCGCTGAGAAAAGCGCTGGGCCCCACCGGCGCCCTCCCGCCGTAATGAGAGTGTTAAGTGGCGTCTAAATCCCCGGAAAAGCCTCTCAGGAGTGCGTGCGCAGCGGCCTCTGAGGTCCCTGCAAAGAGGCCGTTACAGTGGAGACAGACACCGCATCCCCATTCCTCAGCCGGGACCTGCTTGGGGTTTGCCAGGCCCCCCAGCCGCTGCGCTGAACCCAGAGGGACAGGGGCACCGTGAGAGGGCGTCACGGCAGAGGCAGCAGGGGCTGCATCTGAGATTTAAAATATATATACATCTTTATGATTTCAGAGAGGAAGGGAGAGGGGGAGAGAGAGAGAAACATCCATGATGAGAGAGAATCACTGACCGGCTGCCTCCTGCACGCCCCCCACTGAGGATCAAGCCCACAGCCCAGGCTTTTGCCCTTGGCTGGAATCAAACTCGGGACCCTTCAGACCGAAGGCCAATGCTCTGTCCACTGAGCCAAACCAGCCAGGGCTGCATCTGAGGTTTTATAACGGTTTTTAGGGGCCATGACCTTGTCTTCCAATGGATCTTCTTCGCCTGGCCACCAGGGGGAGCTGTGCCGGGTTTACCAGAAGCCCCTCTGACCTCGCCCACGTGAACGGGTCTTTCTAACACTGTCTGTGGAGGGTGCACAGTGCAGGCCGCCTCCGTGTCCAGGGGGACGTAGAAAGGACGTCCACCGGTGTGGGGGCCGCAGCGAGGCCGGAAGGTGGCCTCCTCCCTGTGGTCACTCTGGGCATTGACTCAGGGCGTGGGTGAGTGGCTGTGTGCCCCCAGCCAGGGAGGTTGTCTGGCGAGCGGGCCCCAAATGTCCGGCCTCTGAGTGAAGGCCCTGAACTTGGCAGTGTGCGCATCCTCCCCGGCCCTCAATGGATGACCTTTACCGAGGCCTGGCCCCGGCGGTGACCGCGTGGGCTCCGGGGACAGCGCTGCTCTGTCCATGGGTCTGGCCTGAGGCCAGGAACATGGACTGGCACCCGTGTGTCCTGGCCGTGGCCGCCCCTTGGAGCACCCGGACAAGAGACGCAGTGTGTCCGGGACCAGGGCGTGCCTCCTCCGGCCACGGAGGGGAGGGTTCCGTCCGGCTCGCTGCAGCCTGCCTCCGGGAGGCCGCCCTGGCTCTGACCCCCGTGAGTCTCAGTTCCGAGCGGATGGACGGGCCGGAGGGCAGGGCCAGCGTACGTCAGAGCGTGGGCACTGGGACCGCATTGTGTGGGGCCTGGGCTTGGCTGGTCCTGGGGCTGGTCTCCTGGCGTCCATAAGGCTCTGAAGATCCTTCAGTGACATTCTGATGGCAGCGGTGGCAGAGGGACTCAAATTGGATCTGAAAAGTTAGAACAAGGCTGGGTGGCCTGGCTCAGGGGTTGACTACTGACCTGTGAACCAGAAGGTCACGGTTCCATTCCCAGTCAGGGCACAGGCCCGGGCTGTGGGCCTGATCCTCAGTGTGGGGTGTGCAGAAAGCAGCTGAACAATGATTCCCTCTCATCGTGGATATTTCTCTTCCTCTGCCTTCCTCTCTGAGATCAGTAAACATATATTTTAAAAAATAATAAAATAAAAAATTAGAATGAGAATTGCAGATTTAGATTTAGAATTGAGTGGGGTGTCCTTTAGGAGCAGTGACCGTGATGAGGGGACATGGAACAGCGGTCTCCATGGCGGGCTCGGGGACTCTGCGTGTGGCCCTGGTGAGCTCGTCAACTCCTCTAGGACTCAGCTTCCCACCCAAAACGTGCAGGAAAGACAGTAACGGCCTTACCGGGGTGTGGGAGGCCGGACACGCCCCCAGGGTCCATGACCGAATCCCGAGGGCTCCCACATTTAATAAAGGGTCTTTGCAGGTGCCATTACATTTAGGGTCTTGAGATGAGTTCATCCTGGACTCTGAATCCCATGACAAGTATCCCTGTGACCGACATGCAGAGGAAGACAGACGGCAGACAAACAGACAGACAAGGGAGGGAGCGGGGTTATGTGGCCACAAGCCAAGGACTTTGGGCAGCCGCCAGACACTGGACGAGGCAGGAGAGACCCTCCCAGGAGCCTACAGAAGGCGTGCCGCCTTGTCCACACCTTAATTTCTTTTCTTTTCTATTTTATTTTATTTTATTTTATTTATAGAAAATGGAAAGGAAGGGGAGATATATAGAGAGAAATGTCAATTTGAGAGAAACACATCGATTGGTTGCCTCGTATGTGCCCAACCAGGGCTGGGGACCCAGCCTACAAATGAGGTACTTGCCCTTGACCAGAATCAAACCCAAGACCCTTCAGTCTGAGGGCCGAAGCTCTATCCACTGAGCCAAACCAGCCAGGGCCACACCTTGACTTCCGACCTTGGACCTCCAGCACCGAGAGCATAAACGCCCCGTTTGGGGTGATCTGCCAGAGGGGCCCCGGGAAGCTGGCCCTGGCGTGCTGAGTGAGGAATGCATGTGCAGTGCTCCGTGTTCACTGACCACAGAGCAGGGGGCCATGTTCTCCTGGAGAGAGGGCAGCGTGGCCTTGGCGTGGTGCGGGCTGCTCTGTGGCTCCGTGTCTGCCCGGGAGAAGGGCCTCCCCCTCCATGAGACGCTGCTGTGCAAAGATTTCACTGCCTGTCAGTCACTTAGTCCCAGCACCTCCGCTCGAACATTATTCCCCTAAAACAAAGCAGAGGGAACGCACGGTCCCCTCGGTGCACGCCATGAATCACGGTGAATGAGCCGGCGCTCCGAAGGCCCGCTCCGCCCGGCACGGCGCTAATGTAATCTGTGATTTACCGACCGCGTCCCCACGGCCCTCATTAGCTCGCCGGTGCTGACCGGGTGCTGACCGGGTGCCGGCCATCATTCCGGGCTTCGGGGCGGAACCTGGCACGCAGCATACAGATCGGCAGGAGCCCTGCCCCCAGAGTTAACGGTGCCGGCGAGAGGCAGCGGGAGCATGAAGGAGAGAAATAGTGCGGTCCATTCGCCGGTAATGAAGGCGGCGTGGCCTCAGGAGAGCATGCTGCTGGCCAAGGTGCTAATGGCGAGCCAGCAAGGCCTCTGGGTCCCGGGGAAGAAGGTTCCAGAATGTGGAAGTCCCGGAGGAGGTACAGAGAGTGCCAAGGTCAGTGTGCGGGGAGGTTGGATGGGGGTGAGGTAAACAGGAAGTGGGTGGGGCCCCTGGGGTCCTCGTGAGCTCTTGGGATTTGGTTCTAAGCTTGGGAGCCAGCTGTAGGGTCTGGGCAGAAGGGAGCTCCAATCCAGCTGTGTGGAGAACATGTGTGCCATATTGAACGTGGGCCATGTTGAATGTGTGTGACATATATTTGGCATGTCATCTGTGTTGAATGTGTGTGCTATGTTGTTGAATGTATGTGCTGTGTTGAATGTGTGTGTTGTGCTATTGAATGTATGTGCAGTGTTTAAGTGTATGTCATGTTGATGGCATATCTTCAGTGTTGAACATATGTGCTGTGTTGTTGAATGTGTGCGGGATTGAATATGCATGCCATGTTGATGTCATGTCTTCAGTGTTGAACGTGAGTGCGGTGTTGTATGTGGATGCCATGTCTTCAGTGTTGAGCATGTGCTGTGTGCATGTGCTGGCAGGGCAGGGGCAGGACTGACAGGAGCCTGTGGGTGCTGTACCCCTGCTGCCACCCCCGGGGACAGACGTGGCCGAGGGTGCGACCAGAGCCCAGGCGCCGCGCTGATGGCTACGGCTCACCAGGGCCCCCGGTTCTTTCCAGTGAACCGGGCGCCGTGCACGGCATCCCAGTGCGGACTGAGGAACAAAACCTCTCACTGACCCAGTGCCTGCGCTGGGCTCCTCCTGCCGCCCTCCATCCACGCCCACCCGTCCCCGCGGCTGCAGGGCGTCCCTGTCCCGGCCTGTTCTTCTGGTGCTGCTCGTGGCTTCTTATTTCCAACTCTGACCGACAACCAGACACACGCTCTCACACGCACACACGTGCACGCGTGCCTCGGCGTGGTCTGCTGACTCGGTTGCTTTTCGGTGGCTTCCTCGGCAGAACGGCCCCGTTGCCCCTCCAGCTGACAAAGCTCCATCCGCCCCTGAGGTCACCAGCGTCACTGAGAGCAGAAGACCAGACCTCAGGCCGTGCCCCTCCCCCAGCCCCGCTCCGCACACGACACGTGTGTCCCTGACATCCGGTCTGGGGGAGAATCACGGGTCTGGCTTCCATTGCACGCCGTCCGATGTTTGCTGGGCCGCTAATGGCGTGTTTGGCGTGAGATTAATTGTCAGAGCCACGCTGAGGCGTCCCCATAGCTGCTCCCCGCTCTTCGCGGCGGCCCGCGGCTCCACTGTTGTCACTAATAGGAGACTCTCGCCTCTTCCTCCCCCGACAACAAAATGATAAAACAAATCTCCGACTCATTTTAATGCGCTAATTGGAGGTTATTACAGCTCGTTCTATTTACATTAAAATAAAAAGCAGCGATTCATTTTCCCCGCACGGAGAAGGCAGAGAGGGTTTAATTGCCTCCGATGCCAGCGCGTGTCGGAGGAATGACGTGGAAGCGGGGGCCGGGAGCGGAGGCAGGGGCGGTGGGTGAACGGAAGGTGGTGTCCAAAGCGGGCTCTCCATGCCCGGGCGCGCCCCTCCCTGAGGGCGGCGTCACTGCGGCAGCACAGGGTTTGCGAGGGGTAAATGCCAGGGGCGGAGGCGGGGGGGGGGGGGGGTGTGTGTCCCAGAGAGAGAAGTAAGCACAGGAGTGTTTACCTCACCCTCCCCAGCGCTCCAGGGTGGCTCGATGGCACTGAGGATGCAGCCCAGGCGAGAGGTATTGATTCATTTAGTTGAGTATTTTTATTGCTTTCAGAGAGGAAGGGAGAGAGAGAGAGAGAGAAACATCCATGATGAGAGAGGATCATGGATCGGCTGCCTCCTGTATGCCCCCCAAAGGGGATGGAGCCCACACCCCGGGCCTGTGCCCTGACCTGGAACCGAACCCTGGCCTCCTGGTTCCTAGGTGGACATTCCACCACTGAGCCCCGCCGGCCGGGCCCGGCTTCCCTTTTTATTGGAGCAAAGAATGTTCTAGACAAGCAGGCTTGGGCCTCAGCCCCTGTGCCCACTGCCTCCCGGAGGCCTGGGATCTCCTGGGAACGGGACCCTGAGAGGCCATGGTTCTCCCCCCCCCCCCCCCCCGGGACACGCTCATTCCGAGGACTCTGCCGCCTTCTCAGGGGGCGAGGAGCCCAGGATCTCCCTCCAGGCTGGGAGCGGCTGGCACAGGCCCGAGCCGCCTGGTGGGTGGGTCTGTGGCCGAGCCCAGCGCCCATGAGGCCTTGGTTCTAGGGCAGCCAGGCCCTCCCACCTCCCAGACGACGGTGACCTGGGACAGCAACCCCACAGCCTCCGTGTCTCTGTCTCTCATTCTCCCCTCCCCCATGGGAGGCTGGGGAGCAGGCCACGCAGCCAGGACCCTGCCTGCCCCTGCCCTCCCCCTGCCTGCCCCGGCCTGCCCCTGCCTGCCCCTGCCTGTCCCTGCCTGCCCCGGCCTGCCCCTGCCTGGGCTGTGTATGTCTGTGTCTGAGTGTGTGTGTCTCTCTCTGTGTGTCTGTGTGTCTCTGTTTGCATCTCTGTGTGGGTGCATCTGTGTGCACGTCTGAGTGTGTGTGAGTGTGTGTGTCTGTGTGTGTGTGTGTGTGTGTGTGTGTGTATGTGACCACGTGCTGGACCGACCACCGTGCCCCGGCATTGATCCTGGGGCGTGCCATCTGCAGGAAGTGATGTGTCCCCGCCCCAGGTCTCTAGGCAGAGCCCGCAGTGACAGTGGTGACGGTGACGTGTGACAAGGGCTATGGAGATGAGGCGCTTGCCGCTGAATAGGCCTTCTGTCTGGCACATGCCTGGCTCCACCACCAGTCCGTGACCTTGGCCGGCCCGTGACCTTGGCCGGCCTATGACCTTGGTGGCAGCCTCCCCTCCCCAGAGCTCCTCATCTTCATGCACAAGCAGGGTCACGGCACCACCGGGCAGGCCGTTGTGAGGAACAGGCTGTAACGGCTCTGACTGTCCGCCACGGCCCCCAGCGCAGAGGGAGCCCGGCAGATGGCTCTCATTAGTCTTTTCAAATGTATTGTTATTGATTTCAGAGGAAGGGGGAGGGGGAGGGAGAGAGAAACATCCATGATGAGAGAGAATCATGGATCGGCTGCCTCCTGCACACCCCCTAATGGGGAATCGAACCCACAACCTGTGCCTGGGCCCTGACAGAGACCTGCCCGGACCTCCTGGTTCATAGGTCGATGCTCGGCCCCTGAGCCCCGCCAGCCGATGCCGGTTCGTCCCAGCAGGAGGCTGAGGGCTGTGCTCCACGTGGCTGGGGGAGGGCTGGCCCCCCTGTCGCTTTAAGAGGGTTTTTACTCCGAAGTCGCCGGGGCTCCCGAGGGGAGCGGTTAGTGGTGACCCACCTGAGCTCATCTCCGTGACGGTCTTGGAACCGAATTACCCCCCCACCGCTCCCCACCCCGGCCCGCCCAGCCAGGCAGGCCTCACCGCTCTCCAGCCCACCTCTGTGTGTCCCCAGCAGGGCCCGCCCGCTCCATAACGAGACGGGATTCCCGCAGAGACCGGATGGAGGGGTCCTCGCACACCCCCGCCGCAGAGGCTCAGCACCGCGGCCCTGAACCCCCGCAGCTTCCGGAAACCCCAGTGGGAGGCGAGCCTCCTGGCAGCCAGAGGGAGAAGAGCCAGGTGCACACGCCCCTGTTCTGCCCCCTCCCTCCCGCCCGTCCCCAGCTCCAGGCCCCCAGGCAGGCTTCTCAGCCCGAACACCTGGCTCAGGAGAGAAGGGTTTCAGAAGGTCAAAGGTGAGTGTGCGCGTGGGCCGAGCGCTGACCTGCCCTCTCGGGTGGCCGGATGGCGGCTGGAGGAGACGGCACTGATAAGGAGAAGCGGGCAGGACAGGGGGTGTCCACCCGGAAGGGCTGCACGGAGAGAAGGGGCCTTGGGGACGGTCAGGGGGTGTGCCCGGGACGAGCTGCTGCTGCCCTCGCTGCCAGGCTGCCGGTCTCACCGGGTCCCTCAGAGGCGGGGTGTGTGCCTGTGGGGGGAGGAGAGGGAAGCGAATGGGTCGGGCGGGGGGGGGCGGTGCGTGCCTTGGTTGCGAGGAGAGGGAGCAGATGGGTCGGGCGCGCTCCTGGGAGGGAGAGCTCATCCCGGGCCCTCTGTCCTGAGCGCTCTCGCTCCTGCAGGGGTCTCTTGGGGGAGCTCTCGGGGGAGGTCTCTGCAGAACATTCCTCAGCTTCCGGGGTCCTGGTCTCCACCGAGAGGTCAGGGCCAGGGCCAGGGCCAGGGTCAATGCCAGGGCCAGCCAGGGCGCCGCGTGTCTGTTGTGCTGCTGTCCTGGGCCTGGAGCTGCCGTGCGGCTGCGGCCTCGGTGTGTCTTCAGGGAGGAGAGGTCCGGGGTCCGAACGGCAGGACCAGGATGTGCTGGGGGCGGGGTCGCCCTGGGGGCGAGGTCCCCAGTTTCCGCCCCATCGTCCTGGCTTTGGGGGCAGCTAACAAGAGGGTCAGAGGGCATTGTGATCGCCCAGCCAGCGTGCTCCGTGTTTGAGCATCAACCTAGGAACCAGGAGGTCACGGTTCCATTCCAAGTCAGGGCATAGGCCTGGGTTGTGGGCTCCATCTCCAGTGGGGGGCGTGCAGGAGGCAGCCGAAGGATGATCTCTCTCTCTGAAATCAATGGAAATATATATATTTTAACAAGGCTTCGTGGTCCTCAGTCCGATGCCAGGAGCAGCGTGGTGAAGGCCGTGCAGGCAGCAGACAGGGGAGGGCACCCCGCTCGGTCTGGGACGCGGAGTGGAAGCCCGGAGCGGGCGTCCGTCCCGCCTCCCTGGACTCAGCACGCGGCTGGCTGAGCGGCAGAGGCGGCGGGGGCCCTGCTCCCACCCACAGGGCGCCAGGTGCCCCCACGGCTGCTCCCCGTTCCCCGCTGGGCTGCGTCCCTGGGAGCTGCATTACAGCTTTATTAGGGCAAATGGCCCTCCATTTCCCAGCTCCCCGGGAGCCGGCAGATTCCCAGCGGCCTCTGTGCGGCCTCAGCACCGGGAACGGAGGCCGGAGGCGGTGCGCGGGGCCTCAGGCGCCTCCTGTGTCAGCGGGACTGGCTCACAGTGGGGCCGCTGCTCACAGGTGTGTCACACCCATCACCTCCCGGCCCGCTGGGCAGCCCTGTTTGGAGGGGTGAGAATCCCACCCCCAGGCCGCCTGCTGTGCCAGCCTGCCCTTCCCACCCTCTGAGAGCCGAGGCCTCACAATCCCCCTCTCACTGACCGGAGCCCCCGGAGCAGCGGCTCCCGGCCAGACCGAGAGCGAGAGGCGGACCCCAGCAGCCGGCCAGGCTCCGCTGACTGGGGCGCAGACACCCAGCGGGAGAGGCCTCCCTGGTCCGAGCCGAGGTCCCCCGCTCAGCTCAGCTCAGGGTTCTGCTGGCGGCCCGGGGGGCCTGTGCGGGTCCTTGGCTCTTTCTCTTTCATTGGCTGTTTTTATGGATTTGAGAGAGAGAGGGCGAGAGGGGCGTTAAGTTTGTTGTTCACTGACTTGGGCCTCGTTGGTTGGTGCTTGTATGTGCCCTGACCGGGGATGGGACCCAGCAGCTTGGCGCATGGGAACGATGCTCTAACCCAGCGGTCAGCAAACTCATGAGTCCACAGCGCCAAGTAACAACAGGACGATTGACATTTCTCTGGAGAGCCACATTTTTTAAACTTAAACTTCTTCTAATGCCACTTCTTCAACACAGACTCACCCAGGCCGTGGTATCTTGTGGAAGAGCCACACTCAAGGGGCCAAAGAGCCGCATGTGGCTCGAGAGCCACAGTTTGCCCACCACGGCTCTAACCAACTGAGCTACTCAACCAGGGCCCTTTCTCTCTCTCTCTCCCTTCCTTCCTCTTTTCTCTTCTCCCCCCATCTTTCTTCTCTCTCTCTCTCTCTCTCCTCTCTCTCTGCTGTGTGGATGGAGGCTCTGAATTGCTGCTCAGGCCGCGTTCCCTGGCGTCTCTTGTCCGCAGCCGTCAAGTCCGATCCAAATGCGCCATTAATGACACCGGAGACGCCGCAATCCCTCTTTCCTCCATTTGCGGGAGCTCTGAGGCCTGGGTGCGCTCATAAAACAGCACGTCCCTGCCCGGCGCTCAGGATGATTTGGAGCAGAAAATGGTTCCCCGATTTTTCTCCGGAGCTGGTCAATAAAGCTGGCGGGCGTCCTGAGTGATAGCACAAACATGGCTCCGGGGCCCAGCCCTCGGCGCGGGGCGTGGAGGAGCCCGCGGCTCCCGGAACCCCGGGCGCCCGGAGTTCTGTCCTGCCCCGGGCACGTGCCAGCCTCACGCCTGCGACAAAGGCAGCCAGCGGCTGCGAGAGAAGCAGGTGGCGTGTGTTCGTGAGAGCAAACAGAGAGGGAGCATTGGAGTGGGGGGGGGGGGTTCTCCCCCAAAGAGGCCAAGTGGGGGACAGAACGGGCTGAGACAAGTGAAGACACGGGGGTGGAGTGGGGTAAGGTGGGGTGGGTGGGCTGGGGTGGGGTGAGGTGGGGTGGGGTGGAGTGGGGTAGGGTGGGGTGGGCTAGAGTGGGTGGGCTGGGGTGGGGTGGGGTGAGATGGGGTGGGGTGGAGTGCGGGTGAGGTGGAGTGGGGTGGGTGGGGTGGGGTGGGGTGAGGTGGGATGGGGTGTGTGGAGTGGGGCAGGGTGGAGTGGGGCAGGGTGAGGTGGAGTGGGGTGGGTGGGGTGGGGGGGGGTGGGGTGGGTGGAGTGGGGTGGTATGGGGTTGTGTGGAGTGGGGCAGGGTGGGGTGGGTGAGGTGAGGTGGGGTGGGTGGAGTGTGGGTGAGGTGGAGTGGGGTGGGTGAGGTGGTATGGGGTGGGTGGAGTGGGGCAGGGTGGGGTGGATGGGGTGGGTGGAGTGCGGGTGAGGTGGAGTGGGGTGGGTGGGGTGGGGTGGGGTGAGGTGGGATGGGGTGGGTGGAGTGGGGCAGGGTGGGGTGGGGTGGGGTGAGGTGGGGTGGGGTGAGATGGGGTGGGGTGGAGTGGGGTGGGGTGCTGATGGGGTTGGGTGGCGGCTGTGTGTAAGGTTACTGCGGACGCACTGTCGTTCTGATGAGGGTCTCAGCAGGGAGGGCTCCGGGTGCCGCGCAGCTCGAAGGGATCAAACTCAGGAAGGCTTGGAAACCGCCATCCCGATCAGCGCCGCAGTGCGCCCCCTGGGGGTCAAATGGTGCAAACGCTCACGTACCTTTTTCTTTCTTCTTTTTTTAAAAATTGATGTCGGAGCGGAAGGGAGAGGGCGAGAGAGAGAAACATCAATGATGACAGAGGAACATGGACCGGCTGCCTCCCGCACACCCCTCCCTGGGGATGGAGCCCGAAGCCCGGGCCTGTGCCCCGACCAGGAAGCACACTGTGACCTCCTGGTTCAGGGTCCAGGCTCACCCACGGAGCCCGCCGGCCGGGCTGAGCTTCTTTCTCCCGGTCACGGTGCTCTGACCCAGCCAGGCCCAGGCAGCCCGGTGCGGACGGGTCGGGGGGGGAGGGGGGGGCAGTGTGGACCGTCTCAGGAACATGCTCGGGTTGCAGCTCAGCATCTAGAGTTGCTGCCACCGCCGGGCGAGGGGGAGGAGGAGGAAGGCGCTGAGGCCTCACTCACAATGGGGTTCAGCAGAGAGTGGACTGAGGCAGCCTCAGAGAGGAGTGTTCTGGAAACTTCTGCGCGAGTCCACTGGGAGAACAGATGGGAATATCGGGGCCAGCGTCCTTGGTCCTGGGACAGCGGAAGGAGCCTGTGACCGTCCCGGGGGAGCGGGTGGGCTGTGTGCTGGCTCGCGCCGGGGAATGCTGTCCAGCCCGGACACGGGAGGATGGCCGAGAACCGGGGCCCACGGGCTGGACCTCCGTGGCGTGCGCGCTGGATTCTGCAAACATTTTCGTTTGCTTTTCAATCCTCAGCCGAGGACATTTTCCTGTTGATTTTCAGGGGTGTCTCCTGCACGGGGAGGAGCCTGCAACCGCGCCCTTGACTGGGATCGAACCCGGGACCCTTTGGTCCGCAGGCTGAGCTCTATCCACTGAGCCACACTGGCCAGAGCTGCTAACGTTTTATAAATGGTGTGCGAGTCTTTCTGGGGGCTGCTGTAAGGGATGGGAGATGAGGAAGTAGAGTGGCTGAGGGACATGGTCCGTGTGTGTACCGTCTAAGCCACAGTCGGGACTCTGTGCCAGGGCTGGGACACCACTCCCCGGGCACGGACCCAGCGTGGGGGGTGGGGTCGGTCGCCTGGACGGAGCGCCCGCCTGCACAGCGCCCAGCGGCCTCAGCAGGAGGCGGTGCTCGCTGTGGTGACCTCAGCCAATCACGGAGGCGTCTCCTGAGCCCAGCCCGCCCCCCCCCAGGAGGGGCTGCTATAAATATCATTTGATAAACGACGTCAACGTTTAATAAAAACAGATGTCGCAAACCTTTAAGTGCTTTCCTTCCCGGTCCCGGGATTCGTTCCAACCTCATAACGCTGTCAGCCCCGGACAGAATCGCTCCGTGAGACACAGTGAGGCCGGGAGCACGGGGATAGGCCCGGTGGCCGGGGACCCGCTGGCCACGCGTCCGGCCACAGAACCTCCGCAGGGCACGCCCGACCCCCCACCTGGGCCTTCACCTGCGATGGCAGGGAGGCGTTTCTGGGCAAACGCGGCCCAATTACGTATGCACCGCACATCGCTAAGAGTGCCTTTCCCTGCTCCTAACTCCCCTCCCCCTGACACCCGCCTGCTCCACACACACACTTCTTTTTCTTTTAAAAAATTTTTAAAACTGATTTCAGAGAGGACAGGAAAGGGAGAGAGAGAAACATCACTGGTGAGAGAGAGTCGGCTGCCTCCTGCCCGCCCCGCCCTGGGGATGGAGCCCACAGCCCGGGCCTGTGCCCTGACGGCGAATCCAACGGTGACCTCCTGGCTCTTACGCTCGGCCCCTGAGCCACGCCGGCCGGTCACTCAGCTTAGAAGCCTCCGCCTCCTCTAGACCAGCCGAGACCAGCCTTATGCACAGGCTGAAGAGGGAGGCGCTCTGAGTGGCTCGGCCCACGAGAGGGTCCGTGTGAGCAGGGGGCGTGGAGGTGAAGGGTGACTGAAGCCAGCGTGGCCCCGGCCAGCCACGTCGCGTGGCCCTGCCTCAGTGTCTCCCGTCAGAAGCCAGACCATGACGCCGCCTCCCGCAAGTGGATGGGAATGCGGGCCGCGTCCTAAGGGCCCAGGGGCGCCTGCCCAGGCCGCTGCCCCAGTGCCTGGCCCGGCAGCAGGAGCCGGGACCGGAGGAAGACTTGCTGAGTGACAGCCGCCCGTCCCAGAGGGACCGCGCCACCGCCAGGCGCCCCTCGCGTCTGCTTCCTCTCCCGCCGCTGGTTTCCGGCCCCGGTAAGGAATCTTCCCGTGCTCCGTGGCTGTGGCCGCTGCCTCGATCACACTGAGTTCCCATGTCATGTGGGGAGAGGGGGGCGGCTTCGTTTTCTCCCAGAAAGACGGCCGGTGGCCTGAGCACCATCTAGGAACCCCGGCTTCCTGGGTCGGGGCGTCCCCCACCGCGGGGTCCGCTCTGAGTGGTGCCCCCGCCACACCCTGAGAACGGTTGCCCGCAGTCTGCTCTGATGGAGGGTGAGGGGGCTCCATTCCTCCCCAGGAGCTGGAAGGGGATGTTTCCCTCATTTCCCAAACCCCCCAACCCCCAACCCCCCAGCCCCCCAACCTGCCAACCCCCAACCCCCAACCCCCCAGCCCCCAAACCCCAGCCCCCCAGCCCCCCAACCTGCCAACCCCCCAACCCCCAACCCCCCAGACCTCCAACCTGCCAACCCCCCAACCCTCCACCCCCCAAATCCCCAACCCCCAACACCCAACCCGCAGGACAGAGAAGCCAGAGCAGTGTTTCTCTGTCTGTCCGTCCGCCCAGCAAGCCCTGCAGCTTTTCTGTCCGTTTGCGGGAGGTGCTGGCCGCTGAAACAGAAACAGGCGTCCGCTCTGTGGTGTCTCCCGGCCGCCCCGCTGGTCGGAGCGCTGCTCATGCCGTTCGTGGCTTCTCCTCTGGGGGTTCCTCAGTCGCGTCGGGGGCCGAGGGTGGATTTCTGCCTTCTCCTGGGGTTTGGTGCCCGCTCTCCCTCCCTCCTCCCTCAGCGCCGGGAGGTCTCTTCGCTGCCAACCTGAGGTCTGTCGGCTCGGAGATATTTATTGCCGCGTTTTAGCGAGTGCTTTCCATCGCCCCCGGACCTGTTTGCCAGGCTCGCATTCCGCATGGCGTCTGCACTTTAATAAATTGCCTTCTCGGCATCGCCGGGCTGGCGTGTGCGTGTGCCTCCCTCGTTTTCCGATAGAATGCGCAAAACTGATAGATTTTACAGCTCTCAGTCAGCCTTGCGTCGCTGGGGCAGACGTGTCGCGATTAATTAAAACAGAATAATTGTGGGAGTGGGAGAACGTGCCCGCGAATGCAGCTCGCTTTGACTCTGTGTGTGTTCACTTACATAACTCGTGGCCATGGGTGGGATCTTGCCTGTGTCTTTCTGCTTTGACCTTGACCCACTCTGAATCAAGTGCCACACTGGCCTTCTCTCCTTCAGTCTTTTTTGTTTGTTTGTTTGTTTGTTTAAATATATGTTTTTATTGATCTCACAGAGGAAGGGAGAGGGAGAGATAGAAACATCAACGATGAGAGAGAATCATGGATCCGCTGCCTCCTGCACGCCCCCCACTGGGGATGGAGCCCACAACCCGGGCCTGTGCCCTGACCGGGAATCGAACCCTGACCTCTGGTTCACAGGTCGATGCTCACCCACGGCAGGCTCTCCTTTGTCTTAAACCGCATCTGAGTTCTTGGACGTGGCTGGTTCCACGTTGTTTTCCTGGTCAGATGGAGCTGCTGCTGAGTTCTCTTCCCTTGCTGTTTCAGAAGTGGTCACGGATCCTTGTCATGACGCCAGGGACCCTCGCCCGCCTGGGTCCCAGCTCAGAGCCATGACGGGACCACTTCCCTCAGGAGGGGCCTGTCCCCCCACCCCACCCTGCGCTGGCCTCCTCGCTTCCCCTGGCCGGGGGCAGGGTGTGACCCAGCGCCGAGGACGGGAACCTAGGGGACCTGGGGACTTGGTTCCCGCTGTGAGCAGGGAGCTGGGCTGTGCCCTCTGAGGCCCAGGACCTCGCGAGGCCCGGGCCCCTGGGAGCAGGTGGAGAGGAGGGAGCCGTGGCCCCCATCTCGCTGAGCCCGTCTCCCCACCTCCACCCGAGGCAGCCACTCGGGGAGCCCAGGCCACCCAGGGTGCGGGGAACAGCCTCGGGGGCTGCTGAGGCTGCTGCGCGCCGGACAGCTGTCCACCCAGCGTCTCTCCCCTGCAGCCGGGCCCTCCTTCCCTGTGGCTGACAGCAGCCCACCCGCCTCCCTGACGGCACTGCCACCGGGCGGATGTGAATCAGAGCCGGCGGCTCCTCGCCTCATCCTCTGGGACCTGCAGAGGGAGCCGGGACCCGGGCAACCAGGCGCCCACCCCAGCCGCACACAGGCGGCTTCTGCCTCAGGGATCCACATGGGGATTGACCTCCATGCTCCACACCCCGTCACCTCAGATCAGCACTTACATTTATCTCCCTGTGTGTATTTCTAATAATGTCACATTTAAACATTCAAGCCCCATAGAGTCCCGTGTTCAGGCATGTCGGATGGAGTCCCCGTGCCCAGCCATGTTAGGTGGAGTTCCCATGTCCAGCCATGTTGGGTGGAGTCCCCATGTCCAGCCATGTTAGGTGGAGTTCCCATGTCCAGCCATGTTGGGTGGAGTCCCCATGTCCAGCCATGTTGGGTGGGGTCCCCATGTCCAGCCATGTTGGGTGGAGTCCCCATGTCCAGCCATGTTGGGTGGGGTCCCCGTGTCCAGGCCGTGTTCAGGCCTGTTGGACGGACTGCAGAGCCTAATGTTACTCACCCACCCCGTGTAACTCTCGTGTTCACTAGTATGTTTCATCTCGGGATCCAGGTCGTAAAAAGCCCTTTTACCATCGATCCTTCGTCTCTCCTCGTGTCTCCCTCACTCTGAGCCGCCGCCACGCGTACGGGCATTCGGTGTCCGTCTCGGATCTCATTGTCTCGGTCATGGAGGCCTGGAGCAGTCCGCAGCCTGAGGCCGGCCATGCTGGGTGTGAGACCCCCTGAGCATTCGCTGGTACCCCGTCTGTTCCCATCTCTCTGCTCTGGTCGGAGGAAACGGACTGTTCCCAGCCTCGTGGGGTTCCCCTCCTCACGTATGCCAGCGTGCATCCCGGCAAATATGAGGGGACCCTCTGGAGATCTGTCTCTGTGCAGGGACCCCTCGCTGGAGTCCCCCACTAATCCCAGCTGTCCCAGCTCGGGGGAGCCCCCTCCTCTTCCTCATCGAGAAAGTGAGCCACGCCCGGCTGGGGTTGAGCGTTGACCCAGGAACCGAGGTCACCAGTTCGATTCCTGGTCAGGACACATGCCCAGGCTTTGGGCTTGATCCTCAATAGGGGCATACAAGAAGCAGCCGATCAATGATTCTCTCTCATTGCTGATGTTTCTCTCTCTCTCTTTCCTGCTCCTTTTCTCTCTGACATCAATAAAAATATATTTTACAAACATTTTTAAAAGCCCCAGCCAGTATGGCTCAGTGGCTAGAGCATTGGTCTGCGGACTAAAGCGTCCCCGGTTTGATTCCAATCAAGGACACGTACCTCCCTGGCCCCAGCCCTGGTCAGGAGCCACCAGTAGATGTGTTTCTCTTACATTGATA
This sequence comes from Pipistrellus kuhlii, assembly GCF_014108245.1. Taxonomy (NCBI): domain Eukaryota; kingdom Metazoa; phylum Chordata; class Mammalia; order Chiroptera; family Vespertilionidae; genus Pipistrellus; species Pipistrellus kuhlii. Next base: position 1,412,929 of record NW_023425534.1, on the reverse strand, counting down.
TTTCTCTGTCTTTCCCTCTCTTTTCTACTCTCTAAAATCAATGCAAAAATATCCTTGGGTGAGGATTAAGAATATATATATATATATTAGAGGCCCCATGCACAAAATTCATGCATGGGTAGGGTTCCTAGGCCTGGCTGGCGATCAGGGCCAATCTTTGGGGCAACCAGTGGGGCGATTGAGTGTCCCTGCTGGCACCCGCCTTGGCTGGCCTGGGGCCTGCAGGCTGGGGGCAGCTCCTGTGTTGAGTGTCTGCCCTCGGGTGGTCAGGGCAAGTCATAGGGACTGGTCGGTCCGCTGGTCAGTCAATTTGCATATTAGGCTTTTATTATATAGGATATAATCGATTTTAAAAAAGGGAAGTGCGGCTGCTGTGTTCTCTCCAGTTGGCCCTCCCCATGTTAGAACTGGAGCAGCCTCCAGGCGGGATGCTGGGAGCGTCCCAGCTCACCTCTCTGTGCCCATCCGCCCCGGGACACAGCTGTGTGCCTCGTGGCGTGGAATCCAGCATTGCTGTGGCCATATGTGTGCACACACCGGTTTTATCTTCTCAGTAACGGTCATGGCAGCTTATGCTTAGAGGTTGGAAATAGCAACCTCGTCCTGCCATTCTCCGGTCTCCTGCAGGCCCTGCAGGGTCCCAGGATCTATGCTACACAGATCTCGTCACGTGGCTTGGACGGCGCTGTTTTCCCGGGAAGTTTGCACACCCAGCGGCATCGGCGCCCGTCTCTCTTCCCGCTCCGCGAGGAAGCACTGCCAGCGCCGCCATCTGGGCCTGGCGTTCTCCCCGTGGGAGGCTGGGAACTGCCGGTCCCGTTCCTTCATCGGATCCAGAGCGAGTCAGGTTTTCTCCTCCTGCTTGTATCCGATTCAGGAAATTTCGCTGTTTAAAAAAAAAAGCTTTTATTTCATTCACATTTCCTGACGTATCGGCATGCAGTTGCTCAGAATAGCGCCTCCTTTCTGGTGTTTTCTGTGAGAGGGTCGTTATGTTCCCTCCATCTCAATCCGAGAGCGGCAGTCTGTGCTTTCTCTCTTCCTGGGGACTCCTTTATCTTATTAGTCATTTCCGGGAGCCAATTTCTGTCCTCGTTAATTGTGTGTGTGTGTGTGTGTGTGTGGCATACATTCCTTTACTTTTATTGTTATTTTTACTTCCTTAGTTTTTGGCTGCTTGCTATGGATGTTCAGGTAGCTGTTTTTTAACACACGTCGCTTCTGCCTTCATTTAAGGCCAAACATTTCTCCCCAGCAGCTACGTCGGCTGGACCCCGGCGTCGGTGCGTCCTATTTTCGCTCGCTCAGTCCCCACGATGCCCTGCTGTTCACTGTGGAAGGTTCTGGAAACCTTCTTAGCTGAGAAGTGTGGCGCTGAGCCCTGAGGACATTTCCCATGGATTGGTTTGTTGGGGCTCCAACTTACCTATTCTCTGGTCCAGACACATCCTGAAAAGCACGTTCCTGCTGGACACGTGAGCCGGCTCGGGGAAGGCTGAGGTGAAGCCGGACGCGCTGCAGCCAGTGCGTGGCAGTTACCTTGGCCGCACCCCGGGCTGTGAACGCTTCAGACTCCAAGGGCCACCGGTCCTCCCAGCTGCTCAGCCTGCTGTGACGCTGGTCCCATCGGCACACACAGGGCTGGGCGCTCTGTGTCAGCACCGGGGGCGTGTGCTTCCGCCCCCCTCCCAGGAGACGGCGCAGGGGGAGCAGGCGGGGTCTCGGGGGTCCCCAGCGTCTGAGCTCCCTGAGCAGACCCTCACCCCCCGCCTGAGCGCTGCTGGGCAGGGGAGACCTGTCCGCGCGTCTGACTCACATCCCGGCTGGACCGAGGGAGACGCGCGTTCAGGAGCCAGGGCTGAGCCGGGCCCTCGGGGGCATCAGCGGCCCAGCGTCTCCGTCCCTGACACGACACACATCGCAATTCATCCACGATGGACAGAAATGGACTCCGTCTCCCCACGAGCCCCGAGGAGCCCTCCCGGCCCCTCCAGGTGGCTCCGTTCTGGCCTCAGGCCTCGGCAGAGCCGGTGGGACAGGCAGTGAGGTCCCGGCTGCCTGCTGACTTCCCGGGGAGATGGGAAGGTGGGCGGGACAGGGACAGGGGCGGTGAGTCTCCAGGGGCGGAGACACCCACGGCCTCGGCGCTCCCATCTCAGGCCCACGTCTCAGGCCCACGGGGCCCGGCACCGCCCCAGTGCCACAGAGGCCCAGCTGGACATGAGCTGACCATGTCAGCAGTCCCCTGAGCCCTGTTCCAAGCCCCGCCCACTGGCAGCCCTGTCTCCTGTATGTCTGTGACCCCTCATCCCCCACCCCCTCCCCTTACCCCCCTCCCCCACCTCCCCCCAGCACAGCCGGGAGGAGGCCTCAGGGACGTGTCTGATGGCGGGACCCTCAGCACTGGCGTCGCCCAGGAGCTCAGCCGGCTCAGCGCTGGCGGGCAATGGGGACCGGGAGCCAGGGGACACTGGGGGGGAAGCGGAGCCCTCATCGCCACGTCACACGTCCTGTCACATGTCATCATCGGTGCCGACCGGCCAGCCCGCCACGCAGACCAATGCAGGACACAAGTCAAGGACACAGTGAAGAGCACCAGCCCTCTGCCGGGACTCCCCGCGTCCCTGACCCCAGGGCAATGGGTTCTGGGAAACGGTGTGAAACGGAGCCCAGTCTGAACACGGGCACGTGTGACTGGAAGGGGCCCGCCCATGGAGGGGAGGCCTGGCTGTTCTCTGCTGCCCGTCCCATCCCTCCGGGCACTGGGCAGGCTGCCACCGGCCCTCGTGTATCCTGGGTACAGCAGCCCCCCCCGCGCCCAGGCCCTCTCCTCGGAGCGTGATTGGAAGGAGCTGAACGTCCCACGTGGAACTGTCTTCGAGCTTCAGAGAGGCGTCGGCTGAGTGATTGCCACGGAGAACGAAAGACGAAGGAATTAATGCCGACGCCCCCTTCCTGCACCTCTTCCTCTGAGGACAGCCCTCCCGCAGCCGGACCGGCCAGGGGCGGCCCAGCGGCTCCTGTGCCGCCGCCGAGGGTAAGAGATGCCTCCTCGCTCAGCGTGGCGCGTGGCGCGTGGCGCGTGGCGTGTGGCGCGTGGCGCGTGGCGCGGGGCGCGTGGCGCGGGGCCGGATCTGTAAACACCGCGGCCATCGCACTCAGCCTGCTCACTGTCCAGAGGACACGGCCGGATCCTCCATCCCCCGCACCCGGCGGGCGTGCCAATGAGGGAGACGGGGTGGGCACAGACCCCCTCCTTCCTGTGCCATCTCCTGAGGGCCCGCCCCTGCCGGGCTCCTCCTGCCTCCCGCCAACTCTGGGGTCCCCGGGGCCCAACATAGCACGTCCTTCCCTTCCCCTCCTCTCCCCTCCCCTCCCTTTCTCCTCCCAGACTTGCCTCCATATCTGTCTTATCACACCTGATCAATCAACCTGATCAATCACACCACTCCTCTCTTCCCTTCCCCTCACCTGGCCCAGGGGCGCCTGTGCGGCAGAGGAAGGAGGGAGGCGCCAGCCTAACGAGATACACAGCTCTCACTGTGCTGAACCTGGGCTCTCTTTCTTCATTCATTCATTCATTCATTCATTCATTGAAATCCTCACCTGAGCATATTTTCCCATTGATTTTCAGAGAGGGGGGTGGGGAGGGGGAGAGATGGAGAGAAGCACATGGATGGTGCCTCCGGCACACACCCTGACCAGGGCCAGACCGGGGAGGGGCCTGCAACCGAGAATCCGGAATCAAACCCAGGACTCTTCTGTCTGCAGGCTGGCGCTCTATCCACTGAGCGTCACTGGCCAGGGCGGCCTGGGCTTGCTTCACGCTGAGATGGGGATGAGAGCACCCGCCTCAGGGAGCGGTCAGAGGCTGGGGGAGCACGCCTGGAGCACGGCACCCGCTTTGGATTCCTGGTCTGGCGGACAGACCCCAGGCTCTGGGACTTTGGGGGAGGCCAGTGAGGCCATGGAGTCCGGGAGCGATCAGCACTCAGTACGTCTTGAATTGTTGACAAATGAATGAATGAATGAATCTGTGTTTTTCCCGGTTCCTGTGAAAAGCATCGTTTTCTGAATTTTGGCTTTCTGCCTCGGTTTTCAGATCCTGGTTTCATGCGTTGAATTCAAGATGATAAGCTCATTGCCAATTATTCAGTCCCCGTGATGATGTATCTGGGTAATCATTTATTATGTAATTAAACAGGAAATAAGGCAGACAGGTGTGCAGAAATTACCGGCGGGTGGGTGGGCGGGCGGACTGGGTTCCTGCCAAGCCTGCCAGTGCTGGCCCACACCCCGCCCTCCCCCTCTCCCCCCCTCCCCCCCGCTGCCTTCCCCGCAGTGTTAATCTCACCTAAGTGGTTCTTAACACACGTGCGATGGCTCCATTCATTATGTGTGCTGCATTGTTTCCCAGGATCATTCTGCCGCTCGCTGGCAATTAGGCGGGCGTTCGCGTTAAGTGTGCGCCGGAGGGTGTGCTGTAACACAGTCATGGAAGTTGAACTTGCGCTTGGAAGAGTCTGTCCTTTGGGGCTCGAGATGGCGACAGGAAAGGGCAGGGAGAGTGGGTGACCACACGGAATAGTGCGTCTTGAACTGTTGATGAATGAATGAATGAATGAATGAGTGGCCAGAGGTTCCCAGCGCTTTACGTGCTTCTCTCTCCACGAGGAGAAATGGCATAGTCCATCCGTGGAGGCAGGCCTCCGGGGAGAACCGGAAGCGTCAGGGACAGGTTTTCCTTTTGTTTTTTTTCTCATAAAAAATGTACCGAGTGGGCACTGCCCTAGAGTGGTGTGTTGGTCGAGAAGGGGAAGAAATAGCTGGTTTGGCTCAGTGGGTAGAGCGTCGGCCTGCAGACTGAAGGGTCCCAGGTTCTATTCCAGTCAGGGGCATGTACCTTGGTTGTGGGCACATCCCCAGTGGGGGGTGTGCAGGAGGCAGCTGATGGATGTTTCTCTCTCATCCATATTTCTAACTCTTTCTTCCTCGCTGTACAAATCAATAAAATATTTTTAAAAAAAAAGGGGGGGGGGAAGATTTCAATGTGTAATGCATGGGGGAAGATGAGTGTGGACCAGTCAGAACACACATGAACATACACGAACATACATGAACATACATGAGCCCCAACGCTGAGGCAGGCTCCTGGAGGACAGTGTGTTCATTGCTGATGCCTGAGATCATGGGTAGCAATTGGGGCGAATAAATAAATAAATAAATTGACTAACATCCTGGGAGAAGGGCCGGGGGTGAGCTGCTTTGGGGGCAAAGAGCTTTGCCAAAGAAGCCAGCTCCGGTCTGTGTGAGGCCACCTCCAGCCCGCGTGGCTCCCGCTGGGAACAGCCCGATAGGCCCAGGCCGGACCCGCGGGCTGTGCCAGAGCAGGAGATGGGCTGACACCGTGTGCAGGCCACTCGGCTGCCAGCTCAGCACGTGCCCGATGCATGCAGAGCCCGTCCGACCTGCAGAGACCAGGACGCTGTGATTCTAGGCGTGTGGACATCTCTCTTCGACCGGCAGCGGGTCTCGGAGCCACCGGGAGAGAGGCCGCACTGAGACCCGGGACACGGAGCTCAGACCTTTAATCGCTCCGAGAGGCCACCGCACAGGCACAGCCACAGTCAAACTGCATTTCTTTAACATCCCCAGCCCGGTTCCCAGCCATGTGGTTCACAGAAAACACAGTTCCGGAACCAAAGTTCTGCCGTGGGCCTGACAGCCATCCGGCCCTGATACCTCCGCTGACGGAAAGCACCTCCGGGCGACAGCCAGAGGAGGGTGCTTTGTGCTGGAGGAACGGAGGAAGCCCACAATCTTAACGCAGACAGACCACCAGGTGCACTCCTCAGCGTGTGAGGGGAACAGCAGTCACAGGTGTAGGAAACAGTCACTGATTCCGATAAAGAAAAAGCAGTTGCTGCCAATAGCATTTCGGAGGCAGCTGGCGAGAGAGAGAGAGAGAGAGAGAGAGAGAGAGAGAGAGAGAGGGAGAAGAGCTTTCCATCACATCCAATTTATCCTCAGTAAGATTACAGCTGATTTCTCATCTTAAACCATGGAGGACACAAGGCATTGGAAGGACATATTCAAAGTGTTAGGAAAACAAACAACTGTCAACCAAGAATTCTATAACCAATAAAACTGACAAAAATGACATTTTCAGACACACACACTCTGAGGATTTATTAGTAGCCATGCTATGCAAGATATATTAAAAACAATGTTTCAGGCTAAAAGATTGTGGCCAGAGACAGTAGTGCCAATCTATAAGGGGGAGGGAGGGGCAGGGGAGCACCGATAAAAGTGTGCATGTATCTACAAAAGTCAGCATAAATGCATATTTCATGATTCCCCTCTCAGCTGATTTAAAATGCTCTGTCCTCTTGTCTCCACTGACAACCCATAACCCCATAAACAAGTGGCCTTCTTATGGCTCACGTAGGACCACATGCTTTACCTCTGAGTGCCTTTTGTTGGTGTTTCTTATTTAAAAATTGCTCCCAAGCACAGCACTGACAGGCGTCCTCGTGTCTCTAAGCATAAGAGGGTTGTGATGTGTGTGATGGGAAAAGTTAATGTGTGTTAAATACTCTTCCCTCAGGCATAGGTTATGGTGTGGAGGGCAGTGAGTTTGATGTCCGTGAGTAATGGTACATGCTCAGCCAAGGTGACTTAGCACAGAAGCACAGACACACAAACAAGACTGCATATTGATCAGTAGAAAATGTTTTCGCAAGGGGCTCCCTGGACCCAGCCCTGTGCCTGCTGGGAACAATGGCTCAGGGTTTGCCAATCTAGAATGTGCAGTGACTTTACAGGACATGGGAACCATGAATGCCAGAAATTGTCTTTGTGTCCCAACAATTCCACCCCTAGGCATATACCCAAAATAGATACACATCGGTTGCCCCAAAAGACATACACAAGGAGTGTTCATCATAACATTATTTTCAATAAACGGAGAAAGTTCCACCCAGAGAGTTAAAAAAGAGGGTGTGCAGGAGACAGTCAATTGATGATTCTCTCTCATCATTGATGTTTCTCCCTCTCCTTCTCCCTTCCTCTCTGAAAGCAATAAAAATCTATATATATAAAAGGCTAACATGCAAAGTGTCCCTTTGGGAGTTTGATCATTTGCTATGATGTGCGCTGACCACCAGGGGGTGGCGAGGAATGAAGGAAGGCCCCGGCCAGCAGCCAGAAAGCCATGATTGGCCCTGATTACCAGCCAGACCTAGGGACCCCACCTGTGAATGAATTTTGTGCCCTGAACCTCCATATAAGTAATAAAAATAGTGCAGAACTAATCTGTGATGTTTGGGGCTGGGACCATGTTTCCTGGTGGGTGGGCAGGTAGTGGGGTGGTTGGCGATGAACAGAGAAGGAGGAGCCTTCAGGAATGTTGACGATGTCCTGGCCACCGCAGTACCAGTACCGCAGTCCTCCCAGTAGGGAGGTGGCCTAGGCTGGACCAAGGCAGAATTGGCCAATGACTGAACGTTACATGGCATCACCTATTTTTCAGACATTGTTCATGGGTTGACTGGCCAACCATTGCCCTGGGCATCTTCCTCTTCCCCCAACAGATAGAACTGGGAACACTTAGTGACGCTCACTGGTCTGCGCCCTGGGACCGTGCTCCCTGTTCCCCAGCAGTCTGCGTGTGGCTGAGTGAGGCGACCCACCCCCACCCCCACCCCCACCCCGGAGAGGACACTCCTCAGCGACTGCCTGCAGGAACCGGCCTCTCAGATGCCGTGGTTCCTGGCCCAGGCGGCTCTCGGCCGTGGCCTGCTCGCCGCTGACAGTGAGAGCCACAGCCGCACACGCCTCCCGGGCGGGGGGATTGAAGGCTCAGACGCAGGGATGGGCGGAGGGAGCCAGGAACGCCATCGCCCATAAAACCTGACGGCTGGCCGTGTTCCGCTTCTCCTTGCAACTTCCCCGTAAATTTTATGAGAAGGTGCATTCAACATCTTGTTACGGAGCCTTTTGCAGTGAGTGATAAATAATACACTAAAAGCCCTCGGCGTCCGCGTGGATTAAATATGGATGGAGGACCGGGAGATGGAAACGGAGAAGGAAAGTTATGGGACGGGCTCCCGTCTGCTGAGACGCCCTAGGCACCTCCCGGGGGCGCCGTGCGTGAGGACGGTGCGCGGGCGGGTTCCACGGTCGCTCTCGTGACGGTTCCGGAGGCAGGGCCCTGGGGGCAGGAGCGCTCTCTGCTCTGCTCGCCCCTGTTTCTCCGGGGCCGTGAACAGGATCTGACATGTACAGCCATGGATCATTAACTGTGTCCAGAGGAGCGGATCGATAGGAAAACCACTCAGCCCCAAGGGGAATGCGGCACCTCGCCAGGAGCGCAGAGCTGTGGCTTCGACCGCAGGCAGCGAGCCCAGCTTCCTAAGTCCCTCCTGGGACGAGCGCCAGCCCGTGGATGTGGGTTTGGTGAGTCAGACACGCAGAGCCCCGCCCTGGCCAGTGTGGCTCAGTGGATAGAGTGTCGGCCTGCGGACTGAGGGGTCCTGGGTTTGACTTCGGAGTAAGGGCGCATGTGGGGTTGCGGACTCCATCCCCGGTAGGGGGTATGCTGGAGGCAGCTGATCCAGGATTCTCTCTCATCACTGATGTTTCTATCTCCCTCTCCCTTCCTCTTTGAAAAAAAGAAAAGAAAAAGAAAAAGAAAGAAAGAAAGAAAAGAAAAGGAAAGGAGAGCCCTCTAGTCCTCCCAGGAGAGAGGTGCCCTTGGCTGGTCAGAGGCAGAATTGGCATCTCTCTATATATATAAATAACAGCCTAAGTGACCATCCGACTGCTGGACCAGTGCTCTGGCCACCACGGGCGGAGGCTCAGCGCTCAGGCATGGGAACAGGGAACAGACTGATGACCCTCAGAGGGAAGTGGGGAGGGCTGAAGGTGGGAAGAGATTATTCAAATCTCTTCTATGGATACCATATAATGCTATATATAAGTATATAGAGTATTTACACACGCATGGATTCATGCACCGGTGGGGTCCCCAGGCTGGCCTGCGGGAATCAGGCTGAAACCAGCTCTCCGACCTCCCCTGAGGTGTCCCGGATTGCGAGACGGTGCAGGCGGCTGAGGGACTCCCACCGGTGCACGAATCCCTGCACCGGGCCTCCAGTCTGCACATAGTCCATCGATCCTGATGTTTCTTGCTGCTGAGGCAGGCCCGCCTGCCGTCACGAACATCCCACGTGCCGTCCAGAACAGGCATGTCAGAGATGCCGTCAGGTCCGGCTGTGAGGACAGACTGCGGACACGGCTGTCCCCTGCTCTCCCTCGGTCTGTCACCGGCAGAGGTGAGTGAAGGATGCTGCAGAGACACGACAGATTGCTCGCCGGGCGGATGGTGGCCACTTTGATCAGCTGTTACTCCTGCCAAGGGAGTCACCTCCCTCCACCTGCGGGGAGAGACCAATGCCAGGAGGACTTGGCAGCAATAGGAGAAAAGCAAACCCTGGAACCAGCTGAGAAGACCTGCCTCACGGAGCCCGTTCCCCACCTGCTTTCTCCTGAGACATCTGCTCCCGTCCGGTCGATCAGATGTTGAAGGCTAACAGTTTCCTGGGTCCTGGGCACGCGGTGTAGATTGGAGGGGAGTAGACAATGTTTCCGGAAGCCAAGGGCAACCCGAAAGAATCCTATATCGTAAAAGCCTGATATGCAAAGTGTCTGGTAGTTCAGTCAGCCATTCAACCAATCAAAGCGTAATATGCTAATAGGCTAAGGTCATTCAAGTGATCACTGTGATGTGCACTGACCACCAGCGGGCAGGTGCTCTGAGCTTGCTGCTGGGGTCCGGCCAGTGGGACTGAGTGAGATGGGCTGGACACGCCCTGGAGCCCTCCCACGTCCCTCCCTGGCCCCCATTGTGCATGGGCGGGGCCCTTTGGCCTGGCTTGCACCCTCTCACAATCCAGGACCCCTCGGGGGATGTCAGAGAGCCAGTTTGGGCCTGATCCCGCAAGCCGGGCTGAGGGACCCCAGGGGTGCAGGAATTTGTGCACTGGGCCTCTAGTTCTATCTATAAAGACGATATCAAGGAAAAGAAAAGTTGGAAAGCGAGGCTCTGAGGGGGGTGCAGGGGGAGGGGGAGGGGATGGTGTCTGTTGAGCAGCCGCTGTTAACGGGGACAGCACTCAGCCTGATGCAGAGCCTTCGCGGCGTTTCCTCCCACGCGGACACGGCCATGACGTCTCCATGTCAGGAACCGGGTGAGGCCCGGGATCGGTGCGGCATCAGGCACTCCGCACTCTCCTCTGGGAGCCGGACCAGGCCTGGCAGCTCTCACGGCCGCACTGCTCCCGGCTGTCTGCTCCAGAGGCTCAGAAACTGGAGCCGGAGAGCAAGCAGACAGGGAGGGAGCCAGGAGACAGGGAGACAGATAGGGAGACGGGCAGGGAGACAGGATATAGGGAGACAGGGAGAGAGGAGACAGGAGACGGAGAGAGGAGACAGGAGACAGGGAGCCAGGGAGACAGATAGGGAGACAGGCAGGAAGAGAGAGGGAGACAGGGAGCCAGGGAGATGGAGAGACAGGAGATAGGGAGACAGGGAGACTGGGAGGGAGACAGGAGAAAGGGAGCCAGATAGGGAGACAGGGAGCCGGAGAGCCGGGGAGATGGGGAGACAGGGAGCCAGAAGACAGGTAGACAGATAGGGAGACAGGCAGGGAGACAGGGAGACAGAAAGACAGGGAGACAGGGAGACAGGGAGACGACAGACAGACAGGGAGGGAGGCAGGGAGACAGGGAGAGAGGAGACAGGAGACACGGAGGGAGACAGGAGATAGGGAGAGAGGGAGCCAGGGAGCCAGGGAGCCAGGGAGGGAGACAGGAGACAGGGAGAGAGGGTGACGGGGAGGCAGGGAGACAGACAGGGAAATGGGAAGACAGACGGGGAGACAGGGAGAGGGCTCTTTGCTCCTATTCAGGCCTCACCACCTCCCCCACCTTCACCTCTTCCCCGTCCCTCCTCCCTCCTCCCCGCCTCTGCTGGGCCCTCATGTCTGGGCTTTATTTCGGTGTCTGTCCCGTCTGCTCCCTCCCAGCCTCTCTCCCGGAGCCCTGCTGGCGTCTGTGCGGCCAGCGCTGCCCTCCCGGTCGCTCTGCCGCCGGGACACATCCTCACGGTGAGCGGCCGGGGAAGCGCGGCGATGTTCTCAGACACACGCCCGTCACAGCCCGCTGGCCGCCAGGAAATGGGTTTGAAGGCGCTTTAATTACCATCGTCGCTTCTGGACGGCTGCGCTGTGATTTGCAAAATCTGCAGTTCCCTTGACACCATGGCGAGCCTGCTCGGAACCGATTCTCCGGGAGCCACGGCGGGAAGAACCACATGCCAAGGTCACGGGCACGCCCTCCCCGGTCCCCATCGGCTGGGTGCTCCAGGGTGAACGCCCCTCCACATGTCACCCAGTCATACGCCTCCTGCCCCCTCCCCGCCCCCCGTTCTCCGGGGAGAAGTCGGTGACCGGCGGGCGCGGCTGGCAGTCTCTGCCACGGAGAGCGGCCTCTGCGGAGGATGCCTCCCGGCCCGTTCCCGACACCTGCCCCAGGCGGACCGCCGTGCCCCCTCGAGGGACCCGGGCCCAGGCCCAGGCGGTGTTACAGACTTCCCCTCCCCTTCTCCCACCACCAGCCCCAACTCCCCGTGGCTCGGCTCCCCGAGGGTGAGAACTCCAGAGCCGCCACCGAAATGCTCCGTCCCAGGCCCCGTCGGAGGCGGTGGGGAGGGAAATGGCTCTCTCGCCGGGACCGCACAGGGCTGCTGAGAGGGGGCTGCTGGGATACGTGGCTTCTTAACGGGCGCAGAGGACACGGAGGCCTCAGTCCCGGGGGCAGGAGAGGACGTTGTCTGGACCCAGGGGACCATGCGGACATGAAGCTCCTCCATCTATCTATCTATCTCCTATCTATCATCTATATCTATCTATCTATCTATCTATCTATCTATCTATCTATCATCTATCTCCTACCTACCATCTATCTCCTATCTATCATCTATCTCCTATCATTTATCTATCTCTATCTATTATCTATCTATCTATATCTATCTATCAGGTATCTCTCCCTCTCTCCCCTGTCTAGACACGGGTGTAATTCTTTTCAAACTTGAAGACATCACTGCCGGGTGCTGGAAGCTACCCATTGTCCGCACTCTCATGAAAGTGCAGCAAGGAACACAGGGCTGTTGGACCGTGGGCCTTAGCAGGGGCAGAAAGCTATGCACGGGTTGTTCTGTCTGTCAGACAATGGTGGCTCTGGGCCATCCCCTAACCTGATCATCTCTTACTGTTTACCACTTGCCTTTGATATACGTGTTTGCTTGGCTGAAGGGCAAATGTATATTCCAGTAAATAAAAAGCTCTGGCTCCGGAGCCTCCACTGAGAGGTCTCCGCTGGCTCCGCAGGCCTCCTAAATGCATACCCCTTCTCCGGCCTGGAACCCAAGCTGCCCAGGCTGCGCGGGTGACGGCTTCACCCTCTGGCAGAGTAAAAGTGCTCTCACCTGAGGCAGGTGAGGGAGCAACAGGGTCAGGCCTGGGTCATAGATGCTTATGGCCTTGGCTTTCCCTTTGGTTAGAAGGAAGGAGGGAGGGAGGGAAGGAGGAAGGGAGGGAGGGAGGGGGAGGAAAAAAGGGAGGGGGGAGGGAGGATGGGAGGGAGGGAGGGAGATAGGACTGAGCAGTGAACGGCAGCCGGAGGTGTGTGTGGGGTCGGAGGGAGCGGGCGGAGAGGAAGCCCGGGTCCTGGTCTGTTTGATCCACTGGGTCCGTGAAGCAGAGGAGGAGCTGGAGGGGGAGGGAGTCCTCCCGCCCAGCAGCAGGAGAGCTAATACATCTCCGCACACACAGGCTCCTTCATTCCAGGTCCGCTCAGGTGAGCACCACCTGCCTGCTCACACGGGACCGCGCGGCTCGCCGTTCCCAGCGAGGCGCCCTCTTGTGTGCAGGAGGTCTGCCCGCGTCCTCGCACATGCGTGCATTTTGGAAAGCTGGCGGCCGGGCCGTGCCCGTCGGGGAGCTGCCGGCGTGAATGGCTCCGAAGGAAGCTCCAGCCGCGCCGGCCAGATGCCCGGGAAAGCCGCCGTCCATGGACCAGAGCCCACCCCCCAGCGCAAGCCTGGGCCATATGCTGGCGCCACAGAAGCACAGGGCCGCCATATGGCTGCACCGCGGGCGCCAGGCTGCCCTGGCCGGGTCCGAGGGCGGCGGCTCGGTTCCACAGCGCATGCTCTGACCCGCTGCTGGGGCTGGACCACGGCTGCCAGGCCTGGGAGGTGCCGGGTCACTGGGGTCGGGAGCGGGCTGGGTCCCGGGAGCTCAGGGGGAGCCAGGCAGGGCCCGTCCCACTCCGGTCGGAGCGTCTGACACACGTCTGTCCCCAGAGCCGCCCGGCAGCCCTCCGGCCGGCATGCCCGGAGCCCGGTGGCGGGGAAGGCGCCAGCCCCTGACAGGTTAATTAATGTTCATTAGTCACCGGGCACGCGGGGCGGCTTGTCGCCAGCTCGTTAGTTTTCGCCAAATAAACAGTAAGACCGTCATTCTCCTCCACTGCCCCAGTGACGGGGTCTGGGAACTGCGGGGTGAGGAGGGCGCCTTCGGGGGGAGGGGCCCTGCAGGGGACGAGGCCGGTCCTGCCCACAGCCAGTGCCCAGGAGCCCACACAGACCGAGGGCGGGGGAGAGGGTGGCTGCTGCTGGCAGAGCCCAGGCCTGTGATTTTCCCTTTAATTCTTTATTGTTTAAACTTTAAAGCGTTATCTGTGTCTCCTTTCCCCTCACTGCCTCCCCTGCCCCGCCCCCAGCACATGCCCTCACCCCCTGTCTGCCCATCGCCTGGCCCATGTGCCTGTTCCGGGGTTAGGGTTTGAGTTAGGGTTAGGGTTAGGGTTAGGGTTAGGGTTAGAGTTAGGGTTAAGGTTAGGGTTAGGGTTAGGGTTAGGGTTAGGGTTAGGGTTAGAGTTAGGGTTAAGGTTAGGGGTTAGGGTTAGGGTTCAGGTTAGGGTTAGGGTTAGGGTTCAGGTTAGGGTTAGGGTTCGGGTTAGGGTTTCTGGGTCAGGGTTAGGGTTAGGGTTAGGGTTAGGGTTAGGGTTAGGGTTAGGTTTAGGGTTAGGTTAGGGTTAGGATTAGGGTCAGTGTTAGGGGTTAGTGTTAGGGTTATTGTTAGGGTTAGGGTTAGGGTTAGGTTACGGTTAAGATTAGGGTTAGGGTTAGGGTTAGGGTTAGGGTTAGGGTTAGGGTTACTGGGTTAGGGTTAGGATTAGGGTTAGGTGTTAGGGTTAGGGCTGCTGGCCCTGTTCTGAAGCCCCGCCTGTCTCTTCAGACGCGGAGTGAGGCTGCGGACGTCCTTGAAGACAGACAGGGGGGCCTGTGCACAGATGTGGCCATGGAGGAGAAAGGACTGGGTCCCTCTCCCCTGGTCCCTCTCCCGTTTCTAATGTTCCTACTGTAATCAACAAGGCCATTGTTCTCCTCAAACCAGGAAGCAAGCAGCACCCAGACAAAGGCATGCCCTGGGGCCGCCCGCCAGCAGCTGTGCAGGCACTTCCTGAGTCTCCTTCCCAGGATGTACCCCAGTGCCCCCAAACTTATTATCTCCCCGCCCTGCTCCCACCCCCGCCTGGCTCCATGCAGACACATCCTGTGGAGCTCAGCTCCCAGAAGCAAAGAAGTCCCGCAGCCACGGAGGGCGGGGCCAGAGAGATAACTTAACCGTCTGACAAGCACGCCTCATTCTGAATAATAGTGCCTCCTGTCCCGGGGTGGCCCTGAGGTCGGCGTGCACCCCTCCCTTCACCGGGTGTGTGGGGCGGGGCAGGACCGCTCTGCCTGGAACCCCGGTGATGGGAACCGCATCGCTGTGGAAGGGCCGGGAGGGACTGAGTGAGGAAGGCGGAGGCTTCGTACAATCCCGGTGAGGAGAGAGTGATCCATAAATGCTGCGGTGAATAAGCCACAGCGTCCCCAACCAAACTTTTATAAAAAAGATATTTTATATTTCAGAGAGGGAGGGAGGGGGAGAGAGAGGGAAAGATTCATGATGGGAGAGAATTCCTGGGCCTGGGCCCTGACTGGGAATCAAACCGTGACCTCCTGGCTCATAGGTGGACGCTCAACCACTGAGCCCCACTGGCCGGGCAAAGCCTCCATCTTAAAAGCAAACTAGCTCATGCTAATGACCGTGACCTTGGTTCCCAGAATAAGAGAAAGGATATTCAGTGTTTTCTCAGCAGACGGAAGGTGAGTACACTATAACTCAATAATGATGAATAAAAATGTAAATAGGCATGTCTAGCGTTATTACAATGTGAGAAGCAGTATGATTGCCCAGGCCTTGGTTCATGGAGGAAGAAATAGCTTCTGGAATGTTCTGCATTTTCTCAAAGAATGGAAATGGCCTGTGGACTGAGAAATCCCGGGTTCAATCCCGGTCAAGGGCACTTGCCCGGGTTGCGGGCTCAATCCCCAGCATGGGGCGTGCAGGAGGCAGCCGGTCCATGGTTCTAAAGGGGCGAGGAAGGGCAGGAGTCCTGAGAGCAGTGAACACCAGGAGCCTACGCCTTTTCTGCCCTCTTGGTATGTGGCCCTTTCTAGAGGAGCCTTCCTCCTCCGGGCCCAGGATGGCTGCTGCCGCTCTGCCCATCACAACCGCGTCCAGCTGGTGAGTCAGGGGGACGAGGAAAGGCAGGAGGACCCGTCTTGGGGCCCAGGCTAGCTCCGGCCTGCATTATTTCAGCTTTCTCACCCTGGGTCAGAATCAGTCACATGACCACACCTAGCTGCAAGGGAGGCTGAGCACAGTGCCACTGGATGTTGTACAGAGGATTCCTTCACGAAAGGAGGAAAGGGGAGCTGGGTATTGGGAAGCCGCTGACCCTCTGTCTCGCACGAAGTACCCCTGGAAGGAGTTTGAAGGGACAGCCCCTTTCACTGGGAGAGCCCCGTGGTCGGCAAACCGCGGCTCGTGAGCCACATGTGGCTCTTTGGCCCCTTGAGTGTGGCTCTTCCACAAAAAAACCATGGCCTAGGAGAGTCTATGTTGAAGAAGTGGCATTAGAAGAAGTTTAAGTTTTAAAAAATGTGGCTCTCCAGAGAAATTTTAATTTATGCGGCTCTGTGAACTGATGAGTTTGCTGACCACGGGCTAGCCTATGAGCAACATGGAGATCAGGTGCAGGGAAGGCGGGATGAAGGGAAAGGTAAGAAGCCCCCAAGGGATTAATGCCTGCCAGTTTTGGCGGGGGCCGCCACAGGACATGGCTATTCCCCAGTGAAGAAGAGAGAGGCTGTTGGGAAAAGGCTCCGTCTCTGACACATACCCAGTGAAGGACTGTGGGGAGGCTGTGACCAGAAGACCAAGGAGGGTGGTCACTGCACTGACCACCCTCTTTGGTCTTCCAGTCACATGACCTGCTCACATGACCTTGCTCACATGACCTCTGGTCACATGACCTCTCATGACCCGCTGCCCCAAACGGGCCCCTCCCCACCCACCCGCCTGGGAGTCCTGTTCTGGGCACCGGTGCCTCTTCCCAGGAGAAGGGACACGGGAAAGGAGGCTCCTCCCAGGCTGCCAGGCGGCTGCAGCCACAGCCCCGCCGCCTGCGAGACACCCAATTAGCACCCGCCGAGCGGCCCAACAAAAGGCACCTCCGCCCAAGCGGAGCTGAGCTCATTAGCGGAGCCGGCCGATTATTTATATCCCGCCTCTAATTAAAACTCTGGGAGCTAATTACAGCGGCACCAGCCAGGCTGCGGTCTTCACCTTGGCCGCATCCTCCCCTGGGCCCTCGCAGCTCCGGCAGCTTTCCCTCGGGGAGCGCTGCCCCCCCTCCTGAACCCCCCACCCTGAACCCCGTTCTCTGTGCTCTTCCTCAGCCCGGCCTCAGGTGCTGTGTGGCCTCTGATGGGGGAAGGGAACCGCCAGCCACTGACTCCTCCAGCTCCTCGGCATCAACGTGAATGTTTGCAGGACCGGTCTTCGCCGGTCTGGCTCAGTGGGCAGAGCGCTGAAGCTTGGACTGAAGGGTCCCGGGTTTGAGTCTGGTCAAGGCCATGTACCTCGCTGCAGGCTCAGTTCCCAGCCCAGGTCAAGCTGTGTAAGAGGCAACCAATCGATGTGTCTCTCTCACACCGATGTTCCTCTCTCTCCCTCTGTTTCACTATCTCTAAAAAAAACAATGGAAAAATATCCTTGGGGGAGGGTAACAGAGAAAAACAAAGTGTTTGCAGGACAGGAGGCTCAGGCACAGCCAGGTCCCGTGTCCCATACCCGGTCCTGTCCCAGCTGCTCCTCTGGCCCCCCAGGTGAGGCCAACCAGTGCCCCTGCCAGGGCCTCGTAAACACCACACGGACCAGTAGCCTTAGACCCAGCAGCGAACCAAACGGGGGCGGACGGAGAGGGGGGCGGCCCACGTACCTGAATGCCCCTCTAATGACAGCCCCAGCCCCAGCGGCTCAGCCAGGGCCTCTCCGGGCCTCACTGAGCCGATCAAGTGAGAGGAGGAAGCTCAGCCGCATGTGCCATGGGTGGCATCACCTCCATCACAGGACGCCACTGCTCCATTCATCCCCACGCACCCGCCCTGTGTGCCCGGGCACGGGGTCCCCACGGGGAGTGCAACGTGGGCATGTCCCAGCCACTGCGAGCACCGCCAGATGCCACCTCAGGACGCAGCCACTCCGGGGATGGCCCTGGGGTGGGCACTCCAGTGCCCGGAAGCCGTGTTTCCAGGTGGGCAGCCAGGGGGCCTCAGATGAAGCTGGCATCCGGGAGGACCTGCTCCTGGGACTGCGCTGCTGGGGGGAAGGAGAGCAGGCCCGCGTGGGGCGCTGGACAGCCGGCCGCCCTCTGCGGGAAGCCGGGGGGCCCTCTCTTCCCCACGCCATGGAGGCGGAGGGAGGGCGCAGGGGGACGCCCCCACGTCCTGGGTGCCCAGCTCCCTGGGTGGACGGCAGCAGCTCTGGCTTTGTCAGTGGGAGGGCCGTCCCCCCACCCCCGGGGGTGCTTCCGGGACCCGTAGGACAGGAGCCTCCTGCTCTCCCCTGCAGCGGGGCGGTCCCCCAACAACAGGACAGAGAGGGGAGAAGGAAGCTGGGCTGAGCGGGCAGTGACCCCCCACCCCCACCCCCACCCTGGGCACAGGCCCAGAGAGAGCCGCCTCCGCCCCAGGAGCTCCGTCCAGGACACACACGGGAGCCTCCCTCCCGCCTGCCGCCGGCCACACAGGACGGACTCCGGGCTCCGGGCAGAGGAGCCGGGCCCGCAGCCGGGGTGAGCGAATCCGGCCAGGGGGCTGCTCCTCCCGCAGCGGGGGCGCAGCCACCGGGAAGGGTTATTAGGGTCACAAGGACCCAGCGCCTCCTCTGGCCGCCCGAGCCCGTGCCGTCCTGGTGGCGAGGTCACGGCTGGGCCCGCGGTGGGTCAGCAGCAGGACATGCGTTGTCGTCTGTGGACAGCCTTGGGGGTCAGCACGGTGTTACAGTGTGTGTGTGTCTGCCCCCCCCCCCCCCATCCCGCTGTGATGCAGAGATGCTCCAGGGAGAGCCAGCCGCCAGCCGGTCCCCGAAGCGCGATGACAGGAGCAGCAACGGGGGGTGGGGTGGGGGGGTGGGGGGGGTGTCACGGTGTGAGAATCGACGGGAGAGGAAGGAGCTTGTGTCCAGCCACTGGGACGTAGGGACCGATGTGCCTTAGAGGCGGGGGAGAGCGGGAGGCCGCTGTCCGATCTTGGCCTGCCCAGGAGGGAGCTCTCCCGGCAGAAAAACAGAAACACAGCCCAAAACCGTCAGTGAGCCGGCGCTGGTGCCGCTGTCTAACCTCACACAGGACACACGTGCGGCAAACCCAGCGTCAGAGAGATCTGAACCAGCCGAGGGCGGGCAGCTGCCTCCGGGGAGCAGTGTGGGCGGCGGGTGCGCTTCTCAAAGCAGGAGAGGGGCCCTAAGACCGGCTTCCTGTCCTCCAAGGAAAGAAGGACAGTTTCAGAAAGAAAAAGAAAAGAAACAGAACGCACCTCCCGCAACCCTCGCTGAAGGGATGTGCGCCTGGGTCCTTCGTAACAGAAGAGCAGCCAGCTCCGGGGGCGGTCGACAATGCAAGATGAAAGAAAACGCAAAAACGAAAACAAGCAAACAAACAAACAAAAGCCACAACATGGTAAATGTAAACAATTACTGACTGCGGAAAGCAATGCCTGTGTCTTCTGGGATTGGACCTAGAGCTGCAGGCCAAGCTATGAGGCGTGTGACAGAAGACATCCTTGGGCCCCGGCTCCGGGTTATCGAGTTACCTGAGACGTCGGAGCTTTAAATAATCGGGGGATTTATCGTGTCCGTCACCGTGTCTGCAGTGACCCCTGAAGGAGGAGAGATCGCACGCGTAGCTTCCCAAGTATGGGGGCGGGTGGGGGGAGGGGAAGGAGAAAACACGTCAATTCAAAACGAAGTATTAATAAAAGGGTATGGTTAAGAGAAAGAGAAATGCCAGAAAAAAACAGGAAGGAGAAAAGAATCTTTATATACAAAAGCTGAATATGCAAAGTGTCCCCTCGGGAGTTCAACAGACCAGCAGCTCAATCGCTCGCTACGCCGTGCGCTGACCACCAGGAGGTGGCGCGGGACGAAGGAAGGCCCCGGGCAGCCACCGCTAGGGGCCCTACCAGTGCACAAATTCCGTGCACTGGCATCTAGGGCAGTCTAAAATGAATGCAGACCCATGGATCCTTGCAATCCATGTGACAGACGTGCCGCCATCTTTGCTGTCCATGAGTAACCCATCTAACACAGGAGGTTACCGTGAGAGGCAGCGTACACAGGCAGAAGAAACATGAGGAACAGACGCTTGGGAGTCGAAGCCGGGATCCTGTTTCAGGGTCAGACGCACGGGACTCGGAGACCAAGGCCGAGTCCTGAGAGCAGGAATGACGGAGCCGTGACTGACCGGAGGTATGGGATTCTAAGCAGACACACAGCCGAGGGCAGAGGTCACGGTACACAGGGCAAAACTCACAAGTAAATAAGAGAGACACATGATAATTTCAGAATCTAATAATCTGTTAAGAAATATGTATGCAGTAGATTTACATCAGCTGATTTAAAGCATGTGACCTAATGGACAATAGAATACGCTAGTGAAGGGAAACACAGAGTGGTAAACAAACAGAGTGGTAAACAAACACGAACACCAAAGACTGATGCCATACGCAGCATGTGCACAGATAAACATGGGCTAGGGCCCTGGCCAGTGTGACTCGGGCGGTTAGAGCGTCATCCTATGCACCAAAAGGTCATGGGTTTGATCCCCCGTGAGGGAGGCAATCGAATGATGTCTCTCTCTCTCTCTCTCTCTCTCTCTCTCTCTCTCTCTCTCTCTCTCTCCTCCCCCCTTCCCATTTTCCCCGAAAATCAATGAAACTGTCCTTGGGTGAGGAATGATGTTAAAGCATAAAAAATGAATGAGAAGATCCTGTGAATAAATTCATTCGAACGACTTAGGAATTGATTTTTAAAGATAACTATAAAAAATGATATGTGTCTGGGAATCAAGAAACATTTACAAACACTTTAACCATAGAAGAAGTCATAATAGAAATGAGGATTCATGCCGACTAAGAAGATAATAAAAACAATACATACCAGAACCTAGTAGGGACATTACAAATATCCTAAATGCCTTTGAATGCCAATGGTAGAGGAGGAAAGTCTAAGAATGAATGAGAACATTTTTCACTGAGAGAAGACAGATAAATAATAGAATAAATATAAAATAAGTGGGTGAAGGTTAATAAAGATAAAAAAAAGAAAGTAAAATACAGAAAATAAACATACGGAGGCTCGACAAAGCTAAAAACAATGATTCTTTTTAATAAATCCAATAAAATCAATGACCCTTTAAAAAGATTGATCTAGAAAAAAAAAGGCACAAGTGAAAAAAATATGAAGAATGATGTTGTAGCATAAAAACGAATGAGAAGACCCTGTGGATGCATTCATTCGAATACATTAAAGCATCCGGGAAAATAAAAAATTCCCCTCCACACACTCAAGCAGCAAACCAATCCCCTATTTACTTTGTTAAATCATTCGGATCAAACGGCTCAGGGAAGTGTCTCAGCCAAAATGAGTGAAACGTCATTTCGATCTCGAGCTGCAAACTCCAGGCCCTGGTTTGGCCCCGCCTCCTGGCGACCCCATGAATGAGTGACAGCCACAGCCTCTGTCCCCACAGCCCCGCTCTCCTGCTGCTGTCCATGCCTCCCAGCACCATCACCTTTTTAAAAATATATATATTTTATTGATTTTTTACAGAGAGGAAGGGGGAGGGATAGGGAGCTAGAAACATCGATGAGAGAGAAACATCAATCAACTGCCTCCTGCACACCCCCACCGGGGATGTGCCCGCAACCAAGGTACATGCCCTTGACCAGAATCGAACCTGGGACCGTTCAGTCCACAGGCTGACGCTCTATCCACTGAGCAAACCGGCTTTGGCAGCATCATCACCTTTGAAAAAACATGTATTTTTATTGATGTCAGAGAGGAAGGGAGAGGGAGAGACAGAGAAGCATCAGTGAAGAGAGAGAATCATGCATCGGCTGCCTCCTGCACGCCCCCCACTGGGGATGGAGCCTGCAATCCATGCCTGCGCCTGAGCGGGAATCGAATGTGACCTCCTGGTTCCTAGGTCGATGCTCAGCCCTGAGCCCCGCCCGCCGGGCACATGACCCTCTTTCTCCAAGAGCCTGACCTCCAGCCCGCCCATGGGGGCTGCTTCGTTTGGTGGTTTGCCTGCAGCGTGTTCCGGGCTCCTTTGCGGGACTCTCCGTGGCCATTGGTCCAGGCTCCGTAGAGCCTCCTCCCACTCCAGGCACCAGGGAATCGTGGTTTTCCCAGCAGCCCCCTCTCCGTCCAGCTTCTGCACCCTGGGTCCGAGGCTGTGGACAGACTCTCTGATGGCTGTGCCCTCGGGATCTGCCCGAATTCTCCTGCTGCCCCCTGCTCCCCAGGCTCCTCCCCACCCTCAGCCTCCTCCCGCCTCCTGCCTGCAGCCCCGTTTGGACTGATGAGCGAGCCAAGGTCAGGGAGACCTTGAGCAGCCTCTGCGTCTGTGCGTCCGTGCGAAGCAGTGCGTTTCTCTGTGGCCGTGACGGTTGTCTCCTTGGTGTGGAACACGGTCCCGCTTTGCCTTCCTTCCTCCCAGATGGGGGAGAATCTCGTTTAAAAGGCGGGTCAGGGGAGCGCGTCCAGGGACAAGGCCGGGCCAGGCCAGGTCTCAGCGTGACTGTTCTCTGCACCGTTTCTCCAGCGCCTGGACAGCTGCCCTGCTGCCTGGCAAGCTTTGGGCTCTCACCAGTGAGCCGCCCGGGCCCCGCACGGGCCACGGGCCACGGGCCACGGGCCACGGGCCACGGGACGGCACTGGAGAACCACAGGCCTCAGACCAGCCAGGTCCGCACAGCCGAGGCGGGAGGCGGGGAACTGCCAGAGCAGGAGGAGGCACGCGGTGTCACTGTTCTGCGTGGGGGCCCCAGGCAGAGCTGAGCTGAGAGGTGAGAAGAGGGACAGCCCGGAGCAGAAGGGGCGTCGGGTGAGGTTTGTGGCCCTTGTTCCGCCCGCGGCGTTGGGTTAGGTACGGGCAACAGGGTTTCCCGTTGGTGCTGAGCCTCTGTCCGGTGAATCAGTCCTAAGCCGCAGCTTTTATTTTATTTTAAAAAATATATATTTTATTGATTTTTTACAGAGAGGAAGGGAGAGAGATAGAGCGCTAGAAACGCGGAAGAGAGAGAAACATCAACCAGCTGCCTCCTGCACACCCCCCACCGGGGATGTGCCCGCAACCAATGTACATGCCCCTGACCGGAATCGAACCCGGGACCCTTCAGTCCGCAGACGGACGCTCTACCGCTGAGCTAAACCGGTTTCGGCAAGCCGCAGCTTTTAAAACAGAAGCCGTGGCTGCCGTTCACGCAGGGTTTGATCAGTGGAAAACCAGGGACAGATCCAAGCTCGCCGGGCCCTGGGTGCGAGCTCCAGGAAGCCGAGGGCTGACGTCAGGCTCCACGTTTGGCAGCGGAGCCGGAGGCCGCTCTGACGCTGGTAAAGCGCCGGTCACCGCGGCCGGAGGAGCCGGGCCCTTCAGGACCCACATGAACCCGGGGACGGAGGCTCACGGCGCAGGTGTGTCTGCCGGCGCTGCCACTCGCGGGAGGAATAAAGACGTCCCTCTGGGGCCCTTACGTCTCGCTCCCCGGAGGCGGCCGCCATCACGCCGGGCCGGGACCGCCACGCGGGGAATGGACGGAGGGCTTCCGGGTCTCGGGTTCCCACGGACGGACGGACGGACGGACGCGCTGGGAGAAGCAGACAAACGCGCAGCCACACGAACGGCTCAGAGCATCGCAGGCCCCGGGGAGTGATGCCTGAGAGTGGCATCTGCAGGCAATGTGCATGTCGCAGGCAGAAGGTTCTGGAAGGCAGCCAAGCCAGGAGCACACTCCCGCCTCCGGGCCATGTGGGGAAGTGGGCAGTCAGCGCCCTGGGGTCTGAGGAAAAGCCGGGCTCGGTTTCACTTGGGCCGGGCACCCACGGGTGCTCCAGGGAGGCCGTGGCCCTGGCGCCCCCCGCGGGGCTCCGGGGAACCTGCGGCCGGAGCGGCCGGTCCACGTCCCGGTGCCCGTGGGAGGCTCAGAAGGTGAACATCACCTGCCCGAGAGGCACCCTCGATGCCCCCCACCCCCCGTCCTGGTGCAGAAAGCAGGCCTCCTCTGCGCTGGCATGAGCACAGATTTCTCGGGACCGTCAGGGCTGGAAGGTTGGGGGGCCGGGGGAGCCCCCTCACCTCCCCAGCCCAGAGGGCGGCAGCAGGGAAAGCAGGAGCCGGCCGTTCTCCTAAGGGCTCTCTCAGCCATGTGGCCGCGGGCGCGTGGTCACAACCGTCCCACAGGAAGAGCATGTGACCACGGCCCCACCGTGGGGGGCGGAGGGGGGAGGCAGAGCGCCAGCCGGGCCCGGTGGGGGGGGGGGGGGGGTGAGGGCTGCACCCTCACCTGTGTGCACGGTGCAGGAGAAGAGAGGGTTCCAGCCCTGAACACCTGGGGCGCCACAGTCACCCCAGAGAATGGCCCTGAGCCACGCCGTGGTGGGAAGAGGTGGAAAGCCAGACCCGCTGGGAAGGTTCCGGGGTGAGCGGCCAGGACTCCGGCGAGGAGGAGGTAGGCCCCTCGGGGAGCAGGGCCGAGGGCTTTCTCACCGGTCGTGGGGCTTCCCCGCGCGGTGAGGCCCCTCCATGTCCCTGTCCCTGCACCGTCCCTCACGCCCGGGCACCTTCACTGAGACAGCAGCTGCGGGAGCTGCAGAGCACCCGCCCTCCCGGGGAGACATGGCCCTCCTGTGGACCCCTCCTCTTTCCAGTCACCACTCACCGTCCACACCTTCTCCTGCTTTCCGGGGTGTGTTTCGGGGGGTCCTCCGTGGTGTTTCCTGCCTTCTGGGGTCACCCCGTGAATGTCAGGGTGCTCCTCTGCCAAACCCCAGGTGCACCCACTCTCCTCCCCGGGTGGTGTGCTAGTCTGAGCAGCCTGTGGCCGTGCTGGGAAGGGCTTCCTATCCCCTCGTCAACCCAGCCCACCATCCCCCCGACTCGGGGAGCCCTACCCTGATTCCTTCCACCCATTTCACCCCGGAACACCCCTTATGCACCCCCCCCCCCATGCACATGGCCAGGCCGCTCACAATGCGGGTGCTCTCAGAGCCGCCTGAGCCCGGGGGGCCGATGGACAGAGGCTCCGGCTCCGGGTCCAGGGGTTTGGGTTGATGTGGGCGGGCAGGGGTGTGGCCCCGGCACCGGCATTGTCTGACTTTCCAGGCGGTTCCCCACCCCCAAAGGGGGTGGCTGCACCCCGGGACCACCACCTCCAGGCACTCCGACTCCCGTGGGGACTGTGCAGGGTGAGCCCGAGCTCTCAGTGGGTGAGCCTGGCCGGCGGGCTCAGGGGCTGAGCACCATCTATGAACCAGGAGGTCCCCATTCCGTTCTGGTCAGGGCACCGCCCAGGTGGGGGCCTTGATCCCCAGAAGGGAGTGTGCAGGAGGCAGCCGGTCCATATTCTCTCTCATCACTGATGTCTCTCTCCCTCCCTCCCCCTTTCCCTTCCTCTCTGGAATCAGTAAACATACGTTTTTAAAAATCCTCCCGGGTGATTCTGCTGCAGATGGAGAGCCACCTGCTTGGCCTTGACCCACGGCACAGCCGGTGTCACCGGAGCCGGCGGCGCCCGGAGCGCTGGCTTCCCCCACCCTGAGGAGGGGCGTCCCGGAGACCGGAGACGCAGGAGGAAGAACATTTTCTCTGCCCCCTCGGCTCCCCAGCTGGGCTCTGTTTGCAAACTGCGCTGGGGAACGAGGGAACGGAGAGCAGATGTTTAACGGCCGCCCGGGAGCCCGAAGGGGGGAGAGCACAGCTGATGTAAAACCCGCCCCAGAACAATGGATGGAGGGACGCGCCAGACAAAGGGAAGGGACTGAGCTTCTGGGGCGGCAGAGTGTGGGCAGGCGGTGCCTTGGAAGGTCTGGCTGCGGGTCCCCCTGGCGCTGTCCCTGGTGCTGATCAGGGCCTGGCGCTGGCTCCCTGTTACCTCCTGTCCCTCAGGCAGAGAGGGGAGGGCGGCTTCTGTGCAGATGTGTGTCCTGTTTGGGGGTAGATGTGGAAGGGCGCAGAGCTGTTCTTGCCTCTGCTTCTTCCCAATCGTCTTCTGCCCCAAAAGATTCCTGTGCCAACGTGGCACATCTGGGGCTGGCACGTTCTGCCCCCCGCCCTCAGCGCTCTCTCTGCCTCCTCGTTCCTCTCCCCCTTGGAGCTCGGTGGAGTGTCAGCACCCGCCTGGCCATGCCCGGTTCCCAGGGGCCTCCTGGCTCCAATCGGGGCGGGGTCCTCGGGAAGAGAGAGAATTCCTCAGGGTGAATCGTAGAAGCCGGCACTGAGCTTCCTCGGGCCGGGGGCAGATGCTGCCCCCATGGTGACCGGCTGGCCTTCCCAGCAGCCTTGGGCTCTGTCCAGGGTGCGGGGACCAGGGCCGCCCGGCCTGCAGGAGCTGTTCTGGGCCCGGCGCTGCCCCGGGTGATATCTCTCCTGTCGCGGGCAGAGGAAGGCTCGGGAGAAGAGAAGGTCGTCTGGCCCCCAGAGGCCTGCCGGCGCGGTGAGACGCATCGGCCTTACTGTGTGGGATGCATCCCGCCACGGCCGCGACCGGCATTGGGAATGGGCCTCCGTGTCACTGCCCGGGCCGTCCGGTGAGGAATGTGTCCTCCGAGTGGCAGGACGCATTAGAGGGCCCGCAGCGGCCCGGTCAGCCGAGCACGCCGGTGCTCCTTCCTCCGGAGGAAATTAAGCCATTTATTGGAGGACGCGGGTTCAGGGCCGTGGCAAGGCAGCTGGCATTTCCATACGTTAATGGAATGCGTGTGGCTGGCATAACCCGCTGTGGGGAGCATCCATCTCTGCTCCCTAACGTCCGGAGGAGGCTTAGGGCATCGGATGGGCGGGACTCAGGCCAATGACAGTACATGAGGGTCCAGGGCCACTGACGGGCCTGCCTGACGAGGAGCACTCCCCCACGCTCACACTCACCTGCTCACACTCACACTCACCCACACACTCACTCACACACTCTAATAATATTCACACACACACACACTCACACTCACCTGCTCACACTCACACTCACCCACTCACCCTCACCCACACACACACTCACCCATTCACACTCACCCACACACTCACTCACTCACTCACTCACACTCACCTGCTCACGCTCACCCAGACACACACTCACCCACTCACTCACACACTCTAATATTCACTCACACAAACTCACACTTACCTGCTCACGCTCACACTCATCTGCTCACGCTCACACTCACACCCACTCACACTCACCCAGACACACACTCACTCACTCACACACTCTAATAATATTCACTCACACACACACTCACACTTACCTGCTCACACTCACACTCATCTGCTCACGCTCACACTCACACCCACTCACACTCACCCAGACACACACTCAGTCACTCACTCACACACTCTAACATTTGCTCACACTCACACTCACCCGCTCATACACACTCACACACTCACTCAAACATTCAGGGTTTGATTCCGGTCAGGGCACAGGCCCGGGTTGTGGGCTCCATCCCCAGTAAGGGGCATGCAGGAGGCAGCTGATCAATGATTCTCTCTCGTCATGGATGTTTCTCTCTCTCTCCTTCTTCCTCTCCGAAATCAATTAATTTTTTTTTTAAAAAAGAAAGACATAACAAAGCACCTTCTATGCAGCCTGGGGATTACATGCTCAGGCAACACCCGCCCGTCTTGCCAAACCACCTCCAACCACATTGGGTGATAAAGGCCAGGAACCAGGAACCTCCCGCTCGGGGCGAGTCAGGGCGCCCGGGGATCCCCTCCCCGAGGACTTGGCGCTGAGCACGGGAGCTCTGTCCTGGGCAGGGCCGCTGCCCACCGCCAGCCTCTGGCGGGCAGGGCGGTGTTTGATTTTCTTCTAATAGATTTGTCATTTTACTTCACGCCGCCCGTGCCATTGACCCAGGGAACCTCAATTTCAAAGCCATTAAAATCTAATTTTCCACAGGGTGCCCCCAAGAGATTGACTAACTTTCAAAGAATAATTCATTTTCTTTGAGGGGGAAAAAAACGCACATTTCTCCCTGTGTCTTATTTTTATTCCCCAAAGTGAGGCAGGGACGTGGCTGCCGGCTCCTCTGTTATTATTCTCCGCGGCGTCTCTCTCGCCAAAGCCCGTAAGTGCCCCTCCGACGGAGCGAGGGCCGGCTGCTGGGGCGCGGAGGGCTGGGGCGCGGAGGGCTGGGGCGCGGAGGGCTGGGGCGCGGAGGCCGTGTGCCCGCGGGGACCCCGCTTGGGGACGCGTGCACGGAAAGGACCCCCTGCAGCGGCTCACCTTCCAGGAAACAGGACAGAGGCTCAAGGTTGTTTGTGTTGGAAAATAACAGCTTTTGTGGAGCAGAAACGTGCTTCCAGGGCAGAGTGGTGCTGAGGGCTGCCAAGGCGTCTGAGAACGCCGAAGGTCAGTGTGCCCCAAGTGTTGGACTGATCCTCTCCCCTCAGATTCCGGGATCAGAACACACAGGGCCACGCCGGCAGGTGCTGTGGACCGGCGTACAGAGGCCTGAGTCAATGGGTGAGAAGCATGTGGCTACCTGGAGCCCATGACACTCACTTCCTGGTGCAGTGCAATCTGGGATTATGGGACCCAGAACGAGCATCAATGGACAGATTGGGGTGGCTCCATGGGGCTGGATGGACCTCCGAGTGTTGTCAGTGTGAACTTCCCAGTCTCAGTGACTGTACTACGGTTATGTAAGATCTTTAAATCCAGACCATGGGCCCATGCATGAAATTTGTGCATGGGTGGGGTGGCCCTCAGCCCAGCCTGGGACTCCTCGGGGGATGTCTGACTGCCCACTTAGGCCCCCTCCCTGTGTTAAGCGTCTGCCCCCTGGTGGTCAGTGCATATCATAGCGACTGGTTGTTCTGGTTGTTCTGCCATAAGAGTCGCTTAGGCTTTTATTATATAGATGTTTTTATTGATTTCAGAGAGGAAGGGAGAGGTGGAGAGAGAAAAAAACATCAAAGATGAGAGAATCATCGATCAACTGCCTCCTGCATGCCCCTTACTGGGGACCGAGCCTGCAACCTGGGCATGTGCCCTTGACCGGAATCAAACCTGGGACCCTTCCGTCCGCAGGCCGATGCTCTATCCACTGAGCCACACCGGTTTGGGCGGGCTACATAAGATTTAACTTCGGGGGCAGCTGGGTGCTGGGTCTAGGAGAACGTTGCCCGTGATTCCTGCAGTGTTTTCTGTGAGTCGACTCTCACTGGAGAACAAACACTTAGGAGGAATGTGTGCAGCTCTGGTCAGGAAGGTGGACCCAGGAGAAGCTCCTAGCTCTAGGGCCCCCGGTGGGACATCAGCCGGTGAGGAAAATGCCGGAATCACACCTCCAGACCAGCATCTCCTAAAGGCCATGGCTTCTTCTGTAACCAGGCTGTGCTGCGGACCCCCGGGGGAATGTCTGCACTGGCAGGGGCAGAGTCGGGAGAGGAGAGGCTCTGCCCCTTGGTGGGCGGAGAGGGTCATGGCAGCGCACCCCGGCACCCGTTGTACGGTGGTTGGTCTGGAGCAGATACCCAGCGAGGCCCCCCGAGGCCGACACCTGCAGGTCACGTCATGGACGATGAGAGCCCCAGGCACAAGCTTTCCAGAAGGCGTGTCCACGGGAACACACCTCCATCGAGGGACAGTGTCAGAGCTGTTCCTGAAGGAGCCCCCCCGTGGAGACGGAGGGGGGGGGAGGGGGATGACAGGGCCGCACAGAGGAGAGGGAGGAGCACGCCAGACTCCAAGTCCACCCGTGGGCGCAGAGCGGAGGGGAGGCAGCAGCAGGGAGTGAGGTGAAGGCCGTGGTTACCAGAGGGGACATCTCCCAGGAGCCGGGGACGCCCGGGCGGGTGTATGAGTGAGCCGGGTTTCCCCCGAGTCCAAGGAGCCCGGGGGTGACCGTCAACGCTCCCATCCACCACAAGGCGAGCCTCTCTCTGGCTCCTTCGTTGTATGGAAGCTGGGCGTTCCCTTAGCTCCAGCCCAGCACGTCCAGGAGCCCCAGGCCTCAGCCCCAGAGGCTCCGGGGAGCAGCCAGAGGGGAGCAGGCAGGGCCTGGGGCACAGGGGCCTCAGGGGGGAACCCGCTCCTGCATCCTGGCTGGCAGCGGAGCAGGGACCCCCTCTTCCCCTCTCCTACCCCTGTGTGCATCACATAGAGCCAGTGGGGACGAGAGCAGCCCTCACTGGTCACATGAGGGTTCACGTGGTGGGGGGATGCCCAGGCCCCCAGCCGCCGGGCCATGGAGGGGCCTCCGTGAGGCGGGTCGGGAGTGGGATTGGGGTCCCAGCCCAAACGCAGGAACACAAGGTCTTGCCACGCAGCCTCCAGGGCAGGGCCCCTCAGGAGGGAACTGAGGCCAAAACCCCGGCAGCCTGCTCTTCCCGCCCAGGGCCCGTGCGGGGGAGGGGAGGAGAGGGGCGGCCCCCGGAGCCATCAGAGACAGGCTGGGGGGAGACCTGGGGGAACAGGCCCAGGTGGTTTGGATGATCCGCCAGGTGCGGGCGTGTGTCTCAGAGGCTGCCCTCCCGGCACTCAGCTCACCCTGCCCCCACCCCGGCTTTGCTTCTGCGCACCCCCTTCCCGCCCCCGCTCCAGGCCCCCCTCTGAGACCCGTGGAGGCGGCGCTGTTGGAGGTTGGCCAGCCTCCTTCTCAGAATGACTTGGGGAGGCGTGAGCCGATCCAGCATCAAAATACGGCAACTCGGAGCCAAGGCGTGGGACGCGCTCTGGAGGTCGCTCTAGCTCCCCCTACGCCTGCCCCCTGCGGGGCGTGGAGTGGTGTGGCGTGGCGGGGGGCCTGCCCGCCTGCCTGCGGGGCGTGGAGTGGTGTGGCGTGGCGGGGGGTCCGCCCCCGCCCGCCTGCATGGCATGGTGAGGGGCCCTCCCACCTGCGTGGTGTGGCGTGGCGAGGGCCGTTAGCTGAGTTCGGCAGTGACCACAGAGCTGGGGGTTCCGCCTGTGGCTCCTGGGATTCCCACTGGATTCCTAAGACCCGGGTGTGGCTGGTTCCCATTTCACAGAGGTGACCGTGGAGGCTCAGGGGTCACGCCGTCTGCCCAAGGCGGCACAGCGGGGCAGGAGTGAGCCCCAGGCCGTCCCTCCTCCCCGCAGACACGCACTCTGGCCTCCTGTCCCCGCACTCCTGGCCCCCTGAGCCGGCTGCACCCTGAGCCGGCGCGCTGCACGGCGGAGGCCTGTGTGGGGAGCGGGAGGAGGAGGGACCCCGTCGCCTCTCTTCACAGCCGAGCTCTTGGGATGTGTGTCACGCTGCCACTGCGCCCACGTCTCTGCCACGTGGAACGTTCAAGATCTCATTAGGCAGAGAGTGCGCCACGCGACTTCGTCTGGGTGCCGGCCGAGCAAGTGCAATCAGGCAGGACCCCAAGTGCCTTCGGAGCGTGTGATGGGGAGCAGCATGTGGAGGAGGGGAGCAGCACTGGGGGAGCAGCACTGGGGGGAGCAGCACTGGGGGGAGCAGCACTGGGGGAGCAGCATGTGGAGGAGGGGAGCAGCACTGGGGGGAGCAGCACTGGGGGGAGCAGCATGTGGAGGAGGGGAGCAGCACTGGGGGGAGCAGTACTGGGGGGAGCAGCATGTGGAGGAGGGGAGCAGCACTGGGGGGAGCAGCATGTGGAGGAGGGGAGCAGCACTGGGGGGAGCAGCACTGGGGGAGCAGCACTGGGGGGAGCAGCACTGGGGGGAGCAGCACGTGGGGAGGCAGGAGCAGCTGCAGCCCTTGGGTTCCTGCACGCAGTCCCTGCCCCCAGCTTCTGTTTCCCACAGAGCCGTGTTTCCCCACATCATTCTCTCTCTGCCCTACCCCCCCCCTCTCACACACACACACACAGTCACACACAGACACCGAGACACACACACAGACACACACACAGAGAGACACACACACACAGACACACACACACACACACACACACACAGGCCAATCCAAAGCACCATCTGTAGTGGAGCCAGCATTTCCCTGTGGCCACGCGCCTCTGCACAGACTGAGCTGGGGATCCTAACTTGGTACAGAGAAACCCCGGTCCTGTGGGTGTGCCGGTGCTCACACTCACACGCACACACACGCGCACACGTGCACACGCACATACATGCACACTCATGCCCACCTCGCCGCAGCCCAGGTGTCCGCCCGGTGCCGGCCCTCACCAGCCTCAGGAGCAGCGGAGCGCGCCTGTCTGTCTCCATCCCGAGGCCCGGAGCCCTCTCTGAAGGGGGAGGCGCTGGTTCGGTGCTTCCGGCTCCCGCAGAGCTTCAAGGTCATTCCGCCGCTCCCGGCAGGATGACTCCCCGGGCCTGGGAGCAGCCAGCAGCCCCTTCCCCCGGCCACCCATCCTGTGTCCCCAAGCTCCCTCGCCCAGCCTGGCGCCCTCTGACCTCTGCCTCCTCCCTGGAGGTGCCCACCCCATGCTCCCAGGCTGTCCCTGCTCCCTGGCTGCTTCCGTTCCACACCTCACCCCAAGTTCAAGGACTTCGCAGGAGGGTGTCCCTGCGGGGCGCCCTGTGCCCGCACCCAGCATCTCCAGGTGACCCGTCTTCTCCGCCCCCAAGTGGAAACCGCTCCCCTCACCTGTGCAGCCGAGCCTCCCAGCCTGAGCCCCTCTGTGTTTCCGTGGGACGCAGCCCCTGCCAGGGGGCCCTAACCAGACAGGCGCGTTTCTCGGCCCTAAGCTCTTAAACCCGAGTCCAAGGTCCGGTTCCTTTGCCGAACTCCTCCTTACGCCCCGCCCCCCCCTCCCCCCCCCGTGACCATGAGGGGGGCCAGCAGGCAGCCCCAAACACCTCCCTGTGGAGAGGCCTGTGGATGAGACCGGGAGGGAGGCCTTGGAACTGACCCTGAGCTCCGGGCGTGGTGAAGGGCAGGAGTTGGTTATAGGGCGTTGGGGGGAGGTCAGAGGGCACACAGACAACGGCCGCCCACAGGATCCAGAACTCACACTCCGGCCTGCGGGAGCCGTGTCAGAGGAGGGGGGTGCAGCTGGTTCACGGGGGCCCTGCAGCCGCCACTGTGCCCCGAGGTCTGGAGAGGCCCAGACAGGGCTGACCTGCAGGCTGACCGGCAGCGGCTCCAACACGGCGTGAAGTGGTGCTCCCCGCCCCCTTCCACTCTCATCCCACCGCCTGGTCCCGGTCCCGGCAATGCCCAGGAGACACGTGGGCACCAGCCAGTGAGGGAGGGGGCCCGGGGGGGTGCACTCCTCCACCTGCAAACCGCCGCCCAGAGCGGAGTCTGGCGCTGCCCCGGCCTGCGATGGGCATTGCAGCAAAGTGACCGGCGGCTCTGAGCGGATCCGGCCCTGCTGAGTGCTCTCAGCAAAGACATTTCGTAAGATGAACGCTTTCAAACTGGGAGATGGGCCCGGGCGGGGAGAGGGCACCTGGGAGGGGAGAGGGGACCGAGGCAGGGAGGCCGGACAGGGCGGCGTTTGGAAACGCAGTGGCTCCAGGAGCCTCGTGGCCCCGGGAAACGTGAAAACCTCAGCACCTGCGCGGCATGGCCTGTCAGACACGCTTCCCTGAGCCCGATTCAAAGGCCAGCGCCTGTGAACACGCGTGTCCGGCTGGCGTGACGGCAGGCCTGTGGGCTAGAAGCTGCGTGAGAGGAAGAGGGAGAGGGAGGGAGCCGGCTGGAGGCCGCATTCAGGGGCGTGCGGGGTAGTGAGGAGTGGCAGCCGGGCCTGCAGGGGACACACACTCGAAGCAGAACAAACGTGGAGGAGCGGGAGGCAGAGGCTGCTGACAGCCTGTGTGCGTGGGGGGGGGGGGGGGGGCGAGGATTACGTGGGTTTTGGAGGCATGGGGCGCCCCGGGGGCCTCTGGGTGTGAAGACAGTGCCCTCGGTGTGAAGGGTGCAGGTGGCGCAGGCTGGCTTCCCAGTGGCCTGGTGGTGAGCCCAGCTTGGCCACCCCAATAGCAGGCGAGAAGAGGGCGCCCTCACACCTCGGGGGAGGGAGGGGGGCAGGGGCTGTGCTGAGGGGGAGGGGTGGTGAGTGCCTGTCACTGTGCTGACGGCCCAGAGGGTTTGTCAGTGGCCGGACAGATGGGCCACCCTTACAGCCGGTGTGATTTGGGGGAGTGTCTCGGGGTGCTGGTCTTCCTAGCGAACCTGGCACGCGGTGAGGAGGCGGGGGGTGAGCAGAGGTCATGAGACAGGGGCGGCAGCAGATGGAGTCAGAGAGGAGATGGACGGTCTTCTGGGCCCGATAGGGAAGGCCGCACCCTGCAGGGCCGAGGCAATGGGGCAGGAAGGGGTAACGCAGGCCTGGTAGGTCCGGGGGGCCAGAGGAAGGGGGGGGGCAGGACCTGGAAGGGTGAGAGTGAGGCCGCGGGCAGACCCCCGGCGCAGAGGGAAGGGGGGCCGCCCTGGGAGCCCCGGGAAGAACCTCGGCTCTGACCCCAAGACGCGGCTGCTGCCGCCTGGGAGTGGGGAGGCCGCCGGCCCTGGTCCCCCCGAGGCCCCCCCCCTCGGGGTGGGGACGGAGGCAGCATGGGGGGGAGGGCCGAGGGAGCGGCAGACTCATTTCACAGCCGCCGCCATAATCCGGGGCCGCCGGGAGACTGCGCCCCGGAGATAAGGCCTGGAACATGACGCCCCAGAGGCATCGCCCTCTATGTCTCCTCTGAGCTCCCTGCTCCCCGCCCCCCCCCCCCGCGCCCCCCTCTATGTCTCCTCTGAGCTCCCTGCTCCCCGCCCCCCCCGTGCCCCCCCTCTATGTCTCCTCTGAGCTCCCTCTCCCCGCCCCCCCCCGCGCCCCCCTCTCTGTCTCCTCTGAGCTCCCTGCTCCCCGCCCCCCCGCGCCCCCCTCTATGTCTCCTCTGAGCTCCCTGCTCCCCCCCCCGCGCCCCCCTCTATGTCTCCTCTGAGCTCCCCGCCCCCCCCCGCGCCCCCCTCTATGTCTCCTCTGAGCTCCCTCTCCCCGCCCCCCCCGCTCCCCCTCTATGTCTCCTCTGAGCTCCCTGCTCCCCGCCCCCCCCGCGCCCCCCTCTATGTCTCCTCTGAGCTCCCTGCTCCCCGCCCCCCCCCCCGCCCCCCCCCCGCGCCCCCCTCTATGTCTCCTCTGAGCTCCCTCTCCCCGCCCCCCCCCGCGCCCCCCTCTATGTCTCCTCTGAGCTCCCTCTCCCCGCCCCCCCCCGCGCCCCCCTCTATGTCTCCTCTGAGCTCCCTCTCCCCGCCCCCCCCCGCGCCCCCTCTATGTCTCCTCTGAGCTCCCTGCTCCCCGCCCCCCCCGCGCCCCCCTCTATGTCTCCTCTGAGCTCCCTGCTCCCCGCCCCCCCGCGCCCCCCTCTATGTCTCCTCTGAGCTCCCTGCTCCCCGCCCCCCCCGCGCCCCCCTCTATGTCTCCTCTGAGCTCCCTGCTCCCCGCCCCCCCGCGCCCCCCTCTATGTCTCCTCTGAGCTCCCTCTCCCCGCCCCCCCCCGCCCCCCCCCTCTATGTCTCCTCTGAGCTCCCTGCTCCCCGCCCCCCCCCGCCCCCCCCCCGCCCCCCTCTATGTCTCCTCTGAGCTCCCTCTCCCCGCCCCCCCCCGCGCCCCCCTCTATGTCTCCTCTGAGCTCCCTCTCCCCGCCCCCCCCGCGCCCCCCTCTATGTCTCCTCTGAGCTCCCTGCTCCCCGCCCCCCCGCGCCCCCCCCCGCGCCCCCCTCTATGTCTCCTCTGAGATCCCTGCTCCCCCCCGCGCCCCCCTCTATGTCTCCTCTGAGCTCCCCGCCCCCCCCCCCCCGCGCCCCTCTCGTGCTCCCCCTCTATGTCTCCTCTGAGCTCCCTGCTCCCCGCCCCCCCGCGCCCCCCTCTATGTCTCCTCTGAGCTCCCTCTCCCCGCCCCCCCCGCGCCCCCCCTCTATGTCTCCTCTGAGCTCCCTGCTCCCCGCCCCCCCGCGCCCCCCCCGCGCCCCCCTCTATGTCTCCTCTGAGCTCCCTCTCCCCGCCCCCCCCCCGCGCCCCCCTCTATGTCTCCTCTGAGCTCCCTCTCCCCGCCCCCCCCGCGCCCCCCTCTATGTCTCCTCTGAGCTCCCTGCTCCCCGCCCCCCCCCGCCCCCCCCGCGCCCCCCTCTATGTCTCCTCTGAGATCCCTGCTCCCCCCCGCGCCCCCCTCTATGTCTCCTCTGAGCTCCCCGCCCCCCCCCCGCGCCCCTCCCGTGCTCCCCCTCTATGTCTCCTCTGAGCTCCCTCTCCCCGCCCCCCCGCGCCCCCCTCTATGTCTCCTCTGAGATCCCTGCTCCCCCCCCCGCGCCCCCCTCTATGTCTCCTCTGAGCTCCCCGCCCCCCCCGCGCCCCTCCCGTGCTCCCCCTCTATGTCTCCTCTGAGCTCCCTGCTCCCCGCCCCCCCCCCCCGCTTCCTCTCTGAAATCAATAAAAACATATTATTTTAAAAAGAAAAGGAGCGGGACCCAGATTCCGCCCCGGGCCCGCAATGGCATTTGCTCTGGAGCCTGTGACCGGGCGGGGCCGGAGCCACAGGGACAGTGACACGGGCGCGCCCGTTCCCGTCCATAAAATGAACGTGGGCAATGGGTGGGGATCAGTGCGTGAAACGCCTTCCCTTAGAACCGTGCGCCACCCAGCTGGGAAGCAGCGCCCTGTCTGAGCGGGGCTGCCGGCCGCAGCGAGCACCGGGCAGAGGACTGCGGGTTCAGGGGGGCGCGGGGGGGGGGGCGGCGGGGAGCTCAGAGGAGACATAGAGGGGGGCGCGGGGGGGGCGGGGAGAGGGAGCTCAGAGGAGACATAGAGGGGGGCGCGGGGGGGCGGGGAGAGGGAGCTCAGAGGAGACATAGAGGGGGCGCGGGGGGGGGGGGAGCAGGGAGCTCAGAGGAGACATAGAGGGGGGCGCGGGGGGGCGGGGAGAGGGAGCTCAGAGGAGACATAGAGGGGGGCGCGGGGGGGGCGGGGAGAGGGAGCTCAGAGGAGACATAGAGGGGGGCGCGGGGGGGGCGGGGAGAGGGAGCTCAGAGGAGACATAGAGGGGGCGCGGGGGGGCGGGGAGCAGGGAGCTCAGGGGAGACATAGAGGGGGGCGCGGGGGGGCGGGGAGAGGGAGCTCAGAGGAGACATAGAGGGGGGGCGCGGGGGGGGCGGGGAGAGGGAGCTCAGAGGAGACATAGAGGGGGGCGCGGGGGGGCGG
Organism: Pipistrellus kuhlii; assembly: GCF_014108245.1. Taxonomy (NCBI): domain Eukaryota; kingdom Metazoa; phylum Chordata; class Mammalia; order Chiroptera; family Vespertilionidae; genus Pipistrellus; species Pipistrellus kuhlii. Next base: position 1,376,051 of record NW_023425534.1, on the reverse strand, counting down.
GGAGCTCAGAGGAGACATAGAGGGGGGCGCGGGGGGGGGGGGGGGGGGCGGGGAGCAGGGAGCTCAGAGGAGACATAGAGGGGGGCGCGGGGGGGCGGGGAGCAGGGAGCTCAGAGGAGACATAGAGGGGGGCGCGGGGGGGGAGCAGGGAGCTCAGAGGAGACATAGAGGGGGGGCGCGGGGGGGGGGAGAGAGAGAGAGAGAGAGAGAGAGAGAGAGAGAGAGAGAGGAGCACCCATGATGAGAGAGGATCATGGATCAGCTGCCTCTTGCCCGTCCCCTGCTAAGGATGGAGCCCACAACCCGGGCATGGGCCCTGACCGGGAATCGAACTCGGGACCTCCTGGTTCACGGGTCGACGCTCAGCCCCTGAGCCGCGCTGGCCGGGCCGGGCCACACCGATCCACCTGCCACGGAATGAAGGCGAACTGCGCAGGGAGTGTCTGTCCAGGCACGTGTGAGGCCGAGTGTGGCCCTGACCGCTGGCTCCGTGGCGCCGAGGACACGCCCAGAACAGCCGCACGGGGACGGCACCTCCGCGCCAGAGAGCCCCCATGCCAGCCTCCGTGCTGCCACCGGGAGCGACACCGGGGACCAGAGCTCCCGGGGGGCATTTGGGGGACGGTGAGGGAGTCAGACCTCACCAGCGTCCCAGGAGGGTCCCACTCAGATGCTCTCCCAGGGACACGGCGGGACGGCTGCCTCCAGGCTCACAGGGCTGCTTTCCTCGTCTCCCCGGGCCGAGGAGGCACCTGGGAAGGTCTTACCCGGCACAGACTCCGCCAGGAGGGAGCTGGCCATCGGCACAGGAACACCGAGGCTGCCACCGGCCGGTCTCAGGGGCTGAGCGTCAACCTGTGAACCCGGAGGGCAGGGTTCGATTCCCGGTCAGGGCGCAGGCCTGGGTTGCAGCTCGATCGCCAGTGGGGGGCGTGCAGGAGGCAGCCGGTCCGTGGGTCTCTCGTCACTGATGGTTCTCTCTCTCCCTCCCCCTTCCTCTCTGAAATCAATAAAAATATATATTTTTAAAAAACCCCAGGTCTGGCTTCAATCCTGAAACACCAACTGAGCTCCCTCGCGGTCCCCCCATGTGGGCAGGTCACTCCTCCCAGCCCAGGGGTGTGTGCTCGGTCATGAGGCATCGGAGTCCAGACAGCAGCCTCTGCTCTAAGGAGACAGCGGCCGTGAAAATGCCGCGGCCGTGAGGATGAGGGGGGTGCCCGTGAGGACGGTGGGGGTGGTACCCATGAGGATGAGGGGGTACCGGTGAGTCTCTGTGAGGACATGGGGGGTACCTGTGAGGACAGGGAGGGGGCATACCTGTGAGGATGAGGGTGTACCAGTGAGTCTCTGTGAGGACGTGGGGGGTACCCGTGAGGATGGTGGGGGTGGTACCCATGAGGATGAGGGGGTACCGGTGAGTCTCTGTGAGGACGTGGGGGGTACCTGTGAGGACGGGGGGGGCGGGGGGTAACTGATGAGGATGAGGGAGTACCAGTGAGTCTCTGTGAGGACGTGGGGGTACCTGTGAGGACGGGGAGGGGGCATACCCATGAGGATGAGGGGGTACCGGTGAGTCTCTGTGAGGATGTGGGGGGTACCTGTGAGGACAGGGGGGAGGGGGTAACTGATGAGGATGAGGGAGTACCAGTGAGTCTCTGTGAGGACGTGGGGGTACCTGTGAGGACGGGGAGGGGGCATACCCATGAGGATGAGGGGGTACCGGTGAGTCTCTGTGAGGACGTGGGGGGTACCTGTGAGGATGGGGAGGGGGGGGTACCCATGAGGATGAGGGGGTACCGGTGAGTCTCTGTGAGGACGTGGCAGGTACCTGTGAGGATGAGGGGGAGGGAGTACCGATGAGGATGAGGGGGTACCGGTGAGTCTCTGTGAGGACGTGGGGGGTACCTGTGAGGACAGGGAGGGGGTGTACCTGTGAGGATGAGGGGGTACCGGTGAGTCTCTGTGAGGATGTGGGGGGTACCTGTGAGGACAGGGGGGAGGGGGTAACTGATGAGGATGAGGGAGTACCAGTGAGTCTCTGTGAGGACGTGGGGGTACCTGTGAGGACAGGGGGGAGGGGGCATACCCATGAGGATGAGGGGGTACCGGTGAGTCTCTGTGAGGACGTGGGGGGTACCTGTGAGGATGGGGAGGGGGGGTACCCATGAGGATGAGGGGGTACCGGTGAGTCTCTGTGAGGACGTGGCAGGTACCTGTGAGGATGAGGGGGGGGAGTACCGATGAGGATGAGGGGGTACCGGTGAGTCTCTGTGAGGACGTGGGGGGTACCTGTGAGGACGGGGAGAGGGGGTACCCATGAGGATGAGGGGGTACCGGTGAGTCCTGGGGCTGCGGGATGGGACCCGGGTTTGGGGGCCCCCATTTCAGGGGAATTGGGGTGGGAGCAGGACGGGGCCGGTGAGGGTCCCTGAGGAAGGGACCTGGAGGTGGGTGGGCAGGCGGTAACCTCAGGCCCCGGGAGGACGAGGACCACAGGCGCTCCGGGTCCCGGCAGGCCCTCCGCGCTGAAGGTGCCCCCGCCGGCCCCTCTGCGAACCGGGCAGCAGCACCCAGGGGAGTCTGGTCGGAGCTCTGTCCTCTCACGGGCACAGGCTGGCAGGAGCCCGGACAGCCCGCTCATCCCCACCTCCCCAAACGCCAGCTTCTCGCTTGCCCTTGCTGGGCCCCAAGGTCGGCGCAGGAAACGATCCACACAGGCTCAGGAGGCAGGGGTCAGGGGGGTCACGGTCGCTATGACGACCAGCTGGGCCTCCCCTGCACCTGTCTTCCTCTCGCCAGGAACTCGGAACTGGAGGGAGCTGGGGGCAGGCTGTCAGCGGGTCCTCCTCCCCGAGGACTTTTAAAGGCACAGCGCACACTCCTCTCCCCCCGCCCTGCCCAGGCGGTCACCCGGAGCCCATCTGGAGCCCGGCTCCGCTCTGGGATGGACCCTGACCTTCCCAGGAGTGAGCGGGCTCAGACACTCTCTGCGAGCTCGCGGGGAGCGCTGTTCCAGGGAGGAAATGCACTCTGGGTGTGGAGGCCACTCAGCTGAGACCCGGAAGCTTCTGGAACCGAGGCCCCGGGCGGCACTGAGAAGCCGCCTGAGCAGCCGGGCAAGGCGCGGGGAGGCATTCATCTCGAGGACAGGCCGCGGGGCCTCCTGTAAAAGCAAAGCCCCCGTCCTCGGCGGAGGGGGAGATGCCCTCTCCGGCCGTCGGCGTGTCCCGGCCAGGGAGCCAGGGTTTCAGCCCCGCGCTGCGCTCTGCTGCGGCTCCCACTCCGGAGCCCCGTCCCAGGCGCTTCCACCCGCACCTTCCCGGACCCGTCTCCGCGCCCAGCGTCTGGGGCGCTCACACCCGCTGTGCGAGCTCGGCTGGGAGAGCGTGTCCGTATGTGGACCGTTTTCTCATCGGACAGTCCATCCGTCCCCAGTCCCCCCAACGGCACGGATTTGCTGTGACTGCGAGAGGGGCCGCGGTTCCCCCGCCGAGGGGCTGGGCAGCAGGGCCGCCGTGTCTTGGCGTCTGCACTGCTTCCCGGTCGTGGCCAGACGCCTGCCCCCGTGGCCGCGCCCGTCCCCACGCGCCTGAGGGGGCTTCATGTGGGGCGTATGACCCGCACGGACTGCATCCAGTGTCGGACACGCGGTTCGCTGGCCGCGCGAGAGGGAAGGTCTTTCCCGCGTTCCGGCCGATCCGGCCGCTCTTCCGTGTCCACTCTGGCCTCGAGCGGCCATCTCTGAGCAGCTGGCATCGCTCACAGTGACTCCAGGAATGGTTCACTGAGAATGATGGTTTCCGTGCAGAACACTAACCCGTCCTCACCAGCCACGTTCTCCATGGGGTCGTGTGCCCAGTTCCCAACACTGAATTGTGCCGCCAGGCTACACGGTCACAGCTAGACCCTGCCCATTTGGCCTGGATGGCGTCAATGGTGCCGACTTGAGCTGAATACGGGGCCCAGCATGTACACACATGTGCATGCACATACACACACAGACACATATACAAGCATCCACATGCACATTAGCAAGCGTGCACACATGTAGATGTGCACACACGTAGATGTGCACACACATACATGCAAATGTGCACGTGTATATATGTGTATGTGCATGTGTGCACACACATGAGGCTTATCAGGGAGACAGGACTTGGCGGCGGGAGGGGGCAGCTTTGGTGCCAAAGATTCAAGTTCCACAGGGAAAGAGCGAGCGGAGCTGGCTGGGGCCGGGCACACGCTCATCACAGGCATGTGCTCCGTGGCTCAGGAGCCCTGATTGGAGTCAAACGACCAAGGCCTCCTCCCTTCCTGCCACGGAGGACACCCCCCCCCCCAGAGAGTGTCCCCTCCAGACCGGGCCCCCTCGGCCGAGCTGCCCCCGAACCGAAGCCCCCGGGAGCGCCCTGCGGGTGGGACCAGGCCGCCCCGAAGCACTGTGCTCTCTGGGGACAGGGTCCCACGGCGGGGGTGGCACTGACCCTCCGTCTGCGTTCACCACCTGTTCAGCCGTCCGAGGAAGGGGTGGCTGAGCGGGACCATCACCACGTGACCACACAATGGCCCACCTCAGGGAGCGTCAGGGGGACCCTCACCCCAACAGCCTTCCGTGGCCGGGCCCTGCGACAGGCTGAGTCCACGTTACTCACAGAGGGTGTTCGTGTCCCAGGTGCTGAGCGAGGCCGGGAGCTGAGCGAGGCCGGGAGCTGAGGGAGGCTGAGAGCTGAGGGAGGCTGGGAGCTGAGCGAGGCCGGGAGCTGAGTGAGGCCGGGAGCTGAGGGAGGCTGGGAGCTGAGGGAGGCTGGGAGCTGAGCGAGGCCGGGGGCTGAGGGAGGCTGGGGGCTGAGGGAGGCCGGGGGCTGAGGGAGGCCGGGAGCTGAGGGAGGCCGGGAGCTGAGCGAGGCCGGGAGCTGAGCGAGGCCGGGAGGTTGGGAGCTGAGGGAGGCCGAGGGAGCTGAGCAAGGCCGGGAGAGCTGAGTGAGGCCGGGGGAGCTGAGGGAGGCAGGGAGCTGAGGGAGGCCGGGGGCTGAGCTAGGCCGGGAGCTGACTGAGGCCGGGAGCTGAGCTGTCCCTGCCGAGACAGAGAACACCGACACACGTGGTTCTCGAGATGGGGTGATGGGGTGCCACGGAGGCCTGAATGCCCCCAGGATCTCGAGAGCCCCGGGACAGGGGCAGACGGGGTCCAGACACTCCCCTCCTCTGGAAAATGAGATTCCAAAGGCCACGCTCCCAAGAGTCGGCAGCCCCGGGGTCTAAAGAAGGCGGCCATCTGAAGGATTCGCTCTGGGCCGAGGCCTTTGTTTCTGTCCCAGGTTCCTGACTCGTCACCATCAGTGCCATCCCCTTAGTGTCTCCCCGCTCTCAACACCGCCCCCTCAGCCACACCGGCCTGTGGGCAGCCCTCACCCCCTGCCAGCTCCGTCTATTCCCGAAGGAGACGGAGATAGGACGCCCAGACACAGTCTCCGCAGAGGACAGACCAATACACAAGGAAAAGAGATCTTTGTGTGTCTCATTGTGTGCGGCGTGAATGAATGAGCCAGGAGCGATGTGCCAAACAGGAAGTGCGTTCACAAAGCGTTTTACATTTTAAAAGAAACACTCTGCTAAGGCTTGATTGCAGGAACTTCCCTTTGACCTCCCAGTGTTTTTGCCTGAAGGACGTGGGAGCCCTGGGAGCCGTGGGAGCCGGGGTGGGGGTGTGGGTGGGGGTGACGCTGTGGAGAGGGCTCACGGGCAGTGCCCTGGGTCGCGGGACCACCCCGTCCACCGCTGTTCTGCACCAGGAAGGGCAGAGGGGCATCTTGCTGCCGCCAGCCCCGTCTCTCCACCTCTGTCCACAGAACGCCAGCGCCTGGCAGCTCTGGGAGCGTCAGGAAGGCAAGCCGGCCCCTGTGCCCGCTCAAGTGCTGGTTTGCGTGTCACAGTCATTTTGAACGGCACATCTGCGGCTCCCGGAGGGATCAGCCGCCGCAGCCCGGAGAGGCCCAGATGGGAGCGGACAGATGTCGGCGGAGGCCGCACGCAGCTCCTGACTCTGCAGACACCGTGTTCCCTGGTTAAACGTCCACCGAGGACCCGCTTCTCCGGAAGCCACGCCACAGAGCAGCACCTGGCGCCCGCGGGGCTTCTGGCAGGAACCTCGGTGACAGCCGCCGGCTCCCGCCTGACCCCCTGAGCGCTCTCACCGTCTCACCGGCCTCCGGGAGCAGCCCTCGGCGTGCGCTCGGCCATGTCGGACACGGTGCCCGGGCAGAGAGGAGGAGAGGACGGGCAAGATGCCAGGGGGTCATTCCAGAGCCGTGGTTCTCCGCCTTCCTGGTGCCGCGGCCCTTCAATACAGCTCCTCACGTGGTGGTGACCCCCATCCATAACGTTATTTCCATTGCTGCTTCCTAACTGCGATTGTGTGATGTAAATACCTGTGTTTTCCGGCGGTCTTAGGCGACCCTGCTGGCGGTTCTCAGCCTGTGGGTCTCGACAGTGACAGCCGGCAGGTGCTGATGGCCACCCACAGGGTGAGAACCGCTGCTGTGGAGCCTGGGACCATCGGGAAGCACAGATATTTACATGACGGTCCATAACAGGAGCAACATCACAGTTATGAAGAAGCAACGAAAATAATACTATGGTTGGGAGTCACCACGACATGAGGAGCTGTATTAAAAGGCAGCGGCATTAGGGAGGTTGAGAACCACGGTTCTAGAAGGTTCCTGGAGGACGCTGTGAGTGTTTGAGAGCGAACAGAACCACGTCAGGTGTGAAGCGGCCGCTCAGTGCTGGCCTTGCCTGCCATGAGTCACCTTATCGGTGCCCGTGCCTGTGCCGCCGCCCAGGTGCTGCTACCAGGCCGTCTCCCACGCTTCCTCCCGGCGCCCGGCTCCCCAGCGCGTCTCTCCCACGCCAAGCCAGTGGGGGGCGCAGCTCCGGTTACTGCGCTCGGCTGGGGGGCTCTCAGGGAAGACTCTGATTCTTCGCCATCATTTTGGAAGCCTCGGTGTTTTCAAAATGGTCCCATGGTTCCATACCAGCTGCTGGTTGAATTTAAATGTGAAAACAAAGAGAAGCGGAAACTCGGGAAGGAGTCAGCGTGCCGCCTCTGCCCGGCTCAGGGCCGGGAGGGAGGGAGAGGACCTCAGTGGGAGGAGCTCACTCTTACCCGACAGACCAGTGGCCTTGACCTTTGCTCCCTGGAGAGCCCTCTGCCTCCCCGGCGGGCAGTGTGCAGTCCTGGTGCCACTGAGTCAGGCGTTTGACAAATAATTTGACCGATGTTTGCACAGAGTGTTGTGGGTGTCGGACAGACAGGGCCAAGTGTGAGGACCCAGGAGGCTGAGAGGTCCGGAGGCTGCATGGGAGCCAGCACTGAGCAGCCGGACACACGCTGGTCTCAGGGTCAGACCCCCCTGCATGTGGGCAGGGGGTGGCCTGGCCAGCTGTCCCGGCTCACGGTTCTGGCTCCTGGGAGCCTCGTCGAAACGCTGCTACCCTGAGCCCAACTAGGCATGGCTCAGCGGTTGTGCGTCCACCCAAGAATCAAGAGGTCACAGGTTTGATCCCCAATCAGGGCACATTCAGGGCTGCGGGCTTGATCCCCAGTAGGGGACTTGCAGGAGGCAGCCGGTCCATGGTTCTCTCTCATCTCTGATGTTTCTAGCTCTCTCTCCCTCTCCCTTCCTTTCTGAAATCAAATATATATATTAAAAAACAAAACATAAAAACAAAGAGACACTGCTACCCTGAATCCCGGGGTTGGTCTGCTCTCCGCGTAGTAACAACCACCGCCAGGCAGGGGCGTAAGCCGCAGAAGCCGCCTTATCTCCCCTGGAGGATGGCCACCTGAGACCCCGGGGTGGGTGGGCTGGCTCCCCTGCCACCACCGCTCCGCGTCCTCACACGCCTCCATCCCCCGCACCCACCTCCCCGCGTCTCTTTGTCTTCTTCTAAGACAATTACCCGGCGTCAGAGAGGCACGCTAATGGCCTCATTCTGTCTTAATTGCCTCATTACAGGCCTTATCGCCAAGCACATGCACGTGGGGGGATTAGGGCTGCCTGGCAGGGAATTCGGGAGAAGCATCGAGTGCGTCCCAGACATCCGCCTGGACCAATCCCGGGTGTGGGAATGGGGGATCAGGAAGGCTTTGACGAGCTTAGCGGGAAGCCTTCACGTGGGGAGCGTCGGCGTGAGTGCACCGCACACACGGAGCGCGCTCAGCGGGCGTGTACTAGCAGGTGTCTGTGCCGTGAAGCCGCGGCCCATCGCCCGGAACGTTCCACCACGCCCCCTGAGGTCCTCCCTCCGGCACCCCCTGTCCCCGACCGGGGCCCTGCTGATCCGCCGTCTGTTACCCGATTTGTCTGTGTGTCGTAGGGTTTTATAGAATTGGAACGCTACAGTTTGCGTTATTTTTTTAGTTCTGGGTGTTTTATTTTTCCTCCACCTCTCCCGCCGTTTGGAGACCCCCATCTGGTGAGAATCCGAGTTTATCCTTCCTTGTGGCTGCGGAGCATTGTACTGCCTGGGAGCTGCTCAGCTTTCCTTGGAGCGGAGTTAGCACAGCATGGGTGTTTGTTACCCTTTAACCCGCCTACATCTTTTAAAAAATTTTATTGATGTCAGAGAGGAATGGAGAGGAAGAGAGAGAAACATCAATGATGAGAGAAAATCATGGAAGCTGCCTCCTGAACAGCCCCTCCCGGGGACTGAGCCTGCAACCCGGTGACTGGTTCTACACGGAGCCGCACCGGCCGGGCCTGCCGCATCAGCGAGTGTCCAGCGGGTCTCTGTTAGGCCGCGTGCTGTTGAGTCTTGCTTTTTTGTTTTTGTTATTTTTTTTAAATATATTTTATTGATTTTGTACAGAGAGGAAGGGAGAGAGATAGAGTTAGAAACACCGATGAGAGAGAGTCATGGATCAGCTGCCTCTTGCACACCCTCTACTGGGGATATGCCCACAACCAAGGTACATACCCTGACCGGAATCGAACCCGGGACCTTTCAGTCCCCAAGCCGACGCTCTATCCACTGAGCCACACCGGTTTCGGAGGTTTTTTAATCCAATCGGACAATCGCTGCCCTTGGAGAGTGTAGGCATTTGCTTGAAGTCGGCTTACTGATCCGCCTAGAATTGAGCTCACAGCTCTCCGTCTGTTTTCTGTCGCCCCCAGCGTGTGTTCCTGTTTTCTCTTTCCGCCTTATTTCACGTTTTATCTCCTCTCCTGTGTCTGCCTATTGGCTGTCGCTTTTGTTTTCATCTCAGGGGCCACTTTGGGCTTGTGGTCCCACCGTTAGCGTGTGCCAGGGCATCTTCCCGTGCTGGCATCCACTTCACGTGAGGCACAGGAACCTTCAAAATGCACACCAGAGTTCCTCTCTCCCACCTTGTCTTGAACTTTATACAACAAAGAGGTAATATGCCAGTGGTCGTTACACCGTGAAGCAAAATGACCGACTGCGTAATCACAGATCAGCAGGAGGGAGGGGCCCGCGAGCTATTATACAAGCTGGCAGCAGAGGGAGCTTCAGGAGGGGGCGGGGCAGCCAGCTGTGAGGGGAGGAGGATGGGGGTGCAGAGGGAGCTTCAGGAGGGGGCGGGGCAGCCAGCTGTGAGGGGAGGAGGATGGGGGTGCAGAGGGAGCTACAGGAGGGGGCGGGGCAGCCAGCTGTGAGGGGAGGAGGATGGGGGTGCAGAGGGAGCTTCAGGAGGGGGCGGGGCAGCCAGCTGTGAGGGGAGGAGGATGGGGGTGCAGAGGGAGCTACAGGAGGGGGCGGGGCAGCCAGCTGTGAGGGGAGGAGGATGGGGGTGCAGAGGGAGCTTCAGGAGGGTGGCAGCGAGCTACTGGATATAAGTAGGCAGTGGAGAGCTACTGGAGGGGGCGGGACAGCAAGCTGTGAGGGAGGCGGGGGGGGGGGGGGGGGGGGGGGGGGGGGAGAACTACAGGAGGGCGGGGCAGTGGGTGGAGAGCTACTGGAGGGCGGCAGCAAGCTACTGGCACACGGATTTGTGCACAGGACTACTAGTGTATGTATATACATATATATATATATATATATATATATATATATATATATATATATATGATAACCCTCAACTATATCGCTATTATTTATTATTCTTTTAAAGATATTTAAGTAGTAAAAAACATATTCACTCATGTACTAACCGCTCCTGATGCTCTCCATTCTTTATGTAAATCTGTATTTCCATCCAGTATCCGTGTCCTTCTCTCCTAAGGACTCGTGTTTTTCGTTTTTAGTGTTCAGCCTTGGTTGGCTGGGGATGAATTACCTCAGCTTTTTCCTGTCTAGAAGAGTCTTTATTTTGCCTTATTCTGTAACATCCTTTCACTGGGCATGTACCTCTAGGGTAGGGGTGTCGAACTCAATCAGAGAAGGGGCCAAAATCTAAAATCCAGCCTAAATCGCGGGCCAAATGGTTTACTGAACAGTCATAAACTGTCATTGTGATGGAAATGCAGCGGAGTGCAGTGATGACAGCGCAGTGCGGGCCACATTGCAAGGCCTGGCGGGACGGATTTGGCCCGCGGGCCTTGTGTTTGACACATGTGCTCTAGGGTGACAAGTTTTTCTTCAGTGCTTTAAAGACGCAGCTCCACCGTCTTCCTGCTTGCACGGCGTTCAGCCCCAGGTCCGCCGTCTCCCTCGCCTGTGTTTCTCTGTCTCATACGGTCCGACTCCTCTTCAGGTTTTTATCACAGGTTCCGAATAGCTGATTATGATGTGCCTTAATGTGATTTATTTCCATATAAACGTGTTTCATGTGTTTCACATGTGGTTAAGTTTGTTGGTTTATTTATTTTATTTTTTGAATCCGTGGGTTTAAAATTTAGATCAAATTTGGAAGAATTTTGTCCATCATTTCTTCAAATACGTTTTCTGCCTCTCCCTCTTCTCCTTTTCCTCAGAGACTCCAGTCATGCACTTACTGGGCCGTGTAACATCCCACAGCTAAGGGATGACCTTTTCTTAATCCTTTCTTCTGTGTTTTATTTAGATAGTTCCTATCACTGCCTTCACATCCGCTCATTTCTTTGCTTGCATTGTTCATCTCAGGCGATGTAGCTTTCAGCCCTAGAAATGTTAGTCCATTTCTGTTGTCTCTTCTGTGTCTTTACTTAACTCTCTTGAGCCTTCTATGGATCTCTAATCATTGTTTTCACGTCTGTGTCTGCCAATCCCTCCGTCTGTATCAGTTCTGGGTCCACTTTAGTGGATTTTCCCCTCCTCGTGTGTCATACCTTCCGCGTTTCACACGAGGTTTTAGGCAGTTACTAGTACCTGTCAGCCTTCCGGGCGGTAAATAGTTACTCAGAAACAGCTCACTCCTTCACAGTCTTGCTTTCGACATCTGCCGGGGTCGATGAGGCAGCATTTGGTCCGGGCTGATGCTCTCGCACAGGCACAGACACACCTGCTGCGTGCTTTCCCGATGCCTCCCGAGTAACACGCTCTCCGCCCGGCCCCCGGCAGGAGGCACGCTCCCTGGGCTCTGTGAGAGCTGGCTTCTTTTGGAATTCTTTAAAAATTCCCCAAGTGGCCCTGGCCGGTCTGGCTCAGTGGATAGAGCATTGGCCTGTGGAACAAAGGGCCCCAGCTTCCATTCCAGTCAAAGGCTGTACCTCGGTTGCAGGCTCCTCCCTGGCCTGGGTCCTGGACTACCCAGACATGAGCTTTCGCGGGCCCTCCGACCCCTGTGATCCAGTCAAGTTGATCCACCAAATGAGCCACCGCCGTCCGTTCAGGGAAAACCAACGCACATCCCACAGCAGATCCCCGCCTGGAGAGGGAAGCTGATCTGGGAACGGAGCCCGGTGCTCGGTGCGAGGCCGCAGCACCACGGCCCTGAGCGCCGATGGGAGCCCCCGCGCATCCACCGGGCGGGAGGGCGGCTGGCCTGCAGGGCCCTGAGGTTCTGGACTGGAAGGCCCACCCCCCACACCCACTTCCTCTTCTGCTCAGAAGGCGACTCTTGGCCCTTCTTCAGCCCAAACCCAATTCTGCAAGGGGCACGCCCCCTCTGACTGTGGGGAGGCCGTGGGGCCCACTGCCCGTCGCTGGCGAGGAGAAGGGCTTTGACCAGCATCCCGAAGTCTAGACCCGGGGTCAGCAAACCGCAGCTCGAGAGCCACGTGCGGCTCTTTGGCCCCTGGAGTGTGGCTCTTCCACAAAATACCACAGCCTGGGCAAGTCTATGTTGAAGAAGTGGCATTAGAAGAAGTTTCAGCCAAAACCAGGTTGGCTCAATGGATAGAGCGTCGGCTTGGGGACTGAAGGGTCCCGGGTTCGATTCCGGTCAAGGGCATGTACCTTGGTTGCGGGCATGTACCTTGGTTGCGGGCATATTCCCAGTGGGGGGTGTGCAGGAGGCAGCTGATCGATGACTCTCATCGATGTTTCTAACTCTCTATCTCTCTCCCTTCCTCTCTGTAAAAAAAAAATCAATAAAATATATTTTAAAAAAAAAGAAGTTTCAGTTTTAAAAACGTGGCTCTCCAAAGAAATGTCAATCATTGTCCTATTGATGTTTGGCTCTGTGGACTGATGAGTTTGCCGACCACTGGTCTGGACGGTGTGGAGCAGGAGGAAGAGGAGCAGCCCGCTGGCCCCTGGGCGGGGAGGCGGGGAGCCCCACGCGGATACTCCGGCCGCGAGGAGAGTGTGGACGGCGCCCCTGTCCCCGCCACGAGGCCGTTCCTCTTTCTCCGCCGCACCCACCGCCCTCTCCGCGGCTGCCCCCAGCCAGATCGGCTCTCGCCGTTCATTACAGACCAGCTCTCGCCTTTATAGACCGGCTCTCGCCGTTATAGACCGGCTCTCGCCGTTATAGACCGGCTCTCGCCGTTATAGATCGGGCTGTGAAAGCCGCTCCGGTGCGGCTGGGGGCCTGTCTGCGCTGGAACCTTCCTCTCCGAGGCATCAATAACCCTGGGGGTGCCATTCGGGAGAGGCAGCGGCGCATCCGTCACTCAGGCCCTGGGGAGGCAGGAGCATGCTCGGGCAGCGGGGGAAGTGGAGGCGGCCGCGGGGTGATTGGAGGCCATGGCTGCTGTGCGGGTAAATAATGCGGCCGGAGACCGTGGGGGCCGGCCCGAGGCCCGGAGAGCCGTGCGCTCCGATGCTGTCAGTGCCCGGGTGCTGGGAGGGGCGACGGGGCCTGCAGACCCCCAGCCAGGACACACGGTCCTTACTGCCAAGGGGCACGGACAGTGGACCCAGAGGCTCCTAGAAGCAGCGATGCCCTGAGCGCGGGATGGGACTGAGCTTCCCGGCTCCTGGCCGGCACTGGCCGTACTTAGGGCGCTGGATCTCTCGGGGAGCCGATGAGAGCCACAGAGCAGCGGGCCAACATATGGCAAGCTTTGGGGGATGACATGGCCATGGAGACTGAGTCAAAGGCTCGCCACCCAGCTGTTCTGGGTTCAGATCTCATCACCTGGCCCTGGCCAGGTGGCTCCGCTGGTTAGTGTTGTTCCATACACCAAAGGTGGTGGGTTCGATTCCTGGGCAGGGCGCATACCTAGGTTTTGGGTTCAATCCCTGGTTGGTGTGCATATGGGAGACAACCTATCAATTTTTTACATGTGTTTCCTCTTTCTTTCTCTCCCTTTCTCTCTCCCTCTCTCGCCCACCTTCCTCTCTCTCTAAAATCAATAAAAACATATTCTTGGGTGAGGAATAAGAGCTAATATGCTAATTAGATCAGACAGAGGAATGACCTTCTGGAAAGGCCAGTGGGCAGGGCCACGAGGCAGCCGGGGCTGGGATGGGCCAAGCCCCTGGCACCAATTTCGCACAGCGGGCCTCGTGATAAATAAATAAATAAGAACCTCGCACCCTGAGGGCCGCCCGGTGAGACAGTTGGTCACCAGCTCGGGGACAACAGGGAGAGATGACCCCTCGGGACAGGTCAGGTGAGAGGGCTGACTCTCCCTGTTACCAGAACGATGGAAAATTTCTACTTGGATTCGGACGAACAACGTGTTGGCCTGTGTTCTGTTTCTGTCAGCACACGGCACAGCCGCAGTCAGGTACCCGGGCAAAAGCCTAGCGTGAAAGCCGTTCCGGAAAAGCATGCAGACGCCTAGCCGCACAGATGTCTACCTCTGCGCCCTGGATTCCGGAACGTTCCCCGGGCACGGACACACCAGGGAAGCCCAGACACGACAGGACCCCTGCAGCCCCTTTGCTCGCAGGCGCCATGTCCGTGCCGGCCCCGCCAGCCCGCGGCCCGCCGTCACTCATTGTCAACAGGCACACGGGGAGACGCGCTTTGTTAGCCTGACCTTGAACGCAAGCTCGCAGGGGACATGGAGAGCTGGCTGCAGCCATTCGTGTCGGCTCCGTCCCGTTGCCATAGCACCGGCGAGCTCATCTGCTTCGGCCCAGCCGCCCCTGTGGAGCCGCACCTCCCCTCCTCCGCACACACAGCCACCGGGAGGCCACAGGTGCGTGGCATCTGGCCCCGCGGTGTGCGTGGCAACCCCTTCCTCCCCCGTCATCCAGTCAGTGAGACCCCACGGCCTGTGTGAGGGGTTCCCCGAATCCTCCCACCACACCCTCCACGCCCGCCTCCTCCCCTCCCCTCTGCTCCGGAGAGACTGCCCGCAGGCGGTTATATGCCTGATGAGAAGACACAAGTTGTCTCTCGGTCCCAGTGCCCCCGGGGCTGGTCGGTCTCGGAAGGCGCCTCCTGTGTGTTAACGAAATGCTGTGGATTTAACCTAACGCGTTAGACCTGCCTCGGAGTTCTGGGTTCTACGTCTCCCAAGCATCACGGAATCCGGGGCTTCGCTGGCGCCTTTCCTCGGCACGTACACGTTCTGCTGCCGTAACAGCCACGCCAGCAACCGGGCGGCGTCAGCACCAACAGGATCCCGCACACGCACAGGCGGGAGCTCCAGAGCAGGCGGCAGACTCGGCGTCGGGAAGCCCTCTTCCCGTTCATAGACGGCCGGGCTCTGTGTGTCCTAACACCCGCTTCTAGCTCCCGTGAACCAGGCCCAGCAGACGTTACCCGTGAAGGAGGGAGGAAAGGGACGTCAGTGCGCACTCCCACACTCCGTTCTCCTCCTCCATGCGGTGGGCTATAACACACACACAGAGACCTGTGGTGGAAGGGGTGAGGGATCTCCCGGGGTCTGGTCCATGACGGCGCTAATCCCATTTGTGGGGGCACCACCCTCATGGCCTCACCTAACCTTAATCACCTCCCAGAGACCCCACCTCCTTACACCATCCCATCGGGGGCACAGGGGCTCAGGGGACCACACATCTAACCCATGGCACTCTCTACAAAGCAGACGGGCAAGTATATTCGTTCTTGGTAAATTTTCTTCATAAAAGGGGAAAGTTTCGGTCCCATCCAAAGGCTTGGTGTTTGACACGCTGTGTACTCTGGTTGGGAGTCTCCAGTGACCTAGAAGCTGCTTCGCCACCTTCCATTCCAGCTCCTGAGATTCTAGAGAGTTCTTCACGGAAATGACCCACAACTTCCTGTTAGTGCCCGTCTGCGTCCTTCCCAGGAAAGGGACCTGTCTCACCAACAGCTCCACCAACACCCACCCATCCAGGAGCTGGGAAATGCTCTGACCCACCCGGGATCCTCTTCCCCTCCGTCAGGACAGCTCCGGACACGGGCACACGCACAGACACACACACACACACACACACACACACACACACACACACACGGCGCTGCTCTTGGAAATGCCCAATTCAGACCGATTTGTCCCCCAACATAATCAATTCCAAATCTCCGTCACACTTGGGTGTCCAGATGATGAGAGCCAAGCGGGCTGTCAGTCACGTCAGCTGGAGGGTCTGAGTGTGAAGTCCGTCCTCCGGCGGTTGTGGGTGGCCCCCGGATGGAGGGGAGAATGGAGCGTGGAGTGAGCACCCACGTCCCTTTCCTCCCTCCTTCACGGTAACGTCCGCGGGCCTGGTTCTCAGGGGCGGGAAGTGGGTGTCAGGGTCTCACTGGCTTTGTGGCTTGTGGGGTGACATTTGAGGAAATAACAAACACAGATAACCTCACATCAGATTCACTCCCTACAACTCAACACCCCTCCCCACTCCCCCGCACGTCTTATTGACTACCTGGACCCGTCCAGACAACAGGCCCTAGAACAAGGCCACATATATATATATATTATATATTGTTTATTGATTCCAGAGAGGAAGGGAGAGAGAGAGAGAGAGAGAGAGAGAGAGAGAGAGAGAGAGAGAGAGAGAGAGAGAGAGAGAGAGAGAGGAACAGTAATGATGAGAGAGAACCATGGACCGGTTGCCTCCTGCAGAATCCATCACACTGTGGATCAAGCCTGAAACCCGGGCCTGTGCCCTGACTGGGAATGGAACCGTGACCTCCTGGTTCACAGGTCAGTCGATGCTCAACTGCTGAGCCACGCCAGACAGGTGCCCATTCCGTAGCGAGTCCACGGATCTCCACAGAACTTACTGAACCATCTCAACCGACGTGTGAGACCTGCTGTTTGCAATCACACTCAGCATGGAGTTCACGCATCTGCGCACTCGTTCACTTAAAAAGCAGAAACAAGTGGTGTAGCTACTGTGTGCCGGGTTCTGTTCCAGACCCAGTTCTGTCCCAGGCCCGGTTCTGCTCCAGGCCCGGTTCTGCTCCAGACCCAGTTCTGTCCCAGGCCCGGTTCTGCTCCAGGCCCGGTTCTGTCCCAGGCCCAGGTTCTGTCCCAGGCCCGGGTTCTGCTCCAGGCCCGGTTTGTTCCAGGCCCAGGTTCTGATCCAGGCCCGGTTCTGTCCCAGGCCCGGTTCTGTCCCAGGCCCGGGTTCTGCTCCAGGCCCGGTTTGTTCCAGGCCCGGTTCTGTTTCAGGCCCAGTTCTGTTCCAGGCCCAGGTTCTGTCCCAGGCCCGGTTCTGTTCCAGGCCCGGGGATCCAGGGGTCCAGCAGACAGCCCTCTGTCCTCGCACCACGTCTGGGACTGTAAAGGTACGGACATGGGGTCAGAGAGGAAGAGCCGACGCCGGCACCTCGCAGGCCTGGCGGGCTCGGGGCCGCGCTGCCGTGTGGGCCTCAGAACAGCCCAGACCGGGCTGAACCAGGCACCCGTTTCAGGTTCGGGGGAACAGGCTCCCCGCACACTCAAACACACACAGGGCAGAGGTCTTATGGCTGGGCCTGTGGGGGCAGGCAGATCCCCAAGCGGGGAGCCGTGTAGGGCCGGCTCCCTCCCCAAACTCCCCAACCAGAGAAGCCACCCACTAGGTGAGCGAGGGAGAGGGGCCCGGCTGCCGTCCTGTGGGGCGCCCCTCCACGGAGAAGGCAGGAAGGGGGTCCCCTCACCCCCACCAAGAGGCGGGCACCGCGGCGGCCAGCGGACGGGAACCCAGCAATAAATTCTCCCGCTGCTCCGAGAGCCATTTCCCCCTCAATCCTCTCTAAACGCCGCTCCCTGCAGACCACCGCTGTGAGCAGGAGCCGTTTTTCAATCACAGCCGGCAAGTGGCTGTGTGCCTCCCAGCGCGGCTCCACCACCGGCTATGCTCGGAGAGGCCTGGGGAGAGCCCGCGCTTCCCTGCTCACACCCGGGGCCGGAGGCACAGTTCCCCTGTTCACACTGAGGCAGGAGGCACAGTTTCCCTGCTCACACCCGGGGCCGGAGGCACAGTTCCCCTGCTCACAATGAGGCAGGAGGCACAGTTTCCCTGCTCACACCCGGGGCCGGAGGCACAGTTCCCCTGTTCACACCCGGGGCCGGAGGCACAGTTTCCCTGCTCACACCCGGGGCTGGAGGCACAGTTCCCCTGCTCACACCCGGGGCAGGAGGCACAGTTCCCTGTTCACACCCGGGGCCGGAGGCACAGTTCCCTGTTCACACCCGGGGCCAGAGGCACAGTTCCCTGTTCACACCCGGGTCCGGAGGCACAGTTCCCTGTTCACACCCGGGGCCGGAGGCACAGTTCCCTGTTCACACCCGGGGCTGGAGGCACAGTTCCCCTGTTCACACCCGGGGCTGGAGGCACAGTTCCCCTGTTCACACTGAGGCAGGAGGCACAGTTCCCCTGTTCACACGCGGGGCCCGGAGGCACAGTTCCCTGCTCACACCCGGGGCCGGAGGCACAGTTCCCCTGTTCACACCCGGGGCTGGAGGCACAGTTCCCCTGTTCACACCCGGGGCCGGAGGCACAGTTCCCCTGTTCACACCCGGGGCTGGAGGCACAGTTCCCCTGTTCACACCCGGGGCCGGAGGCACAGTTCCCCTGTTCACACCCGGGGCCG
The DNA here is from genome assembly GCF_014108245.1 of Pipistrellus kuhlii. Taxonomy (NCBI): domain Eukaryota; kingdom Metazoa; phylum Chordata; class Mammalia; order Chiroptera; family Vespertilionidae; genus Pipistrellus; species Pipistrellus kuhlii. The sequence goes on along the minus strand of NW_023425534.1, from coordinate 1,357,765 downwards.
GAGGCACAGTTTCCCTGTTCACACCCGGGGCCGGAGGCACAGTTCCCTGTTCACACCCGGGGCCGGAGGCACAGTTCCCTGCTCACACCCGGGGCCGGAGGCACAGTTCCCTGTTCACACCCGGGGCCAGAAGCACAGTTCCCTTGTTCACACCCGGGGCCGGAGGCACAGTTTCCCTGCTCACACCCGGGGCTGGAGGCACAGTTCCCCTGCTCACACCCGGGGCCGGAGGCACAGTTTCCCTGCTCACACCCGGGGCTGGAGGCACAGTTCCCCTGCTCACACCCGGGGCCGGAGGCACAGTTTCCCTGCTCACACCCGGGGCTGGAGGCACAGTTCCCCTGCTCACACCCGGAGCAGGAGGCACAGTTTCTCTGTTCACACCCGGGGCCGGAGGCACAGTTCCCTGCTCACACCCGGGGCCGGAGGCACAGTTTCCCTGTTCACACCTGGGGCCGGAGGCACAGTTTCCCTGTTCACACCTGGGGCCGGAGGCACAGTTCCCCTGCTCACACCCGGGGCCGGAGGCACAGTTCCCCTGCTCACAATGAGGCAGGAGGCACAGTTTCCCTGCTCACACCCGGGGCCGGAGGCACAGTTTCCCTGTTCACACCTGGGGCCGGAGGCACAGTTCCCCTGCTCACACCCACGGCAGGAGGCACAGTTCCCCTATTCACACCCGGAGCTGGAGGCACAGTTTCACTGTTCACACCCACGGCAGGAGGCACAGTTCCCCTGTTCACATCTGGGGCGAGAGGCACAGACCAGTGCTTTGCAGCTGCCTGCCCCCCAGCAGGGGCCGCGAGGGACCCCGAGGCTGCAGGGGGAACAGTCTGCCTCCTCCTCCTTCCCACCACCCCATCCCTCTGAACTCAGCACTGCGCCCCACAAACCAGGGAAATAGCTTCCTTCTCGTCATCCCGGACACGTGCCTGGAGTGTCAGGTACAGCCTTTGACTAGAATGGAAGCTGGGGCCCTTTGTTCCACAGGCCAATGCTCTACCCACTGAGCCAGACTGGCCAGGGCCACTTGGGGAATTTTTAAAGAATTCCAAAAGGAGCCAGCTCTCACAGAGCCCAGGGAGCGTGCCTCCTGCCGGGGGCCGGGCGGAGAGCGCGTTACTCAGGAGGCATCGGGAAAGCACTCAGCAGGTGTGTCTGTGCCTGTGCGAGAGCATCAGCCCGGACCAAATGCTGCCTCATCGACCCCGGCAGATGTCGAAAGCAAGACGGTGAAGGAGTGAGCTGTTTCTCAGTAACTATTTACCGCCCGGAAGGGTGACAGGTACTAGTAACTGCCTAAAACCTCGTGTGAAACGCGGAAGGTGTGACACACGAGGAGGGAAAACCCACTAAAGTGGACCCAGAACTGATACAGACGGAGGGATTGGCAGACAAAGACGTGAAAACAATGATTAGAGATCCATAGAAGGCTCAAGAATTTAAGTAAAGACACAGAAGAGACAACAAAAATAGACTAACATTTCTAGGGCTGAAAGCTACATTGCCTGAGATGAACTTACTAGTGGAAAGAATGGCCAGTGGACAATGCAGCAAAGAAACGAGTGAATGTGAAGGCAGTGATAGGAACTATCTAAATAAAACACGGGGAAAAGGATTAAGAAAAGGTCATCCCTTAGCTGAGGGATGTTAAGCGGCTCAGTGTGTGCATGACTGGAGTCTCTGAGGAAGAGGAGAAGAGGCAGAGGCAGAAAATGTATTTGAAGAAATGATGGCCAAAATTCTTCCAAATTTGATGCAGATCCTCCCAAAAACACAACAAACTTAACCCCATGTGAAACACACGAAACACGTTTATATGGAAATAAATCACATTAAGGCCTATCATAATCAGCTGCTTGGAACCTGTGATATGAAGAAAAACCTGAAGAGGGGTCGGACCGTATGAGACAGAGAAACACAGGCGAGGGAGACGGCGGACCTGGGGCTGAGCGCCGTGCAAGCAGGAAGACGCCCCCGGCCTAGGGCCTGGACAGGGCACACTGTCTGCGGGCAGCTCTGTGGTCAGACTTCACAGTCAGACTTCCTCGGGTTCACGGCAGGGGGGGGGGGGGGGAGAAGGAAGGGGTGGGGTTCTGGCTGCTGGGCCCTGAGGTTCTGGCTGCTGCCTTCTCCTGAACTCTGTCACCAAGAGCACCGCCCCTGCCCGCTGCCACACCAATGGGAGCGTCTCCACTGAGGGCAGGGCGAGAGCTGACCAATCAGCAGAGGTCGGACAGACTTGGGGACACAGGTGCCTGAGTTCACCGCCCCCCCTCCCCCAGCTGTGGCTTCGCAGGATAAAGGACACGGCCCAGGCCCAGAGGTGCCGGCCACAGGCGCTGCCCGGCGGGGAGCCGACGATGCCCGTGACCCCGAGCGTGGGGGTCACACGCTGAGCTCAGCCAGAAGCTCGGGGCCCAGAACATTCCATCCCTGCCACGTGGACGGGGACAGCAGAGCTGCACGCTCAGGCTGAGCGGCCCCTCAAACCCAATTACACGGGCAGCTGGAGCCTCACTCCAGCCCGGGGAGCACGGGGAGCCATGTGGAAGTTGCGCTTCAAACGTTTTCTCAGTCCATTTCCCCTCACGCAATGCAGCCGGGGAGATGGCAGCCACGGTGACCAGGCGGGCCTCAGGCAAGGACTTCTGCCAACTCGCCATGCACCCCCACGGGCTTAGGGTCCCCATCCCTCGCCCCTGGCCTGCAGCGCCCGGCGGCCTCTGTGTGGCCTTCGCGGGCCCAGATGCTGCTCCGAGGAGGTGCCCGCTGGAAGGAAGGGCTGTGTGGGGTAAATGCGGGCGAGCCGAGCGGGGCAGGGGCCTGGGGCCGCGGGGCCTGGGCTGGTGCTTTCCCCACCACAATCAGTGATGGTATCTCCTCCACATAGCCACGGTGCTGAGCGGGGCCCCCGGAGGCCCCAGCATCAGCCGCAGCGGCTATGGCGCTCTGCCCTCCGCCCGCCTGTCTGGCTCAGCGGAGCAGGCCTGGCTCCTGTCCACTCACCCCGGATTCCTCCTGTCCCCTCCCCCCCAGCGCACCAAGCAGGCATGGCCTTTATCCCCCACAGGCCGGCGTGGCAGCAGGACAGGCCCCCTGCACACCCGCACTGCGGTTCATAGGTCAGTGCCAACCACTGAGACACACCAGTTCACCGTTCCCGTTCTCCATGGCAGCAGGCAGCCCGTTCTGTCCTCAGAGTCAGTGACTCGGTTCTGAGCGGCTCTGGTTGCTCTCAGGCTGCCTGGAGCGGCTCCGCTCTCAGTCTTGGGGGGAGGGTCCCCTCCGTTTCCCTCTGTTCTCCCGTAATAGCTTCTTGTTTGGGGGGTGCGATATGCCTGCGTTCGCAGCGGGAAGCAGCCTCAGCAGCACAGCATCTCCCTAAATTGATCTATAGATGCGAGGCGTTTCCAATCCCGGCTCTAATAGGGCGTCCGTGGCTCCTGAGAAATGGAATCTGAAATGCGTGTGGATGTGCAGGAGCCCGGAAGCATGTGCCAACGAGGGCGGGCGAGGAGGACCTGCACCCTAGCCGATGGCGCGGCCGTAAAGCAGGCCGAGTGCCGCTGGGGGGCGGCGGGGGGATGGGACATGGGCCGGAGGTCCCGCGGGGGACGCCCGGGATGAGGCCCGCGGTGAGAAGCGATGGCTGTGCAGCGTGGTGGGGGAGGGGGGGCTTCTCCGTGAACTCACTGGCGCGGTGGTTCAGCATATTTTGTGAAAATGAAAGAGGCTCTGTACCCCACAACACACACAAAACCAACTTAAATGAATGTACAACTTTCAAGTCAAAAGGCAGAACTCCAACATGCTTAAAAGAGACTACAACCCTGGCCGGTGTGGCTCAGTGGATAGAGCGTCGGCCTGCAGACTGAAGGGTCCTGGGTTTGATTCCTGCCAAGGGCACATGCCAGGGTTGTGGGCCTGGTCCCCAGTAGGGGGCGTGCAGAAGACAGCCGATCCATGATTCTCTCTCATCATTGATGTTTCTATCTCTCTCTCCCTCTGCCTTCCTCTCTCTCTAAAGTCAATATTTTTAAACACTGTGTTCTTGTGTGTATTAAGTATATTTAATGCACAAAACCTATTTTTCTAAAAAGACTGATAAATGTCAACCCAGATCCCAACCATGTCTTGTAAGCAGAGCTCGGGATGGACGTTCGGAGGGAATAGGGTTGGAGGCTGGCGTTGGCTGCAGGGACCTGGACTCTGGTCTAAGGTCACACACGCCTCCCCCGACCTCAGAGCCGCCCCCTGCGCCCGGGGCCAGCGCTCCCCACCCTGTCCAGGGCAGAGCCAGCATCTCTGACGACGGAACTCACACTTACAGTGGAATTCGCGTGAGGAGACCGGAGCCGAGCGCAGAGAGCGGAAGGTGCCAGCACACGGCCTGTCAGAGGCAGAGACAGCCTGTCTCCACCCCACCTTTCCCAGCGGGAAGGAAATGAATCGCCCCCTCTTCCTCGCGCCTCCCATGCAGCCAGCGTTCATAAATATTCATCCCTTCCCTCCGACTGCAGGCATTCGGCCTTGTTACCTCGAGTGGAACTAACTGAAAATTAATGACGGCTTTCAGAAAAGGCGAGATTGTGTACACAGAAGCAATTAAACACAAACCTATTAATTATTTAACAGCCTGTTAGTGAGGGGAAGTTTGGCCTCGGCGTCTCGGCTGCTCCCGGTGGCCCTGGCACGTCGGGGCTGCGCCGTCCTTTCGGGGTGAGGCTCCGAGACGCCAGGGAGCCGGGGCGTTCGCACCGATGGGCACCTCGGGGCCAGGGACCTGGGGCGCTGCTGGCAGAGACTCGCCGAAGAGCCGGGCTGCTCACCGAGCGGAGAAAGCATCTCGAGACTCCTGACCCCAAACCGGAGGTGTGAGGTTTAATTTCATGTTCACAATATGGGCTGTGAGAAAACAAAGGTTGATGTGTCTTCCGTGTTTGTGTGGGGTACATTAGGGATTTTCATGCAAAATGGACCCTCCATACTAAGTTAACTGTGTCTGTGTGTGTTACTTTAAGGATCTTTAATACACAGAATCTGAAATTTACAAAATCACGACGCCTATTCTTCACTGACTCTGTTACACAACCTCAAGCTTTAAGTCGAAAATATATATGGCTGTAACCCTGCAGTTAATATAATACTGTGTGTCAACTGTCATTGGAAAAGAAATTAATTTTAGATGAAAACTGGTTTGACTCAATGGATAGTGTCCGTCTGTGGACTGAAAGGTCCCAGGTTCGATTTCGGCCAAGGGCATGTACCTTGGTTGCGGGAACATCCCTAGTAGGGGGTGTGCAAGAGGCAGCTGGTCAATGTTTCTCTCTCATCGATGTTTCTAGCTCTCTGTCCCTCTCCCTTCCTCTCTGTTAAAAAAAAAATCAATAAAATATATATATTTTTAAAGAAAATAATTTTAAAAAGAAAAGAAAATATATGGCTATGGCTATGGACTAGTTCACTTTTGTCAAATTGCACCACCTATAGGCCAAAACATGGCATTGCATCCCAGCTCTATTAGACATTATAAATACACTAAAAGGCTGAGCTTCTGAGGCCACGGAAGGAGTACATTAAGTTGTCGGAACATTTATTTATGGCTGGTGATTGCTGTCCATCCTTTGTGGGTTCCGTGCCCAGTGAGGCCTCTCTTTAACCCCATCTCTTTCAGGCCACACTCCCCTCTATGCAATCTCACCCAGTCCCTGTGGCTTTCACAGGCTCTCTGCGCCGGTCACCCCCAGACACAGATCACACCTGGTCCTCTGCACAAACTCCTGGTGCGTGGACACAACTGTCCACCCACCGCCTCCATGTTTATGAATCCTGGACACCTCAACCCCACGCTTACTCCTCTGATATCTCAACAACGCCTGTCTTCTCTGTTCTTGACCCACACCTCAAACCTCGGAGTCATGCTCAATATCTCTCCTTTTCTTTGCACCCCACATCCGCCTCCCTGCCCCCTTGGGATGTTCTGTAGGCCCTGCCTCTGCAATACACCAACTCCCACCACTTTTTACCACCCTCATGGCTGCCACCTCCTTCGAGACCCGTGATCCCACACCAGCCCCAACTGCCTACCTGTTCAGACTCTCCCTCCTTCTCTCCTTTCTCCCTGCAGACTGTCAGCAGAGAAGCTCGGCTGAGCTCTTCAAAATGCAAATAATATCACAGGACTCCTCTGCCCCAAGACACCCAGTCCTGCCCCATCCCTGCGCGAAAGCCCAAGTTCTTTCCTGTCCATGAGGTCCCTGGCATCAGCCTCCTGCTGTTTCCCCCGTGACCGTTAGGCTCCGGCCACCTCCGGCCCCTGAGTGTGCCCAGAGCCCAGCATGGGGCCCGGGAGCCTGCCCTCTGCCCGGGCCTCTGTTTCAACGTGACCTTGACCAAGGCAGGCCTCCCCTGACCGCTCCTGGACTCCTGCTCTGGCCCCTTCCCTCCACTGGACAGACGAGTCCTCTCTTCCTTTTAATCTGTGCATTGCCCGTGTCTGCCCCACAGTCCACACGTGTGTTCCCTCATCCCCGCATCCGGCCATTCCTTTACCTGCAACAGCAGTGGGGCTGCTTCGGGTCCTGCTGGGCTCCCTGCCCCACAGCAATGCCTGCCATGGAGAAGGCGCTCAGTGTCTTCCGGCCACAGAGCAGAGATTAAGCGCATTAATAAGATTATAAGTGAATGAATTATTAATTATTAGTGAATGGATTATCCGTCAATAAACAAAGGTTAATTGCTTTGTGAAGTGGAGGGAAGACAGTCTAAGACCACAGAGCAAATGTGCAGAATTAACAAGGAGGTTTCCATGTAGTGATTAACTCTGAGAAGAGATCAAAGGACCAGATCAGAGAAGCCAATTGCCCCCAGTGGACACTCCCCCCACCCCTCCCTGGTGGACGGAACCACGTGGCACAAACTGTTCCCTGCTGGACCCCCAGCGGCCCCCGCGGCCCTCTGAGCACAGGGTTCTAGCCTCCTGCTGCTCAGCACGGGGCATGCACATCCTGGCCAATAGCAGGCACGCCTGGGAGCTGGAACTGCAGACATGTGACTGAGAGGGAGGGGCCTGGGCATGTGACTGAGAGGGAGGGGCCTGGGCATGTGACTGCAGAGGGAGGGGCCTAGGCATGTGACTGAGAGGGAGGGGCCTGGGCATGTGACTGCAGAGGGAGGGGCCTAGGCATGTGACTGAGAGGGAGGGGCCTGAGCATGTGACTGAGAGGGAGGGGCCTGGGCATGTGACTGAGAGGGAGGGGCCTGGGCATGTGACTGCAGAGGGAGAGACCTGGGCATGACTGAGAGGGAGGGGCCTGGTCATGTGACTGAGAGGGAGGGACCTGGGCATGTGACTGAGAGGGAGGGGCCTGGGCATGTGACTGCAGAGGGAGAGACCTGGGCATGACTGAGAGGGAGGGGCCTGGTCATGTGACTGAGAGGGAGGGACTTGGGCATGTGACTGAGAGGGAGGGGCCTGGGCATGTGATTGAGAGGGAGGGGCCTGGGCATGTGACTGCAGAGGGAGGGGCCTAGGCATGTGACTGAGAGGGAGGGGCCTGGGCATGTGACTGAGAGGGAGGGGCCTGGGCATATGATTGAGAGGGAGGGGCCTGGGCATATGATTGAGAGGGAGGGGCCTGGGCATATGATTGAGAGGGAGGGGCCTGGGCATGTGATTGAGAGGGAGGGGCCTGGGCATGTGACTGAGAGGGTGGGGCCTGGGCTGGCAGCTGGGGAGTCCTCAGAGCAGGCAGCCAGGTCAATGCTGCCCTCGCTGCAGACGCCGAGCCTGTAAAACTAATGAAAACTAATGGTGTGGCCCGGCGGGCGGCTCTGCCAGGAGGGGCAGCCTCTGGCTCCAGCAGTAACTCCAGGCCGGCAGGCAAATGAGGCGGAATGAGTGACACGGCGATCTTTGAATAAATAGCACTTGAACCTGAGTCATGAATTGGCCGATGGAGCCGTAATCCGGAAAATTACCTCCCGGTGGAGGCAGGGACCTGAGGCCAGGCAGGCAGGTGGGCCGGGCAGCAGGGCGGGCGGCCAGGAGGGCGGTGCGGGGCCACAGCCCAGGCGCCCGGCCGGTGGGGGGGACGGCAGAGAGAGGGGCCGGGAGGAGGGAAGCAGTGAGTGTTTGACCATCAGGATGAGAGCCGGGAGCCGGGAGCGGGCGGCAGAGTGAAGCCGGATGGCGGGGACAGGGTGTGGACAGGGACGGCGGCCAGCGGTGGCCGGCCTGCGGGTGCCAGAGCCGTGGCCGGACGGAGACAAAGGCACGGAGTCCCCTCTCCTCCTGCGGAAGGCTGCAGCGGGAGCAGGACGCCCCCAGGCCCTCTCCGTGGAACAGAAACAGCTTCGCGTGACGGGCCGGTGGGTGATGGATGGCGCACAGCTCCCTCCCGAGGCTCTGCAGTCCACGTGGCGGGTGGCCCCTCACCCAGCTGCCCACGCGGTGAGGAGAAGACAGGGCCGGGTCAGCTGAGCCAGCTGACACCGTCCGGAACCTGAGCTCCCTCCTCCGAGGCCAGGCCACCCCGTGGCTCTCCCGTGGGCCTGGGGGCAGGCAGCAACCACAGAGGACGGAGCTGGCTGCAGCCCCCGTGGTGGGCGCCCAGCAGGGCCGGCGCTTGGCCCGGAGCCCAGGGGACCTTCCCCGGAGCTCCGACCGCTCTCATGGTTTTCTGTGGACAGAGAGGCAGGGAGATGACCGGGGTCAAGGTTTGCGTGTCCAGTGGATCCCGACGGCGAATGAGTGGCTTCTGTTTCCCCCAAGTGGTGGCCTCAGGAGCCCGTGGTGGACAGGAGCCGCCTCGGTCACTACTGGGCCGTCCTGTCCCGTAAACGCCGCTCCGTGTTCTGCGAGTCATCCCTGGTGGACTCACCCCTCTCCCTCCCCCTGTGGGCACAGGCTGGGGGGGGGGGTACATGTGTCCTACACACGCTCTGGGCCCACGTGTGCTCCGGAGGTGCCACTGCTCCAGCAAGCGCCCTGAGCTGCTGCCGCGGGGACCCCAGGCTGAAGGTCTGGGGGGGCTGCAGTGCCATCCTCCCACTGAGCCCCCAAGAGAGGCCATGCTCTGTGAGGGCCCCTCGGAGCTGCCTCTGCAGGTGCGTCCCCTCCACAGCTGTCCTTCCTCCCCGGGCGTCTCTGCCCGGGCTCCCCCCCCTGCCGGACCCCACAGACCCCCACGCCCCGCCACCGGACCCCACAGGCCCCCACACCCCGCCACCGGACCCCACAGCCCCCCCACGCCCCTGCCACCGGACCCCACAGACCCCTAGGCCCCGCTGCTCCCTCGTCAGCACGGCTTCCAAGCCAACGGCGCCCTGATCTCATTTTCAAGTTTTCGGAAAGAAAAAAGCCCTAAACCCGTGGTCAGCAAACTGCGGCTCCTGAGCCACCTGCGGCTCTTTGGCCCCTTGAGTGTGGCTCTTCCACAAAAAACCACGGCCTGGGCGAGTCTGTGTTGAAGGAGTGACGTTGGAAGACGTTTACGTGTAAAAAATGTGGCTCTCCAGAGAAATGTCCATCGCTGTGCTGCTGGTGTTTGTCTGCGGACTGATGAGTGCCAACCCCTGGGCTAAACAAATGCACCGTTTGGGCTCCTGCCCACGCCGCCCAGGACCCGGCCCGTCGGGGCCGCAGCCTCTCCCCCCACGCCCGAGCCGAGGAGTGACCCCTCCCCGCCCCCAGGGCCCGGGAGGCCGGTGGGCTCTGCAGGAGGATGGGCACCGGGACCCCCTGGGCCTCTGCCGTGAGGAAGGAGCTAAGGGCGCGGTTCTCTGCCCATCGCCCGGGGCCCGGCTGACCTCCAGGCGCCGGCCTCGCCCCTGGGCCACGGGCAGCGGCCCGCACAGCTGGAGTGGAGGCGTGAACAGCCAGCATTAGCTAAATGCTTCTGGAAGCCTGCGCCCCGCCGAGAAGATCACCGGAACCAGCACCCAGGACGCTCCCCCTGTCCCCGCAGCAGCCGGGCGGCTAATGGGGCGGCTTAGGGGCCTCGCAGGCGGCAAATTGCCCTCGAGGCACAGCTCTAATGGGCCTGTAATCACCCAGGAAGCGCGGGAGAGAGCGGGTCTCAGCCTGAGGGCAGTGGATGGACTGGGTGGGACAGGGGCGGGGGGCATGGAGAAAGGAGCCAGGTCTGACCACAGCTCGGAGGGAAGCTTCGGCCGCCCCGTGGGGGAGCAGCTGGGCAGGAAGCCCCGCTGTGCCCGCTGTGGAGGAAAAGGGGGCCCATGCTCACCTCCCGGGCACAGGGGCAGCCTGTGTGGTGGCCTTGCAAACGCAGAGGCCTGAGGTCTCCACGCAGGGCGGTCTGACAGACGTTAACCGGAAGCGGTGATGCTGAGCGGTCACGGATCATCCCTGACAAGGTCAGCCTCTCCCTTGACGGAGCCTGTTGTGCGGCACCTCAGGTACCCCCTTCCAACTTACACCTCCCTGCGTCCGGCCCCGCGGGCACAGCCAGGCCCTGGCGCCGGGAGGAGACCACAGGCCCCTCCTTGTTACTGAGCCGGCTGTGGACGGTGCACTCTCCACCCTGCCCCGCCCAACAACAGAAGGAAAGATGTGTGTCCATCACTTTCCTCTCGTCCAATCCCAGAGCCTCCCGCTGTGCTTTCCCCGCCTCCCTAGTCCGTCACCCACGGAGCTCCCGTGCCCGCGGACGGCCCCTCCTCGGATGGCCGCGCATAAAACGGTGCAAACCGCCGTCCTCCGGAGCATGACCAGGGCTTGGAGGTGCTTCCTGGCCGTGGCCGGCAGTCTGGCTCAAACAAACTCCCAGCAGTCTGTGCGGGCTGGAATGTTTTCGCGGGAGCACCACCTGGGGCAGGCCTGGCGATGCCCGGCGTGTACCTGGTGTGTGAGCCGCCATCTGGCCGCCTCGCCCGCATCACCCACGCCCACAGTCCCGGGGACTGGGAGCGCGGAGAGCACACCTGGGGGGGGGGGGGGGGGGGCCAGGAGCGCCTCGGTGACGGCCTCTGGAGCCGGACGTCTGTGCGGCTCCGCGGGGGATAAACACACGCGTCACGAACGCTGACGGGATCAGTCCCAGCTCCGGGCGGCAGGGCGGGCGGGCAGAGGGCGGGCGAGGGGCGGCTGGGCCACAGCGGCTCAGCCTGCGTCCCCGGCCCCTCCCGGGGATGCGGCCACTTAGCCACGCTGGGCTCCCGGCCAGCTCTGCTTCCGCTGTCCTGCTGCTCAGCTCCCCGGACACGCCGGAAAGGCGCTTCGAGGCACTTCCCCGGCCACTCACCTGGCTTCTCCACCACCGACCACCATCCAACTCTGGCCCTCCTGCTCAGCTGGACTCTCGGCACTGACCCCCGGGGGCTGACCCCGTCCACCGACCCCCAAATCAGAGCAGCTGATCTTAGAGGTCAGACCTGATCATCCCCCTCCCTGCCCCCCACCCTCCACCCCGTCTGCCCAGAGCTCCAGCACGTTTTCCGAGAACGAGGCGCTGGCTGAGCCTCGGAGGAGGAGAAGGAGGAAGAGCCACTGAACAGGAGGCCACCATGCTCCCGCGTGAGCCCACCGCTGGGGACAGAGCCCGGGGCCTGTCAGGGGGAGGAGGAGTCCAGGGCGATGCCTGAGGCGCAATGGGAAGGACACGGGGGGGGGGGGGAATGCTGGGAGGACAACTTGCCAAGTGCCTGGGAAGGTCCCACGAGCATCTCCCACAACTCCTCCGCCAGGTCACCCCGGTCACAGGGAGGACACCGAGGCTCCGACAGCCGCACCGCGGTGACACCCCGGGAAGGCCCTGCAGCGAGGAGGGGTCAGACGGGAGCCCAAGTTCAGGTCCCTCTGACTCCACCCCCTTCCCGAGCCTGGGCGGTGGCTTGGGAGAGAAATAAAGAGGAAAGTGATGAAGGGGTGAGGTGCGGAGGCAGGAGGAGCCTAGCCCTTCGTCCCCGAGGCACCCCTCCCCACCATTTCGGCAGAAACTACAGGGAACCTGCGAGCAGCCCTCCCGTTCTGAGCCTTCCCGGAGCGGCCCGGAGCTCGCCGGTCGGCAGATGCCAGTTCCCTGCCCACGGCGTGTGACAGCGATTAGTAGCTCATCTCTCCCGTCGGCCTTCGGAATCATCCCTCCGGCGCCCGCGGGAGCCCAGCCGCACGGCGGGCACGCACGAGGCCCCAGGCCGCCCGAGCGGGGTCTGTGCACAGGGAGCGTGGTCGCTGTGGAGGGTGACGCCACCCCACGGCCCAGTGTCCCGGGCAGGACCCGCAGGGGACCCAGCGCCTCCGGGACACGGGGACTGGGTTTCCCCCTCGCAGGCCGAGGGCTCCGTCCGGAACCGGAATGTGATGCCCTGGACCCGCCAGCGGGCAGCGGGGCTCTCGCCACGGCCATCGGAAGGCATCGCCTGCACATAACGTGGTCGGAGCACAAAGGAGATGGCCTCTGCTCCATTACCATCTTCAAACGCTTGTAGGTAAGGCGCCCCCTAATGTCCACTCCAGGAAAGACGACTCCCACTGCCCACACCCACCGCCCTCCCCACCTGGCACTGCCCTCCTAGATGGGAGTGGCCACTGCAGGGCACCACCTCCCCTCTGTCCACAGGCCCCTGCAGGGTCCACAGGGAAGAAAGGAGGGCAGGCTGCAGTCAACCAGTGAGTGCATGGGGGGGGGGCACACAAATCAATGTGTCTCTCTCTCTCTCTCTCTCTCTCTCTCTCTCTCTCTCTCTCTCTCCTCTTTCTCTCTCTCTCTCCCCCTGAAATCCTATAATAAAAGAGAAACATGCAAATTGACCGTACCTTCACTACCCCCACAAGCCACACCCACCATCCCAATAGGACGAGTATGCAAATTAAACCAACCAAGGAGGCGGTGAATTTGCATATCCAGGCCAGAGCAAAGACTGAAGACAGCGCAGAAAGAAGCCAAGCGCTGCAGAGGGAGCAAAGCTGCAGAGAAGCAAGCAGGCGGGTCGGGGAGAAGGCAGGGGAGCAGGCTGGTCGGGGAGAAGGCAGGGGAGCAGGCGGGGCGGGGAGAAGGCAGGGGAGCAGGCGGGTCGGGGAGAAGGCAGGGGAGCAGGCGGGGCGGGGAGAAGGCAGGGGAGCAGGCGGGGCAGCGGCAGCCGCAGCAGGAAGCCATAAGGCAGGAATCTCTCTGCAAGGGGCCTCTAGTCAATAAATAAAACTTAAAAATTTTGTAAAGTTGAACAGTTCGACGGGGTTACAGCTCAATGAGGAAGCAGGCCTGAGAGGAGCCCGAGGGGACCGAGGCCCGAGGCCCGGCTGCTCCTGCCTCGGGGGAGGGAGAGTGAGCTCCTGAGCCAGGGGAGCTGGTGCCTCTGGGAGATGCGCCAGCCCCGGCCCCACCCGCCCGCCCGGTCACAGCTGAGCTGTTTGCACCGGAGTTTCCTTCTGGTGGGCCCCAGGTCCCCGGCGGGGAGTCCGGCTGACATGGCTGAATCGGCAAGACCATCGGCTGGCGCACCTGTACCCAACCCGTCCTCCTCGCCCGTCCTCTCCCCTGGCCGCTTGCTCTCCTGCCCTGCCCTCCGCTCCTGAGCCGAGGAAGGAATTGAGGGAGAGTGCCTACACTCCACAGAGAGGGGCCCCATCGGCCAGGAGTCGGGGAGAGAGCCCGCAGCCATGTGCCTGTGTCCTTTCAGAGGGCAGGACGGGGCGGCGGTCAGAGAGGCTCCGTTTGCTTTCCCGGCTGCTTCGCGGCCTCTCCCACAGGAAGAGTCCTCTCGTCCTTCCCCGAAAAGCCCGGGACGAACGCGGAGACGAACACAGCCCGGCGGGTCTGAGCTGGGAAGGACCCGCCCGGGGACGCAGCCCGCGGGGAGGCCCTGTGAGCGATGGCCCGCCACCCAGCAGTCTGTTTTCCCAAAGCAAAAGTGACTGCGGCGAGCGGCTTTTATTATCGCTCGTATATTGTTTAAATATTTCATCGGAGACGCCGTGTGAGGAGAGACAATAGCGGGCTGACACAAGATGCATTGGAGGAAGTTTGCACAAATATATTTGTCGGGAGCGAAATGTGTTTGCGGAGCCGGGCCCAGATGTGCGGTGATGAACGGTGCAGCCGGCGAGCGGGCCGGCTCCTCCCGGCGGCGCCCGGGGCGGGGTCAGCACCGCCACGAGCTCCGCCAGCGCCAGCCACCCTCCGCTCACACAGGCAGCTGGCCCAGTGGAGCGGAGTGAACACCAGACTTTCAGCTCAAAAAACAAGTGCCAGACTGCCCGGCCGCCCGGCTCAGGGGTTGAGCATCCACCGAGGAACCGGGAGGTCACGATTCCATTCCAGTCAAGGGCACAGGCCCGGGTTGCGGGCTCGATCCCCCAGTGTGGGGCGTGCAAGAGGCAGCCGATCTATGATTCTCTCTCATCATGGATGTTTCTGTCTCTCTCTCCCTCTTCCTTCCTCTCTGGAATCAATATATATATTTTTAAAAAGTGCCAGACTACTGAGCTGAACGCTGGCTCGCTGATGGGCTCCGAGCCAGGAGGCATGGGGGCCGGCCCGGGCAGGGCGCCCTGAGCCTGAGCATGTCTTGTTCGGGGATGGGCGGAGGCGGCAGAGAAGGGGGGTCGGGGGCGGGGGGAGTCCGGGGACAGGCCCTCCGGTTCCTCCTCCCTTCAGCAGAGACCAGGCCCCCAGCCCTGGACGGATGCTGGAGGCCACGCCAGGAGTGTGGTCTCCACGTCAGGCAGGAGAGGGACCCCCTTGCTCATCCTCGGAGCTCGGAAGCCCCCCGAGGTGGCAGAGCCTCGGCTGGGAGCTCCCGCCACCTCCCTGCAGGCTCTATGCTCGGCATCAGGAAGGGGCAACGTGGACAGACCCTGCACCGGCTGGTCCCCCGGGAGCAGGACAGACCCCCCAGGAGCAGGGACAGACCCCCCAGGAGCAGGGACAGACCCCCCAGGAGCAGGGACAGACCCCCCAGGAGCAGGGACAGACCCCCCAGGAGCAGGACAGACCCCCCAGGAGCAGGGACAGACCCCCCAGGAGCAGGGACAGACCCCCCAGGAGCAGGGACAGACCCCCCAGGAGCAGGACAGACCCCCCAGGAGCAGGGACAGACCCCCCAGGAGCAGGGACAGACCCCCCAGGAGCAGGGACAGACCCCCCAGGAGCAGGGACAGACCCCTGCACCGGGGGTCCCCCAGGAGGCGCCCCGCTCTCTGAGGTGCAGGCAGGTACACCCCCCACCCCCACCCCGCGCTGGCCTCTGCAGCGCCATCCATCTCCGGGCGGCCGTGCTGGAGCGCCGCCTGTTCAATAACAGTCTCCGGGCCCGGGGTCAGGAACAGCGATGGAATCTCATCGCCCGGGGCCAGGGGCTTGTTGAGAAGCGACAGCCTGGCCCATCCGCCCGCGGTGACAAATGGCTCCCCCGTTCCCTGCAGGGAGCTCTGCTGGGAGGCGCCCTGGGCGGTGGGCTTGGGGGCTGCATCCAGGGCAGCCGTGGCCGTGGGGTCCCCGCCCCCCCAGCTCGTTGCCATGGAGAAGGAACTGGATGGCTGCGAGGCTGTGCAATGTCTCCCCCGAGAGGCACCAGGACGAGGGAACAGGAAGTGGCGAATGGAGGCTCTGACCCTCACAAGATCCTTGGACGTGATTGATGGGCACCGGCGTGGACAGTGCCGTGTCCTGGCGGCGCGGGGCCAGCAGAATGAGACCATCCGCTCAGAGAGACACACAGCTCGGCCACGGGCTCCCACGCCTCCCGGCGCAGTGGTCTGGCCCAGAGCCAATGACCGCCTCCCCTGGCCCGCCAAGGCCCAGCCTCTCCGGGGCTCCTGGCGCTTTTTATTTTTAAAAAGATATTTTATTGATTCCAGAGAGGAAGGGAGAGAAAGGAAGAAACATCAGTGATGAGAGAGAATCACGGATGTGCTGCCTCCTGCACGCCCCCTACTGGGGACCGACCCTACAACCCGGGCCTGTGCCCTGTCCCGGAAGCGAGCTGTGTCCTCCTGGTTCACAGGTCGATGCTCACCCACTGAGCCACCCTGGCCAGATGAGAGCACACTTTTCAAAAGCAAATCAACCCCTGCAGAGCCCACGCCCTCCCCCATCCCACCAGCCCCACCAGGTAACTCCCCACCTGCCCCACCTGCCCCACCTGCCCCAGCCCCACCAGCCCCGGGCGGGTGCCAGACAGCCGGTGCCGCCCTGGAGCCCAGGAAATTACCCCAGGGAGCCATGGGAGCCGGGCTCAGCCAGGAGGGTGCGCTGGGGGGCCGGAGGAGCGGACACAGGTGGGGCCGGCGCTGACTCGGGTCTGACGGCGTCTGAAGCAGAGAGGACAGACGTGGGAGCAGATGCTCAGGGGGGCAGGTGCTCGGTGTCTGCGGCCAGACCTCGAGCCCAGGGACCTCGCTGGTCACCGTCAGAGAAGGAGGGTGCCACCCGAGCCGGGAGGAGGCCCCTCAGACACCGCGTGAGGCCGGGCGGAGAAGGGGCCACAATCCTGATGCCAACATGTGCCCGTGCCCTCCCCAAACACAAACCAGGAGAGCCCAGCATGCTCCCAGCAGCCCCGCGTCACGGCCGGAGCGGGAAGTCATCCCGCTGTCAGTCAGCAGGGAGACAGAGGAATCCATCGCGGCCTGTTTTGACAACCAGCGACGAAGAGAAAGTCTGCTGGCGTGGCGAGGGACGTGGATTAATCTCACGGATGGGCGGTAAATCAAAACAGGCAGGCAGGAGAGGGTCTGGGCTCCGCGGTTATCTTCACATGACGTTTGAAGAAGTGGGCAAAACAAACGGATCGTTCTAGGAATGAATCAGCCGGCGAGAGGGGGGTGGTAGCGGCTGGGAGGGGGCGCCGGGCTCCTGGGCTCTGGCCAGGCCTGCAGGCGGGCACAGGTGCACAGAGCATCCGCCAAGCGGCACAGCGGGCGCCCAGCGCCGTGCAGGCTCCTTCCCTTTGGAACGCTCACAAACACACGCCCGCAGTCTGCACACAGGTGGTCCGGGCACCTCGCCGGGTTTCCGGGAACAGAGCTCGCAGGGAGCGCAGCCCTGTGCTGTCAATCTCTGAGCATTTTATTCAGCAGAATCTCCTTTCTCCGGGACTCAGCTCCCCGGTGAAGAGGGATTTTTTTGCCCGGCTGGTGGGGCTCAGTGGCTGAGCGTCGACCTATGAACCAGGAGGTCACAGTTTGATTCCTGGTCAGAGCACATGGGCGGGCTGTGGGCTCGATTCCGTGTGGGGGCGTGCAGGAGGCATGAGACCAATGATTCTCTCTCATCATTAGTGTTTCTATCCCTCTCCCTCTCCCTTCCTCTCTGAAATCAATAAAAATGTATTAAAAAAAAAAAAAAGAGGGAATTTTCTTCCCTTGTCTGAATTCAGTGGCGACGACTCCAGACCCTGTAAATGAAGTGCGAGGTCAGTGCCATCTGTTCCGTGGGGCTGTCCCTCCGTCGTTGGGCAAAAATCACTCAACCCAGAATCAAGCACGATAGCTGATGCCTGGAGCTGGTATGTCCCGGCTGCTCCGCAGCAATGACCGGCACCATGCTGCTGCTGTTACTTGGGAGAGCAAGGGTAGCCTTGCTCTTAGCGTGCACACGAATGTTAGCATATCACCAACAGGACCACTGTGCGGTGAGAGCGGCGGGAAGGCACAGGGACATCCCTTTAATCACTGCCAGCTGAATCCAGCGGCATCCGCAGAGCCACGTCCGGGAAACAGACCTTGCCAGAGGCAGGTGTGTTGTCAGCCTGACCTTCAGCTCAGGCACCAGGGGGTGGGTTTCATTACCTAAGTCCAGCCAAGCACCAGGCCCACCCAGGAGTGACGATCAAAGAGGCCACAGGAATGCACATAATCTCCTTTGTCTTGGGCTTCAGTAAAACTCCTGGTGTTTTGCTGCATAAAATAAACAGGCTGAATTGGCTGGGGATCACTGTCTCTCCATCAGAGGACAGCTGTCCCCCCGGACCCCAGCTTTTTCCTTCCTTCTCTGTGTCTGTCTCTTTCTTTCATTTTCTCAATCCCCAGCCGCCCCTACTCAGGAACTGGACCGCTCTCTAGCTGTGCTGAATGCAGAAAAGAGAGAAATATTTATACTATACTATCTATATATATAAAAGGCTAAGTGACCTACTTACTTTCCACCCATCCAACTGACTGACTGGCCGGCCAGTACATATGATATGCACTGACAATCCTATATAATAAAAGGCTAATATGCAAATTGTCCTCTTGACTGAGAGTTTGACTGGGAGTTCAACCAGGGGGCAGGGCCAGCTGGCCATCCACCCGAGGCCCTTCCCCCTGGCCAGTCCCACCCCTGATGGATTCCCTCTCTAATTGAACACATCTTTTCTCCTGCTCACCTATAAATCACTAAATTGCCCCCCTAAGGTCCCACGCCAGGGCTGGCCCTCAGCAGGCACCTCAAAACCAGCTGCACGGGGCTCAGGCATCTGCGCCCGGAGGGGATTCATGGAGAAGGGCTCAAGCATACACCCCTCTCCCTGTTGCTCTCAGCAGCAGACACCAACGGCCGCCTACTGCTTCAACTGGTGAAAGCTGAGGACATTCATTTAAGACTTTTTTTTTTTTTCTCTCACATCATCCTTCGGCATCGAACGACAGCAGACACGGAGATTTCAGACAGTGGGCCATTCTCAATCCTTCACCTTCACCGCAGGCTTCCGGCTAAGCTGCCGACGGGCAGAAGGCAAATCTTAATGCTGCGGTGTGCTCTCTCCAAGGATACCGCCTCCACGGAACACGTCCTTGGCTGTGGCCTTGGGTGACGTTGCGTTTATGCCACATCTCTCATGAATATCTCCATGTCCGGTTCCTTCAGAATGCCTGACACATCGCAGGCCCGGTGGGCGGGGCTCAGGGACTGAGCACCCACCTAGGAACCAGGAGGTCCCGGTTCCATTGGTCAGGGCACAGGCCCGGGTTGGGGGCTCCATCCCCAGTGGGGGGCGTGCAGGAGGCAGCTGATCCGTGACTCTCTCATCCCTGATGTTTCTATCTCCCTCTCCCTTCCTCTCTGGAATCAATAAAAATACAGATAAATATAAATTAGAACCCGTGAGTGCCCCCACGGTGCGCGCCAGCTGGAGAGGCGGGCGGGTGCCCACGCAGACCACGTGGGCGTGAACGGTAGACGGTGAGGACGGAAGGAGCCCGTGAGCTTGGGAGAAACGGGTACTTTGGCTTGTCATCTGAAGAACAGAGAAACCCACGGGAAGTCACTCTCCTCTTTGAGCACGCAGCCTCTCTGAGAGTTTATATCCTGCCGTTGGCATCTGGCACCGAGTCAGGCTGCTCATCTGGTCACGGTCTCTGCCGCTCACGAGCGTGTCGTCTCCGAGTCCTTATCTGCCCGGTGAGGACGCTCACACGTCTCCTCCTCCGGGGCTGAGGGCGCGCAGGTGTGGCTCGCTGCCCGCGGGGAGCGCCTTCCACGCGGCCAAGGCGATCGGGCGAAGGACGCAGGCACATGGAGCAGGTTGGCAATGTGCACCGAGGCTCCCTGTGGCCCTCCCCACGAGGGGTCCGTCCTGAGGAGGGAAGGGGACAGAGAGGTCGCTCCGGGCGCTGTGCCTGCTGGGACGCCACGGGTCAGAGTGCCCTGGGCTGAGGCACAGGCGGAGGTCTCTGCAGGGAGAAGTTTCTAGAATATCTTTTTATTGGTTTTTAGAGAGAGGGGAGGGAAGCGGGAGAGAGATAGAAACATCAGGGATGACAGAGAATCTCTGACTGGCTGCCTCCCACACCCCCACTGGGGATCGAGCCCACAGCCCGGGCCTGTGCCCTCCTTAGGAATCGGACCAGCAACCTCTGGGACCCGGGTAGATGCCCAACCACTGAGCCATGCTGGCCAGGGCTTCTCTCCCTAGTCTCCACGCCTCCTCCACCTCTGACAGCTGCCCGGCCTCCATGCTCACCGGAGGCACTGGTATCAGTTTGGTCCCGATTGCCGCCCGGACGTGGAGGTCGGAGGTCGGAGGCCAGGTCCATGGGCAGAGCCCCGTCCTCTCCACAGGGGCTGGCGGAGGCCGTGTTGACCTTCGGCGGAGGCCGTGTTGACCTTCGGCGGAGGCCGTGTTGACCTTCGGCAGGGCAGCACCGGGGCCGCAGCCACAGGGTCACGGGTCTGAAAAAGGAGCTCATTCAGGACAGACACGCAGACCCTGAGGCTCAGCGTCTCTCAGGACGGCCCGTCTGCAGAAAGGCTCCTTGTTATGTTAGGGTTCACTGCAGCCTCTTCTCCTCCTGTCCTGGGAGGCCCACCCTCCCCACCAGGCACCCTCACCCCCCACGAGGCACCCTCCCAGCGATGCACCCTCCCTCTCCCTCCCACGAGGCACCCTCACCGAGAGGCAGGGGAGCGGCCCATCCCCAAGCACCACAGAGACCAGGGGTCCTGAGGCCGCCGCCGGCCCTTATTCTGTCTCTGCGTTTCCGTTTGCTGAGCTGGAAATTGTGAGCCCATTATTAATTCATTAGCAAACATAATTTCATGCAAAATAAGGTGCTTGCCTCCTGTGTTAGGTGAGGGCGCGGCGGGGAGAGGAGCTCAGAGCTCCCGGGGTGAGAAGCGGCCTGTTGACTGGGCCGGGACTTGGGGCGCAGTCCTGCTC
The DNA here is from genome assembly GCF_014108245.1 of Pipistrellus kuhlii. NCBI lineage: Eukaryota > Metazoa > Chordata > Mammalia > Chiroptera > Vespertilionidae > Pipistrellus > Pipistrellus kuhlii. The sequence continues at coordinate 1,337,161 of NW_023425534.1, read as the reverse complement.
CATCTGAGCGATGCCTGGGGGAGGGCGTCAGCGGGAGGAAGGTGCTGGGGGGACGTTGCTGAGTCGCTCTGCATCTGCTGGGGTGAGGGGCTCCATGTGGGGCTTGGGGTGCCGGAGAGGCTGGGTTCCCCCCTGAGCCCTCGGGGGTGGGGGGGAGGTGAGGCGCATGTTCCCGTTTATGTGAAAAGCGGGGACTCTGGGGGCGGAGCAGCTGCTGGGTCGGATCAGGCAGGAAACAGGCCCGAGGCCAGGGCCAGTCCTCCTCAGCCCCCACGGCGACCTGTCCTTCCCTCAGCCCCTGAAGACGCCCTCGGACCCCTTCCCGGGACCCTGATAGCGGCCTGGCCCAGGGCGCGGGGAGACACGCCCTTCATTCTGCGCCCTCCCCCCACCCCCCACCCCCCCAGCCCTGCACGCTCCCTGGGCCGGCCGGGCGGCGTGTCCCGTCAGGACAGGAACGAAACACTCAGCTTCAGGACTGAGGCCGTCAGCGCCCACATTTCCGGGGAGACACGGGGCGGCCCTCCGCCCTCCGGTGGTGGGAGAGCGGGGCAGCGAGGGGCCCAGGGCGTCGGGGGCCGTGGCAGCAGCAGAGGGAGCAGGAGAAGCAGGTGAATGCACTGCGGGGGACCCGGTGGCCTTCTCTCTGCTCCCACCGTCTCCCCGCCTGTCCGTGGAAGGAGGTGCCAGCCGGGCTCCCCTCGTCCCCGCCCCCTCCATCAGGCATCGGTCCGGAATGATCCTCCCCGGGCACCCAGCGGCACCCAGGCCTTCCCCGTGCTCCCCTGAGGCCAGGAGCCCAGGGAGCCGCCCGGCCGGGGGCTGCGGCCTCGGGAAGGGTGTCGGTGCCGGTGCCGGCCAGCCGGGCTCCCGCTGGGGGGTGAGGTCTCCCCCACGCCGGGCTCCACGGAGCACACTGGGGGTCCCGAGGCCGCGCCCCAGGCAGATGGCAGCGGCCAGAGCCCTCGTGCTGCTGTTTGAACTGTTTGTCTTTGTGGTTCTGTTTGACTCCGTGGCAGGAGCACATTTACCATGAGGCGTCGCGTTTCTTTAAATAAACCCTCTCCCGGCGCCTGACATTTTCCTAAGAACTCAGAGCCGGAGATTAATCACAAGACGGGGACTCGGCGCTCCGCTGCTCCGCCTCCCCCGGGCCCCGGGACGCGGGGGGAGGGTGAGGGGATGGGGGGGCGGGGGGGCGCCCTCCCCTGACCCCGGGCTCCGGCCGGCGTGGCCCCTCAGTCAGCCCAAAGCACATGTATCTGCACCGCGTCCGCTCCGGACCCTCAACCTGAGCTCGGGGCGAAGACGAAGGGGATGCGGAAAGTTCCAGAAGGCCTGTGTGGGCACGGCGGCCTTCGGTGTGGAAGGGGCTGACATGAGAGGAGCACAGGATGGCCGGCTCAGTGCGGTCGCCTTGTCCCTGTCGGGGAGGCCGAGACCCACTCCCCGGCCCTGGCCCCCGCGGTCCCGCCCGCCCGCCGGCCAGCTGGCCCGGGCCCTCGGCTTCACCGCCGGAGGCAGGCGGATCCGAGCGAGGCCGGACATGAGTGTCTCTCCGCTGGGCAGACACCGCGTGAGCGTGTGCTGGCCGCAGTGCCCCCCAGTTCCCGTCCTCCCAGCACCCGGGGCTGTCAGACCTGCAGAGTCCACAGAGGCGGTGTGAAGGGGTCACACGGAGCAGGGGAGCCATCACCCGGCACCGGCGGCACCGGGCTGCGGGTCCCGATGGGTCTCACCCCGGGGTCTCCCCGCTGCGGCCCCTCCGTCTCTGCTTCGGATCGGAACTGCCGCCTGGGTTCTGCGGGAGGAACCGAGGCCTTCCTTCCCGCACTGAGCGCGGCCTGAGCGCCAAGAGGCGGGATCGTACCCGGGAAATCCCCGCACGCAGGCCAGGCCAGGGCCTCCCGTCCATCTGCCTAATCGCCTCGCTGTGGCTCTGAAATCGTGTTTCCCTCCTAATGGCCCAGGACGTTATAGATGGCAGCTCCGCGGCGGCGGCGGCGGCAGGCGGCAGGCGTGCTGAGGAGGGACGTTAGCGCCGGCACGCGCCCACGCAGGCCCCGCCCTGCGCCCACGCAGGCCCCGCCCTGCGCCCACGCCAGGCCCCGCCCTGCGCCCACGCCAGGCCCCGCCCTGCGCCCACGCCAGGCCCCGCCCTGCGCCCACGCAGGCCCCGCCCTGCGCCCACGCCAGGCCCCGCCCTGCGCCCACGCCAGGCCCCGCCCTGCGCCCACGCAGGCCCCGCCCTGCGCCCACGCCAGGCCCCGCCCTGCGCCCACGCAGGCCCCGCCCTGCGCCCACGCCAGGCCCCGCCCTGCCGGGAATCGCCATGGGCCCCAGCCCCTCTGGCCCCAGCGCCCGCCATGAGGCCCGCCCCCCGCCCCGCAGGGAGGAGGAGAAGGGGAGGGCGGGCATGAGACGGGACGGGGCTCCCCTCCCTGGCTCCCTCCACAGGGGAACCCTCAAAGGCCAGACCCCTTCTTTTTAAAAAATTTATTTTTTTCAGAGAGAAAGGGAGAGGGAGGAGGAACATCGGTGATGAGTGAGAATCGTGGACCGGCTGCCTCCCGCACTCCCCACACTAGGGATGGAGCCCACCCCGGGCCTGTGCCCTGACGGGGATCTGACTGCGACCTCAGCCATGGGCCCCCCGGCCGGGCCAGACCCCCTTCCTTTGACGCCGAGGAAGCTGAGGCCGCCTCCCTCAGCCCCAGTGCTCCCCCCTGGTGGCCATCGCCCCGGTCCCTCCAGTTCGTGCTGTGACCAAGGACCTTCCATTCCACTCCCACCCAGATGCCACCCCTCCCCCTCCCCGCTGGCGTCTCTCCCCGCCTCCTTCACCGTGTCCCCCGCCCGTGCCCCTGGCTCCCGGGCCCTGCCTGGAACTGGGTGTCCCTCTTACTCCCTCCAACCTGCACGGCTGCTTCAGCCCAAAGCTAATGGGCTCCCCCGGGAATCCAGCTGGACCCCGGGCTCCCAAAGAGCTATGTCCCCCCCTCCCGCCCCCGGCCCCGTCCCCATCTCCCCTCCCCCGCCTCCCCGGCCTCCTGGACAGCCCTGCAGCGGCTCTGCCTCCAGGGGCCGGGCCAGGGACCATGGCCAGAGGCCCGTCCGGGCAGCTCACCGCCGCCGTCTCCGCCCGGCCTCCCGCCCGGAGCCCGGTGCACATTGCTGGCCGCATCTCAGGTAACGTGCAAACCCCCGAGGAGGCCGGGCGGCCACCCAGCGAGCAGCACCCACCACTGCGCCAGCCTCCCCTTCGAGCAGGGAGGCAGGGCCGAGGGGACGGGCCGCCCCCCATTTCCATAAGCAAATGTTTGCATGTCATTTCCCCTGCCCGTCCCACTCCCCCCTCCCACTTCTGTTTGAGCAAAATGTGTTCAAACACCCCCTCCCTCCCACCCGGCCGCGGGGACCGGAGGGCGGTGACGTCGCTGTGGCATTGTGTCTGTTTGCCCAACCGGCATCGATCCCCTCCGGAAGGAAATGTCACTCCACGGACCTCAAACTTCGTGTGGGAGACCCGCCCGCCCAACAGGCTCCTCTGGGGACAGCTCAGCCACGCCACCCGCGTGTCCGCCGAGGCACCGGGCGAGAGATGGCTCCCGGCGGCCGGGCCCGGGCGTCTGCACGCCGCTCACGGCACAGCCCCCGGAGGCTGGGACAGCTCCCGGGACACACAGCCACAGAGGCGGAGGTGCCGGATACAGTGATGGCGACACAGTGGGACACGGACAGAGGACAGGGAGCAGCCGGGCAGCTCCGAGATAAAAGCCGTTTCCAGGTGCGGGCAAGAGGGAGGTGATGGAGGGAGGAGGGGAGAGGCGGGTGATGGAGGGGAGGAGGGAGAGGCGGGTGATGGAGGGAGGGGGGAGAGGCGGGTGATGGAGGGGAGGAGGGTGCCCAGATGGGGCCGTGCACTTTGGCACCCCGAGTGGGCTCACGCAGGGGGCCACCTACACGGTGGGGCTGGCCGACCAAGGACCATCCCCTCCTCCCCTCCCAATGCAGAGCACTGAGGGGTGGCCTCCCGCACGCGCCCCAAACGGGAATCAGATCCACCACCTTTTGTGAACAGGACGATGCTCAACCCACTGTGCCGCCCGGCCAGGGCCCGAAGCAGCCTTGTGTGGGCTCGTGAGTGGACACAGGGTCTGCGCGGCCACGCCCGCTGCCGAGACCCGGCGGCGTCTCCCCCTGGAGGGTGCTCATCCCGTTTCTCATTCAGCCACAGGCCGCTCTGAGCACCTGCCGCCGACCAGACCGCACTGTCCTCCGGGCGAGGCCTCCGGTTCAGGTTCTTCCGGAAGCTTCTCCGGAGCCCGGGGCTAAAGGTGCCTTCAGCTCAGAACAACCTGCCTGGCACTGAGGCACATGCTGGGTGACGAGTCTGACCCCACAGCAGCATCCTTCAGCACACAGGCCACCCCACCGCCCTCCCTCCCCACCCCTCCCTCGCCCATCCCTCTCCTGGCGGCCGGGACCCTCCCACCACCCGGGCTGTGCTCAGCCTCCTGGCCCCCCCGCAGCCCCAGGCCCCGTCTCCAGCTGGCTCTGTTCCGAGGCCCCCTCACCCGCTGGCCAACCTCCCCCGTCCCTCCCGGCCCAGATGGTGCAGCGGTGGGTCCCTCGGCCTGGCCTGTGCCCTCTCCCAATCCGGGGCCTCTCGGGGGATGTCCAGAGCGGGTTTCAGTCCAATCCCGCAGGCCGGGGACGAATCCGTGCACCGGGCCTCTGTAAACTAATAAGCGACACGGTGGCCAGTGAAGTCCAGGTCTCTGATTTCAAATCTGTGCTCCTGACCACTCGGCCAGAGGACAGACATGCAGACATGCAGGCGCCTTACATGTGTGTCATCTCAGCCCTGGCCGGCAGCTCCGTTGGTTGGAGCGTCGTCCCATATGCCAGGAAGGTCGCAGGTTCAGTTCCCGGTCGGGGCACACACCTCGGTTGCAGGTTCATTTCCTTGTCAGGGCCTGTATGGGAGGCAACTGATCGAGGCTTCTCTCTCACATCAAAGTTTCTCTCTCTCTCTCTGTCTCTCTCTCTCTCTCTCTCTCTCTCTGTCTCTCTCTCATCAATAAACATGTCCTCAGATGAGGACATAAAATATATATTATATGCCACACACTATAAATATATGTTGCATGGAACTAACAAATATATACAGAGAAATATATAGACATAATTTCTCATCTGCACACATTTATTTATTTCTCTGGGGACTCCGTATAGAGGCCAGAGTGACATTATATTGTGCAAACAGCTCAGCAGTTTAACTCAAATTATTTTGACGATGATGTTATTTAAATCAACGCACGTAGAGAGCCAGGTCTCCACTGCTGGTGCTGGCAGCTCGTGTGAAACTAGAGAAACACGGCCCATTGACAATTCAAATTCAGACCCAACTATAAAGCCATGAATCCCGAGAGCCCTCCCCGAGGCGCCTGGTGGCTGCAGCGAGTCTCCTGCAGGGGGCGTGACAGGGCCCCGGGGCCTCGGTCAGAGCGGCAGGGACCGCCCGTGCCTTCAGCTTCCCTAACAAGGAGCACCCGCACCCGCAGCCACGCTGCTCCGGCGACCGCTCACCCGCAGCCCAGGGCTCCCCACGGAATGGACGGTCAGCACCGTCCAGCCTGGAATTCCCCGGGGCCGTGGCTGCCGCTCGGTGGCCCAGGCGGGTCGCAGCGAGGCGGCTGTGGCTACAGGGACCCGTCCTGAGTCGTGGCCGTGACCTGCACTCTGGGGGGCGTCTGGGGGGCACTCCACACCCCCTCCTTTCTCTCGTCCTTCTTCTCGGGGCCCAGAGGATGGCGGGTCCCCCTCGCCGGCACCGCCAGCATGGAGAGCGGAGGACTGAGGCTGAGACACGACGGAAACCCCCCTTTGGGTGCGGGCCGCCCCGCCCTGCAGACGGCCCGGCTGCGCCCCAGGCCGTGAACCGGGGCTGGGCGCCCCCTGCCCCCCAGTCTGAGATGCCGCTCTGTGCTGGGGTGTACCTGCGGCCCCGAGATGCCCGCCCCGGACCTCACCTCAGTGTCCCGGACCGAGAGGGACACCTGGACGCGCAGCGGGGGCGTCCGGCCTGAGCGCCTGGGGCAGAGCTTTGCTCCCAGAACAAAGCGGCCGCGACAGGAAGCGATGCACAGGCCGGCGGCCAGGCCCGCGTCCACGGGCCGCACCCGGGGACGGTAACACCCACTTAAACACGGGTCCGTCCGCGAGCTGAGCCCCGAGGACCACGCCTGCCTCCCTGGGCTCCCTGGACGCTGACACCCACCCACGGGGCCAACAGCAGGCCCGGCCGGGAAGGAAGCTGTCACACACACACACACACACACACACTCACACACACTCACACACACTCACAGACACGCACACACACACACACACACACACACACACTCACAGACACGCACACACACACACACACACACACTCACAGACATGCGCACACACTCACACACACTCACAGACATGCGCGCACACACACACACACACACACTCACACACTCACACACACACTCACACACACGCACACACACACACACTCACACACACACACTCACACACACTCACACACACTCACAGACATGCGCACACACACACTCACACACACAGACACGCGCACACACGCACACACACACACACACACACACTCACAGACATGCGCGCACACACACTCACACACACAGACACGCGCACACACGCACACACACACACTCACAGACATGCGCACACACACACTCACACACACACACACGCACACACACACACACTCACAGACATGCGCACACACACACTCACACACACGCACACTCACACGCACTCACACACACGCACACAGGCGCGCGCACACACACACCGCCTCCGCAGTCCACGGGGCTCACCGAGACCGCCCCTCCACGCACACAGACCTGCAGGGCGTGTGGGTCTGTGTTCACTCTCCCGTGTGCTCCGCACCTCGCGTTAGATGTGACCGCACACACTTCAGAAAGCCCGCCGTGAACGCCGGGGGCTCGGAGGACAGGCGGGAAGAAGGCAGAGGAGACGGAATGACCAGGGAGCGGGCCCGGCGCTGGGACACGGGTGGCCTCTGAGGCGTGAGGGAGGGGCCCTGAGCCCTGGACGGAGAACAGTGTTCCTTTAGGAAGAGCGGTCAGGAGCAAGGACACTCTCAGAAGCAAAAACTCTGCCCTTAGAAACGGAAACCTGAACAGGGGGAGGAGGAAAATGGAGTTAAGGAAATTTCCTAGAAGGTAGAGCAGCGAAATCTCGAGGGAGGAAATGGCAGGGAGAAGGAGGGGGGAGAGGAGGAGGAGGAGGAGGAGGAGGAGGAGGAGGAGGAGGAGGAGGGAAAGGAAGAAGATGATGAAGAAGGAGGAGGAGGAAGAAGAAGAGGAGGAGGAAGAAGAAGAGGAGGAGGAGGAAGAAGAAGAAGAAGAAAGAGGCTAAACCTGGGAGGCTTCATGTCTTACTGACAAATTCCAGAAAGGGAGGGCGCACACAAACAGAGGCGGGGAGGAGGGGGAGACGGGGAGAGCGGGGGGAGCACGTTCCTCGGGGAAGGCTGAGGCTCTCAGCCGAATGGGGCGATGGAGGACGCCGCACAAGAATAAACAGGACCCACCCAGTTCCCACGGCAACATCCCAGAGCCCTGTGGAGTACGGTGGCGCTGGAAGCTTCCAGAAGATAAGCCTGTTGCCTGCACCCCAGGACCCAAACGGCCTTGGACTCCTCGTAAGAAGCTGGAAGCACAGCTGTGACCCCCAGCTGAACTCCGACTCCGGGGGGGAGCGGCAGCACATGTTTCCCCCCTGAACGGGCTCCAGAACAGCTAGCTCTCGTGGCCCCCTTTTAAATAATTCTTTTAATACTTTTACATAATTTTATTTATTTCAGAGAGGAAGGGAGAGGGGGAGAGAGAGAGAGAGAGAAACATCCACGCTGAGAGAGTCATGGGCCGGCTGCCTCCTGCACGCCCCACACTGGGGATGGAGCCCGCAACCCGGGCCTGTGCCTGAGCGGGAATCGAACCCTGACCTCCTGGTTCCTAGGTCAACGCTCAACCCCTGAGCCCCGCCCCCTGTTTGGAAGCTATTAGGAGAGAAGCTTTATCAAAACCCCGCGGAAGTCCTGAGACGGAAGCCGCGGGTTCCTGGAAGGCGGGAGCGTGGGCGGGAGGACGCTGGGAGAACTGTCAGGCCCGGTGAGCCAGGCCACAGTGGAGGAGCAGGAAGGAGATGGGGGGGGGGGGGTGCGGGAGAGATGGAGCTGTTAGCTTCCCTGGGATTTTTACCAAAACACAAGGAAGTTTATGGCTCCGGCTGACAGATTGGGGACACATGGTGATGGGGGCACAGGCCTGGCACATTAGAAGGCGGCCACTCCTCATCCTGGGAAAGCCCAGAGGTGATCCGGACGGGAAATGCAATCACAGAGCCGGGCTGCGGCTCAGCTGTGAATAATAATCACGCAATTATGTAGATGCCGAAATTGATCTCCCCCAAACGGTGCTGTGGGGAGGGACGGAGGGGGGGGGGAGATGGGGGAGGGGCGGGCGCCGGCCTGGGCTCTGGTGTTGCTGAGCGGGCGCCAAGCACAGCCGAGACTAAAACCCTGACCCTCCCCACGGGGACTCGGTGGAGGAGCCACTGAAGTGAAGGAGGAACGCGGGTGAGCGCGTATGTACCACCGTCAAGGTCGGCGGAAGCCGGCGCGCGGAGAGCGCGGGGCGGACTCTGGGGGCGGCGAGCAGCAGGGGGAGGAGCGGAGCCTGGGATTCTGGTCTAATCTGCGTGGGACCGACAGGCTTGCCAAGACCGTTCAGAGATGGAGCGTGGGAGAGAGAGATGGCCCACGTGGCCGGGCGTGGGAGGCCTGGGAGAGGGCGTGGGGGCGGACGGAGGGAGCTCGGAGCCAGGCCACGCAGGGTGTCTGGGTTCACAGAGTCGCTGAGTGGCCAGAGCGGGGAGCCTGGCTGGAGGGGGGTTGAACAGTGCAGAGGGGGTGGCGCGGGCACAGTGTCCCGTGTGCCTGAGACCCTCCCCCCCCGCCCCCCTGTGCGCTCAGGGCTGAGCCTCCCGGCCTGCGGGGAGCTGGATGAGGGGGAGCTGGATGCAGGGGGGTGGGAGGGAAGGAGAAGGAGGAGCGGCTCTGAGGCTGTCAGCCAGTGAACAATGACAGAAGCCAGGGAGGGATGGAGTGGGCAGGGGTGGTCCCGGGTTCAGGCGATGTCTGAGGCGGGGAGTCCCTGGGACGGACCTCAGCCTGCAGGTCTGCGCAGCCCCAGGAGGACCTGCCCGCACAGAGCAGAGGCCGCCCGCTGGCCGCAGCGTTGGCGGTGTGGTGGCCTCCAGGACTCGCTCAGGCTGGGGCCGGAGGGCTGGGACACCCACCCGGAGTGGTCCCTCCGGGGTTTTTAACAGGAAGTCCGCTCCCCGAGGAGACCGACACGTCCCCATGGCGCCTGGCCCGCCCACGGCCACTGCCCGGCGGCTCCTCCCACGGGGCCTCCAGCCCTCCCCTCCCCCACTGCCACCCAGGCTTCACGGGAGAGACGTTTCGGAAGCCGCGTCACAGGAGGCGGGCAGTGCGCCCCTTCCTGGGACCTCACCTGCGAGGCTCGGAGCCCACCACGGACGACACGGGTCCCAGAGGGGCACGGGCTCCCGCGGGGAGAGGATTCCAGGAGGACAAGAGCCCTGAGGCCAAGGGTCCCCCACACCGCTGCCCCAGTGGCTCTCAGAGACCGTGTCTGCTCCGGCACCTCCCCCAGCCCATCTCATCCCGGGGCCCCAGAGTGCATGCTTGCTTTTGTGGGTTTTTTAAAAATATATTTTATTGATTTTTCTACAGAGAGTTAGAAACATCAATGAGAGAGAAACATCGGCCAGCCGCCTCCTGCATGCCCCCCACTGGGGATGTGCCCACAACCAAGGTACATGCCCTTGACCGGAATCGAGGCCGGGACCCTGCAGTCTGCAGGCCGACGCACTATCCACTGAGCCAAACCGGCCAGGGCTGGATTCCTGTTCCGGGGAAAGCTCAGCGGCTCCCGGATGATGCTCTGTGGGATGGAGAGGCGATGCCCACCCCCTGGTCATTCTGAGCACCATCCGAGGAGGATGGGCCGGGGGCGGGGGGTGCTGACCAGGACGGTGAGGCTGGTCAGTCTCTCCCGTCATGCTGGGCCTTCTCAGACATCTAAAGGAGGAAACGCTCGGTATGGATTTTTCCTGAACAGCACCCCTTCTCCGGTCCCCCCCGCGGCCTCCCGGGGCCTGGCTCTCTCCCGGGCTGACCTCTCACGCCGCCTCCCGAGTGGCTATTTCCTCATTCCGGGCCATTCCAGGCCATTCCGGAGCTGGCACACCCCTCCTGTCGGCCTCAAAGCCAGGGAGCGTTCGGGTTTCTCCCTTTTTGTCACCGTGTCGCTTTCATCTGTGTCTCAGATCTGGCGGCCAGAAAGGTGGTAAATGAGCACAGAACACCGCTCTTCGCAGAAAAGGAAATTAAACCAAACAGCCTGGGAGGGGGGCCGACCGAGTGCCCGCAGCCAGTGAGCTCGCCGCCTCGCTGTCCCCTGGCCCCTCTCCCACCCCCACCCCGCCCCCCTGCGCCTGCGACCCAGCCGCTCCCTCCCTCCCGCACACCCACACCTTCAGAGAGCCCGTGCCAGGCGCCAGCCCGCGGGCACCCACGCCCTCCCGGCCCCCGCGGCAGGACACGGAGCACAGACGCTGTGTGAGGAAAGCCGGTGTTCCTCCAGAATCCGCCTGAGCGCCCGCACTGAGCAACTCCGGTCCCGGCGACCTGCCTGGCCGGAGCCCGGGACGCGCGAAGCTGGTTCCAGCGGTGGCGGGACGGGTGCGCCCCAGGCTGAGCGGCGCTGGGCGTGGCCCCGGACGGGCAGGAGGCTCCCTCCCCTGGGGACGCGCTGGTCGGGCCTCGGACACCGGGGACCCCGGGTTGCTTTCGGCCGCCGTCCTTAGCGGCTGCAACGGAGACAAGACCACAGTCCTTGTGGGGCCTATGGGGGGCACACACGCCTGCCACGGGTGGGGGCTGGCCACCCCCCGACTTCTGCTGGGGAGAACCACGTCTCTGGTGAATCCACTCACAGACACGGACTCGGACCCGGGTTTCTGTGTATTTTTACTCAGGGGGCGGGGCTCACAGGGGGCGGGGGCTCTCACAGGGGCGGCCGGGGGTGCACACTCAGCAGACACTGCTCTCCCGGTTCCCTCCTCCCCCACCTCTGCTCCGGACCGCAGGTGCAGCTGTTTTTGTTGACAAAAACCTTTCCAATGTCCATCCTCACCTTGACCCCCAGGTTCCAGTCGAGTGACTGCAGCCATGGATCTTCTGCCCCTGGGAGGTCACCCCACAGCGTGGAGGACCATGCCACACCCACACCCTCTGCCCTCCTCCAGCAGGACCACACAGCGAGGCCTCTGGGAATACAGAGCCCTGTGCCTTCCCTGCCGCCAGCCAGTGGCACCCCAAGACTCTCCGATGGCACCCAAGGTTCTCCAGTGGCACCAGAGTTCCCTGAGGGCACCAGGGCTGAGGGCACCAGGGCTGAGGGCACCAGAGCTCCCTGAGGGCACCAGGGCTCTGAGGGCACCAGGGCTCTGAGGGCACCAGGGCTGAGGGCACCAGGGCTGAGGGCACCAGGGCTCTGAGGGCACCAGGGCTGAGGGCACCAGAGCTCCCTGAGAGCACCAGGGCTGAGGGCACCAGGGCTGAGGGCACCAGGGCTCTGAGGGCACCAGGGCTGAGGGCACCAGGGCTCTGAGGGCACCAGGGCTGAGGGCACCAGGGCTGAGGGCACCAGGGCTCTGAGGGCACCAGGGCTGAGGGCACCAGGGCTCTGAGGGCACCAGGGCTCTGAGGGCACCAGGGCTCTGAGGGCACCAGGGCTGAGGGCACCAGGGCTCTGAGGGCACCAGGGCTGAGGGCACCAGGGCTGAGGGCACCAGGGCTCTGAGGGCACCAGGGATGAGGGCACCAGGGCTCTGAGGGCACCAGGGCTCTGCTCACAAAGGAGCTGAGCTCAGGAGTAAAGACACTCAGAGTCTGCTCCAAGGAGACCGTGACACGGGCAAGGAGGACGGCGGTTTGGCCAAGGGGACAGCGGGCTAAGAATGGGTCTCCGAATCTGCGTCCTGGAGAGCACGAGGCACAACTCGAAGGTCCGGCTGGGGCCTTCATACTTCCCCCTTGTCAGCAGTCATGGGGGACGGACTCCTCTTCCTCCCCCAAACGCGGCGCTGTCAGCAGCCCCGCGACATGGGCCCGGCCCTGGAGACGGATGGTGGCCCAATGTGCCGGGCGCCGGCAGGGCCCGCGGCGCGCTCCCCTGTATAGATCATCGGTGACGGAACACTGGAACGGCGCGGAGAAGGGCGCTCTCCGATGAGATGACAAATGTCCCCGGCCCGATATGGAACCCCCAAAGCCGGAGGACGCATCCTTCATGGGGCCTGTCAGCGGCCAGGCCCTAAATAATTCAGCGCCCGGATTAAAATACTGATGCTCTCCGCGTCCTAATGGCACATAATGAAATGTCCCCGACGCTGCCGTCTTAAAATTAACATCCTCTGAAATTTCCAAATCAATCAGCGGCCGTGACAAGCGCCGAGTCTGATCTTTTATTGATGGCGCAGCCACAGGAGGGAAGAGGGCCCCGGGGAGTCCGCCCCCAGGGCTGGCGGACTTCAGGCAGCGGTGACTCACCTCGTCTGCACCCTGGTGACAGACACGGCCACGGGGCCCCCGTGGCCTGGTCCTGGCCGCTGAAGGGGCAGACTGTGGCCAGTCCTGCCTCACCCATCCATTCGGAGATAACCTCTCACCGTTGGGTGGGTGCGCTGACTCACCTGCTGACTTAAGCTCTTGGGGGCCCTTTCTTGAGTAACAGTCCCCTTGCGCCCTCAGCACCACAGGAGTCAGCACCATCGAACTGGATCTCGGTTATTCTCGGGGGCCTCGTGGCCTTTGAACTCCAACTTTGTCATCTCACACATGAACCTTGTCTGTCTTGCCCGGAAAGATGAAAAGCTCAAGGAGGGTAGAGACTGGTTTCTTGTTTATTTGTTTTTTTATTGCCGAAGCCCTGGTACCTGAAAATAAAAATGCTTAACATGTAGGTACTCATGGATGGATGGAGAGATGGAAGATGGATGAGAGGATGAATGAATGGGTGGATAGATGAAAGGGTGGTGGATGGATGGATGGGTGGTGGATGGATAGTGAGTGAATGGATGGATAGATGGATGGATGGAGAGATGGAAGATGGATGAGAGGATGAATGAATGGGTGGATAGATGAAAGTGTGGTGGATGAATGGGTGGGTGAATGGATGGATAGATGGATGGATGGAGAGATGGAAGATGGATGAGAGGATGAATGAATGGGTGGATAGATGAAAGTGTGGTGGATGAATGGGTGGGTGGATGAATAGATGGTGGATGGATGGATGGATGGATGGAGAGATGGAAGATGGATGATGGTTCAGAGGATGAATGAATGGGTGAATAGATGAAAGGGTGGTGGATGAATGGGTGGTTGGATGGATAGATGGTGGATGGATTGATGGATGGATGGATAGATGGATGGATGGAGAGATGGAAGATGGATGATGGTTCAGAGGATGAATGAATGGGTGAATAGATGAAAGGGTGGTGGATGAATGGGTGGGTGGATGGATGGATGGTGGATGGATGGCTGGTGCATGGATAAATGAGTGCTTCCCTCCTTATATTCTCATCGCAGAGAACAATGTCCAGCTAGTTGGGTAGGTGGGGGATGGATGGATGGATGGATGGACTGATGGATGTAGATGGGCAGATAGATGGATGGATTGATTAATGGATTGATAGCTAGGTAGATGGATGAATGAATAGACAGGTGGATGGATGGATGGATGGATGAATGGACAGGTGGGTAGTTGATGAATGGGTGGATGCATGGCTGGTACCTGGATAAATGAGTGCTTTCCTCCTTACATTCTCACTGCAGAGAACAATGCCCGCAGGTGTCTGTTGGTTAAATGAATGAACCATCTCAGGGGCCCAGACTGCTGAGAACCCCACCCCTGAGCATGCTGCTGCCTCCACTGCGGCTGGGAGCCTCCTTCCCAGCACCCCACTGACCGACCGCCTGGCCCAGGGTGCCGGGCCCCGCGATCGCAGGTCCTGTGAGTGTTCTGTAGCCTCATGGACCAAGCACTTGTCCCAGGGCACCCCGCGTTCCTCGGCGCCCCCGCAAGCTCACGGCGCTCCACACAGCAGGCCCAGCCTACCCGCTGGCCAGCACAGGGAGCGCAGACAGGAGCGCCTGCATAATTCAGCACACCGCCCGGGACCCTGCCTCCCCGGTGCCAAGTGCTGCCGGCTGAAGCGCAGAGGAAACAGAAAATGAGAAACTGCGAGGAGCCTCTGTATGAAGATTACAATCTCCTGCTGATAAAACAGCCCCTGCGTCGGCGTCGGAGTGGAGAGGAAATAAGAAAATCCAGCCAGCAAATTGGAGCCTGGTCGGAAGGGCCGGCGGAATGCGGGAGCACCCGTCCCGGGGAGAACATTGAAGCTGCTCGGGGCGGGGCCGGCGGCTGGTCCGGGGAAACGGCCGTGGCTCTCCCGCCTCCCCTCGGGGCCAGGCCCGTGGCCGCGTGGTGTGTGCAGGACCCGGGAGGGCGAAGCCTGTGGCGGGACCACCACAGGGAGACCCCACGGAAGACCCATGAGGAGTAAGCGAGGCCCTGAGCCGGGACGCACCCCGGGCTGGTGGGAGAGGAACAGGACAGGCAGGAGCCCGGCTTCAGACACCCTGAGCCCAGGCGGCCCTCGTCCCCGTGCATGAGCGGGAGGGGCAGCATGAGCGGCCGGGAGTGCGCCTCTGGGCCCTGGCCCAGTGCAGGGGCCGCGGCCTCTGCCTGCCCGTCCGCAGCAGGCGGAGTGACCCCACGCTGCACGACCCCTTCTCTCTGGGCTGGAGAGGAGACCAGGCAGGAGGCTGGGAGGAGCCGGAGGTGCCGGAGAGCTGCGCCCCCTGGACCAGGGTGGGTGCGGGTAAGGATGGGCGGAGCCTCTGTACTGGCCTCACAGCAGCCCCAGAGCCTCTGAGAAGGGAATCCGCCGTCCTCCCTCCGGGACTGAACCTGCTGGTTTCCTGTCGCCCCAAACCCCCAAGCTCCTCAGCGAGGCACAGGGCCCCCGAGCCAGCCCCCAACTCTCCCAGCCCTCTCTTCCTCCCACCCGCCCTCCCTCCCTGCCCCGAGCCAGGCCGGCCTCCCGGAGTGCCTCCAGCACACGACACTCATTCCTGCCCCAGGACCTTGGCACCTGCCCTCCCCGCCGCCTGGCTGCTTCTTTCTGGGCATCCGGGTCTCAGCTCAGGTGTCCCCTCCTCGGCGGCCACCCTGACCCCCTGTCCCCCCATCACAGGGTCCCTTTCGTTTTGTTAAAACACCTTCCCTCTGGCATCTGCCAGGTGCCCACTTTCTGCGCCAGCCCCCCGTCCCTCAACCACAGCGGACGCTCTGCGGGCCCCGGCGCTCGGCTGGCTGCTCCTACACCCCCGCCACCTGGAGCCGGGCCTGGCACCGAACGGGCCGCCGCGCAAATATTTGTTTGGCAGGAACGCAGGGAGCGGAGCAGGTGATGGCCACCTGGCCTCTCGCAGCTCCGCCTGCCAGCATGCCACTGGCAGAGCAGCGGCTCCAGATGGCAGGTGAGTGACACCCCTCCTCCTGCAGGTGGCGCCACAGAGCCTCGGGCTCACAGCTCCCTGGGCCCGGGGAGAGGCCACCACAGGGTGAGTGACCGAGGGGACACAGCTGGTTGCCCAGGGCTCCCTCCAAAGCCGGGGGAGCAGGAGAGCCCCACCCACCCTGCCGGCTCAGCCCGCCCACCCGTCCACCCGTCCACCCATCCACCTGTCCACCCGTCCACCCTTCCACCCTTCCACCCGTCCACCCTTCCACCTGTCCACCTGTCCACCCGTCCACCCTTCCACCCGTCCACCCGTCCACCCTTCCACCCGTCCACCCTTCCACCCGTCCACCCGTCCACCCGTCCACCTGTCCACCCGTCCACCCGTCCACCCTTCCACCTGTCCACCCTGTCCACCCTTCCACCCTTCTACCCTGTCCACCCTGTCCCACCCGTCCACCCGTCCCCCTGTCCACCCGTCCAACTTCCACCCGTCCACCACCAGTCCCACCCCTTCCACCCGTCCACCCGTCCACCCTTCCACCCGTCCACCCGTCCACCCGTCCACCCTTCCACCCGTCCACCCGTCCACCCTTCCACCCGTCCACCCTTCCACCTGTCCACCCGGGCCTCTTTGGATGCCCTCTTGGGAGGAGACCTGGCCAGGCCTCGGTTCGATTCCCACCCTGGCTCGTCCCTCCCCCGGTCCCCATGTGCTCGAGCCGAGCCACCTGGCACTAGACGCCCCGTTTCTCCTCTCCCCCCCCCCGGAGAATGGCCGGGTCAGCCCGTGCATCCGCGGCGTCACCCCCAGCTCACGCCAAGGCCACTGCGTCAGTCGCCTCGAGAGGCGCCCCGGGCCCGCTGAGCGTCACTCCTCGCCCAGCCGCGGAGCCCCTGGTTGGCCGTCTGATTGGACGTCCCGGTGCCTTCCTGTGACCTCCGCCCTCAGCACCGCGTCTCACGGCCCATCCGCGCGGGAGCCTCCGGCAGCCACCCCGATGCCGTGGCTCATGGGGAACATACATTGGGTCCGGGGTCGGCAAACTGCGGCTCACAAGCCACACGCGGCTCTTTGGCCCCTGGAGTGTGGCTCTTCCACAAAAGACCACGGCCTGGGCGAGTCTACGTTGAAGAAGTGGCGTTAGAAGAAGTTTACGTTTAAAAAATGTGGCTCTCCAGAGAAACTCAGTCGTTGTCCTGCTGATGTTTGGCTCTGTGGACGAAGGAGTTTGCCGAGCACTGTACTGGGTCGTTCAAGTGACGAGAGCCGGTTTCTCACGCACGGGCAGTCCTCGCCCGCAGCTCCTGGTCAAGGCGCGAGGCCACCGGGGGGTCCTGAGCGGCCGGGGGATGGGACCATCCCTCTGTGACACTGCCCCCGGCCTCACTCCTGAGCCCCTTCCGGCCCTAACGGCCAGGCCGAGGTCCTGCCACAAATCCCACATCCCTGCCCACCACGCCCGATCGATGCTAATGAGGAGGGCGCTGGTTGCCAGGGCAGCAAGCAGGTGATTAGTCTCCGCTCTTCTCCCCCCTCCAGGGAGGGAGGGGGCTGCAGGTGGAGTCCATCACCACGGCGGCCCAGGCTTCACCGCCGTGCTGGGTGATGGCGCCGCTGGGAAAGGGTGGGGCGGAGAGGTTTGGGGTGGGGCTTCCCCTGCCGCCCTGGGCTCAGACCAACGGGGGCCACAGCCCCTTCCTCGGGGCCTCCCCGAACCTCTTCCTCAGGCTGCTGGTGCGTCTTAATTCTCCTCGGTCGTGAACGGGGAACGTGGGAGCACACGGGTGTTCCTGAGCCCCTGGGCCGTCCGGCCTAGCCGATCCGTGGGGCCCGGCGGGGCTGTGGGCGCCTCTCCCGCGCAGCCAGTGCAGGGGCCACCTGGACGGGGTTGGCGCCTGGGCCCTCGCTGGGGCCTGCGGGGCCTGCGGTGGACAGTGAGGTGGAGCGGGGTGGCAGAGCGCCCGCAGGCTTGCGTGGTCTTGGGGGACCCCTCCTGCCCACACGGGCTGGCGTTGGCGGCCGGAGCTCCACGCTGGCATCACGGCCCCGGAGCGTCCCCCCTGGCCAGCGGGCACGGCTCCGTCCCCTGCCCGCAGCTCCTCACGGGAGCGGCAGGAGACGCAGAACTTTTAAGAGGGAAGAAGTGGGGGTTAAAGCACCCGGACGGACGTGTGCAGGCTCCGGGGGAGGCGGCCGTGGGGCACGGCGCACACGGTGAAGAGCGCGGGAGGGAGTGGCTCCGGCTCCGAATCCCGCTCCTGTCCCGCCGGGCGCGGTGCACCCCACGCATAGCAGGCGCATGTTCGGCCCGTGGTGCCGCCGCCGTGGTTATGGCAGACAGCGGCCGGCCCCGCAGGATCATTACCATTTTAATCTCCCACCGGCCGGGGGAGCAAATGGCTTGATAAGTCACCTGTTTCCTGCGAGTCCCAATGGGCTGCCGAGCAGGCGGGAGCCACTCTGGGCTGGTTCAGTGTCTGCACAGAGGCCGGGGGGGGGGGGGGGGAGACAGGTCTGCACAGGGAGGACCAGGGCCCCCTCTCCCCTGGGCTGGACAGCGGGGCAGCCCCGCTCCTCGCCTGAGGCACACAGGGCAGCGTCTTCAGTTCCTTCTCTCGGATCATCGCTCTCCATCTGCAGAGGGAGGCGGGAGAGGGGAAACATGGACCACCCTGCTCAGAGCTGCCCTGCAGACAGAAGTCAGGGTTCAGGCAAGGACCACGCCAGAAGTACAAGATGCCTGGGGAGAGAGGTAGGGGGGGAGAGTTGGGGGGGAGAGGGAGAGAGAGAGAGAGAGAGAGAGAGGGAAGAGAGGAGAGAGAGAGAGAGGGGAGAGGAAAGAGGAGAGAGAGAGAGAGAGAGAGAGGAGGAGAAGGAGAGAGGAGGAGAGGAGAGAGAGAGGAGAGGAGGGAGAGGAAGAAGAGGAGAGGGAGAGAGAGAGAAGGAGGAGTGAGAGAGAGAGAGAGAGGAGAGCGAGAGTAGAGAGGAGGGAGGAAGAAACGGAGGAGCGAGCAGAGAGAGAGAAGAAGACACCATTGTGTGAGAGAAACGTCCACCAGCTGCCTCCTGTGCCCCCCTGACCGGGGTGGAGCCCTGACTGGGCCTGTGGGCTGAGCAGGAATCACACCGCCCCCCCCCCCCCCCCCCCGTTACAGGATGACGCTCCACCCACTGCACCAGCCCCACGGACAGGCCGGAGCCACGGCTCTTACCACCCGCCTGGGCGGGTTGTGCGTGGGCTGTGGCCACACAAACCCACACGGAGCCCTGGGAGGGGGCGGGGCAGCACGACCCTCACCTGGAGGCAGTGACGGCCCTGACCGTGACCCCCACTCAGGACCCGTACCGATGCCAGCGTCCACGGCGCAGGCGTGAGCCTGTGCGAGAGAGGACACTGCCCCGCACCATGGGGGTGGGCGAAGCCACACAGGACCCTCTGGGGGGAACGGCCGGGCCATCGAGAGACCAGCGCAGACCAGACTCCGCCCAGGCCGCCACGTGGAGGCTGGAGGGTGGAGGGTGGAGGAGGGGCGCGGGCCCCAGAAGCTGCATCAGGCGGAGCCCCCAGGACCGCGCCCTACCGCCCCCGCAGCATCCGGAGACCCACTGTGTACAGAAGGTACCGCATGGGGTGGTTTTCAGCAAGCCAGTCCCGGCGTTTGCTGAGGCAGCCGCGGGGCCGGACACGCCCTCCAGGCCTCCGGAGAAACAGCCCTCTGTCCCCCGGAAGTGGTGTCGGCGGCCCTGCTCCCTCAGCCTCGGCCCCAGGGGATGCTGGGTCCCCCCAGCCAGAGACCCTGACATCGCCCCCTCCTCTGAATGGGATGCTGGGTCTCCCTCTCCCCCCCCAAGCCAGCCAGAGACCCTGACATCAGGCTGGAATCCAGAGCTCCGGGCCCCACCTGCCCCCAGGAAGCCCAAGGCTGCAGGCCTGTCCTCTGGACCCCGCGGCCTGAAGGGCGGGCACCGGCCCCCCGCATCTGTTTACCGCTAACGAAGCAATGCCAGCGGGCACAGGGGAGCATCTCGGACCGGCTCCAGCCGCGTGTCGGTGTGGCCGGCGGTGTAAACTGAGCTCGTGCCTCCTTGAAATGCCACGACGTTACCCGGCATCCAGGGGAGCCCCGCATCAGCCTAACGCCGGAGAGATGAGCGGCGCTCCGCAAAGTGCCCGCCCCCCGAAGTCAGCTCCGGAGCTGCCCTGGATGCTGGGCTCCTGGACCCCACCTCCTTCCCAGGGCCCGCCCTCCCTCCCGCCCTCCCTCCCGCTCTCCCTCCCGCCCTCCCTCCCGCTCTCAGCCCCTGGCCTGCCCCAGGGCCAGTCCCCCAACAGGTCTCAGCCAGAGGCTCGGAGAGAGGCCGGCCTTCAGCATCTGGGGCCCCGGCCCGCCCCTCTGATGCGCTGAAGAGTCGGGGCGAACGCGGGGCGCGCCCCCACACGTGCTGCAGGCCGGTCGCCACGGGAGCGCATGTTCGCGGGGCATCATCTTCAAGGTGCTCCCCTCACAGTGCAGGGCTGGAGTGCTGACGGCAGCAGTGGGGTGTGGGGAGGAGAGCCCCGCTTCTGAAAGCCCCCAGGTCCGACAGCAGCCCTGGGCAAGGCCTCCCGTTCCCCGGAGCCGGAGCTTGGGGACCCCGCCTGCGCGGGCTCAGAGCCCAAGGGGGCCCCCTTCCTCTGTGGGTGACCTGCCCTGCGAGCACCCTCTTCTCGCTCTGCCCTTTGGGGGTTCTACAGCCCCCGAACTTGTGCAAATGTCTCTGCGATCCTGGAGGGCCTGGCTGCTCCAGGCTGCATTTCAATTCGGAATGACGGGGGTAGAGGCTGCCCTCTGCCTGCCGCCCGCCTCAGTCCACTCTCCTTCCTGAGTCCGGCCTGCACTCAACCCTCCCGCTCCCTCTCTTTTAGGGAGACTGAGGGCCGGGCCCACCGCAAGGCCATGCGGGCGCTGAGCCTCGGGGGTGCGGGGGGAGCGGGGAAGGGTTCCCTCGCCGCGTCTCAAGGAAGCCCCTCGAATCCTACGACAGAATCCGGCCTGGGCAGAGCTCTCGGGCTTCCGAGAAAGGAAAACAAATCTGGAATGTTCCCTTGCTGCGTTAAATATCACATCCTTTTACTTTCTATCAGCGCCGTGTGTTTCCCCCAAGTTTACAGAAAAGATAACAATAATGCAATCCTTCTAGCAACGTCTGCCCCGGGCGGCGGGAAAGTGCGAGCAGCCGTGAATGTCACCGCCGTCGTCTGCGGCCGCTCGGGGCCGGTTATCTCCGGCATTAGGCAGATTCGGAGCGAGGGCCTGTCACAGAGGTAATTGCCCTGGCACAGAACCCCGTCTGGACGGAGCGCAGAGCCCCAACTTCATTAAGGGCAAAGCCTCTACCTGAGAAAATCAATCGCGGCCTAAATCATAAAGACAGAAATCAATGCCAATCACATTCCCGGCCTCAATGAGGGCGGGGGGGGGGGGGGGCAAAGGGGGGCTCACTCTGGACGGAGCCCTGCACCCCAGGAGCAGAGACGGCGGGCGTGGCCAGGGGGCAGGACACGGGCTTAGAAAACCTAGTCACCAGAAGCCCCGGCGAGAGCGGAGAGAACGTAAAAGGCGCCACTCGACACTCATTCACTCAGACCTTAACTGAGCAACTACTGCGCGCCGGTCCCAGTGAGGCCCGGGATCCGCGATGAATGGCTCGGCCTCTGGCCCCCTGGGGCGCAGGTGGGCGCCGTGGGGGGCCCACACACGGCCTGAGCGGGGCTGGGGGACGCAGAGGGCCTCATATACAGAGGCGGGGGGAGGGGTGATTTTTCTTTTTTGTCTGTGGTCAGTCATAGTTAAAGCTTTTTTATTTAAATTTAAATTCTATATTCTTTAAAGAATTACATAAGTCTCGCCGAAACCGGTTTGGCTCGGTGGATAGAGCGTCGGCCTGCGGACTGAAGGGTCCCAGGTTCGATTCCGGTCAAGGGCATGTACCTTGGTTGCGGGCACATCCCCAGTAGGGGGTGTGCAAGAGGCAGTTGGTCGATGATTCTCTTTCATCGATCTTTCTGACTCTCTATTCCTCTCTCTTCCTCTCTGTAAAAAATCAATAAAATACATTTTAAAAAAAGGATTACATAAGTCTCCTTTCCCCCCCACTGACCAGTCCCTGGATGCCCCCACCCCATAACACATGCCCTCACCCCCCTCCCGACTGACCCCTGGAAGGGGCAATTTGCGTTGGGTCTTGGAGGATGAATAGGAGTTTGCCAGGAAAGCTGTCCTTCCTGAGAGTGTTGGGAGGGATTGTTTTCCTCTGACGGCACATTGTGTGTGCGTGTGTGTGTGTGTGAGATGCCTGACACACGTGGGTTCCCTGAGTCGGCACAGAGGACGTGAAGGCCGAAACCCAGTCACAATTTCTAGGCAGTTGTTTGTGGCCCCACGTGGGGAGCGAGGGGGTCACACCGGAAAGGCACAGAGACCCCCTGACACATCCCTGAAACCGGGAACAAAAACTGAGCGGCACCTGCTTCTCTCCGGGGGCTTCCTGACGAGCCCCACACGGGTCCGCAGCCCGGATTCTGGTGGCTGCCTCGGTTTCTCCCGTTTCTCTGCTCCCTGGATGGCGATCCTCGGGAGGGTCCTTCCTCCCACATCTCCATTGGGGAGCCTCCCCCAAACGCCAGGGGCTGAGCGGGGGCCACAGACACGGGCCCTCAGAGGCCAGTCCTCAGTCAGGGGTGAAGCGAGCAGGCCGAGGGGCACCGAGGAGGAACGCCGATCCCCCTCGGGGAAATCAGGACGGGCTTCCTGGAGGAGGGGCCTCCGTGGGGCTCCTGACTCCGGGCCTCCCTGGGTCAGGTAAATTGCTAAACCACCAAAAGGGAATTTATCACCTTGGCCCCTTGCACATTGTTCCCGCCCCTTGTTCCCATGGCAACTTTCTAAGGAGAAGATAAATGGCAGCATTTTAAGGAGAAGGAAACCAGCTTGGAAAACTAAGTCAGTTTTCCAGACCCACTCAGAGGGAGGGACCGAGTCAGGACCAGCACCTGGGCCAGGTGCACCTCCAGGTTGGGTGAGGGGTAGGGCAAAGGTGCACTTCCGGGGAGCGAAGAGAAGCAGAATCGCCCTGGCCAGTGTGGCTCAGTGGTTAGGCATCACCCCATGCACCAAAGGATTGTTTGCCTGTTCCATTCCCAGGCAGGCACTGGCCAGCTGCAGGGGATGAGGCTGCTGGGGGTTGCAGGCTCCATCCCCAGTGAGGGGCATGCTGCAGGCAACTGATCAATGTTTTGCTCTCACATCAATATTTCTCTCTCTCTCCCTTCCTCTCTCTTAGAAAATCAATTTTAAAAACCTAAAAAAGAGAGAGGGAGGGAGCAGGAGGAAGGGCCCGGGACAGGGCACAGGGAGACCAGTCCTGGCGGAGCCTCAGAGCGGTCTTCGCCGAGGAGGCCGGAGAACCGTCCCCAAAGGGCAGGGTCCCGGCTGTGCGCACACACAGATCAGGATCCGGGAGGAAGGACAGAAAGCTGCCAGCCGCCCCTGTCCAACAGCCACCGGGCACCTGCCGTGTGCAGGCCACAGAGGGGACGCAGTCACCACGGTTCCCAGGCCTTCGCTGCTCGGCGTCCGGCCACTGGGCGAGTACAGGCACCGCCTCCCGCCCTGCCCAGCCCGGCCCCCGGACTCAGAACCTGCACCCGAACCAGGTCCCAGGGGTCAGGCACAGGGGAGGGTGAGCCCTGCCCGGGGGGAGGGGCAGCGGGGTGATCACCGTGGAGGGTCTGGGTGTGTCCTGTCCTGTGAGCTACTCAGACTCAATCTCATTGGACACCAGAAGGACAGCGGCAGGCCCCGAGGTCCCAGGAGGGGGGACAGTGGGTGAGGACCGCTGCCGGCAGGTGCCCCAGGCCGGGAGGAGCTGGGAGGTGGGTCCAGGCCGAGCTCACAGGGCTGAAGGCAGCCCCTCAGCCACTGGGGTTTCCGAGGGGCTCCCAGCCCAGGGACCACTGCCATCGTGGGACCTGGAGGAAGGGGTGTGAGCACCCCACCCCCATGCAGAAGGGGGTCCAGCTACATCCCCGAGTCAGCAGCTCGCAAAGGTAGAAGGGAGACCTGAACCCAGGACTTAGGGTCCCGAGCCTGCCCCCTCCTGATCCCAGCAGCTGAGGGGTGAGCGCCCCTTTGACCGTGTGCACCCCATCTTGTCCGGCCCTGGCCCGCCGGCCATCAGCCCGGGGGAGGGGGCACGTGTTGGCTGGACCACTGGACCCGGCTCCGTCCACAGCAGCACTCACCCTGCCTGTCAGACACACAGACTCGCACAGCCCGTCAGGGAGCAGAGCAGCGCCCTCCTCGGACAGGGTGTGGGTGCCAGTGCCTCGGGGAGGGTGGTGGCCAGCAGGGTCACGCAGGGCCGCCCGGCAGAGCTCGGCTTCCGCGTCCCGCTCTCCCTGCCAAGTGGGAAAACAAAGCGCAGCGCTGGCTGGCAAGGCGGTCCCGACGGTGCGACTGACTCACCCGGGCGCGAGCAGAACTGGGTTAGGATGAGTGATGATCGGCGGATCTGGGCCGGAGCTCGGAGTGCAGGCCCTGCAGCTGGAACAGGCAGAGCTCGGAGCGCAGGCCTGAGACAGGCAGCTCCTTCCTGATGCCTGGTCCCTCCTCTGGGAGCTCTGCCCCCCGCTGAGGCCGCTGCAGGGACAGGCCAGCTGCAGGGACAGGCCAGCTGCAGGGACAGGCCAGCTGCAAAGACAGGCCAGCTGCAGGGACAGGCCAGCTGCAGGGACAGGCCAGCTGTATGGACCAGGCCAGCTGCAGGGACAGGCCAGCTGCAGGGACAGGCCAGCTGTATGACAGGCCAGCTGCAGGGACAGGCCAGCTGTATGGACCAGGCCAGCTGCAGGGACAGGCCAGCTGCAGGGACAGGCCAGCTGTATGGACCAGGCCAGCTGCAGGGACAGGTCAGCTGCAGGGACAGGCCAGCTGCAGGGACAGGCCAGCTGCAGGGACAGACCAGCTGCAGGGACAGGCCAGCTGCAGGGACAGGCCAGCTGCAGGGGATGGGGCTGCAGGGACAGGCCAGCTATAGGGACAGACCAGCTGCAGGGACAGGCCAGCTGCAGGGGATGGGGCTGCAGGGACAGGCCAGCTCAAACTCTAACCCGGTCATGTTTCCAGAAACGGATGAACAGACTCAGGGCAGAACCCAGGGGCACAGGCCTGGTGGGGCCTGAGGCTTCCCGGTGCCTGAGCAGCGCTGAGGCCTCGGGGTCACCCCCTCCCCCCGGGGCTCGGACCGTGAAGGCCCTGGGGTTGCGCACAGCCGGGGGCGTGAGCTACACACGCAGCCGGTGCTGGCGGTGGAGTCCATGGCTGTGCCGGGTCTTGGCTCTGACAGGCACCTGTGGCTGGGCTCCCACCAGGCCGGGGGCGGTGGTTAGCTGGCGCAGACCGTGGCCGAGGCCCGGACGGGCCGTTTTTAGGGAGCACAGGCAGGCACGGCCTTGCTGGCGTCCTCGGGCAGAAGCCTCTGGGGCCCGAGGGGACAGAGCATTTATTCTCGCCGCTGTCCTGTGGGCTGGGCTGGCGGCCAGGGAGCGGGGCCAAGCCTGAGGGCGGCGGGTCCCGCCCCTGCCTGGCTCTGCCCCTGCTGCTGAGCACCTCCGCCCCCCACTCACCCTTTCTGTGCCTCGGTTTCTTTACCCACAAAATGGAGCTGGGATTTATCTACGCGGCAGGACTGAGAATGAGCTAAACAGTGAGGGTTGGCAAAGCACAGGGCGCGCCTGGCATCTCTCTGGGCTCCGCAGGGTTAGCCCATAATCTCAAGTTCAAGGGGGCGCGGCGGGTGGGCGGTGAGAGGCCGGGAGGCCGGCCTCGGCGGGTCTGGTTCTGGCCGGATTCGGTGCCACGCCGCGATGCCCAGCGTCGGGAAGGCCACGGGGAGATCCTGTGGACTGTAGGTGGACTTAGGACTTATTGGCCTCATATTTCTTACTGCGGGAAAGCGTCTGGAGGAGACGATAGAAGAGCAAGTGCCGGCTTAGCGAACAAAGAGGAAATGAAAGAGCGGCCCTGAGCGCCAGCCGCAAGCCAGGCTGGGAAGCGGGGAGGAAGGAGGGGGGTGGGGACTGGGGGGGAGGCTGATGCAGGAGTTCCCTGGGCCTCCCAGGAGGAGGGAAGACCTGCAGAGGGAGGGAGGGAGGGGGAGAGAGAGACCCTAATACCCTACCTCCCAGCCCCTGGGCTTGTTCCTTTCCTGTCTCCATCAATTAAAATAAAATAAACTTTAAAATTCAGAGCCTCCGTCACCAGAGCCACAGCTCAAGCCCAGGGCCTCAGCGTGTTGGGCGTTCGGCTACAGTGTCCTTCGCCCTGAAGGTTCCACGGACAGCGCTGTCAGGACGCGGATCCGTCCACACCCCGTCCACACCCCCGTCCGCGGAGCAGGCGTGGGGCAGGCACGTGTCTGTCCCTGAGCCGGCAGCTCCCTGGCTCCCTATGCCCACCCCCCACCCCACCCCTCAGCGCAGGGAGGAGGGCTGGCGGGAGCAGAGCTCCTCTCTCTTGTTTTGGGGGGACATTCCTGCCCATGGAGAAGGAGCCCTCGGATCCTCCCTGGTTGGACCATGATTCTCGGGCTGAACTCTGGTCCTGGTCACAGCCTCTCGGGGAGCCGGCCGCCGGGGGGAGAGCAGCTCACTGGGGCCCCTGGGGGGAGGGGAGCCCTCGGACGGCAGGCCTGTGTCCCCCATCACACACGTGGGAAACCCTGATCCCAGGGGTGGCTGTGGGAGGCGGGCCTTTGCGAGATGATGCGGTCAGGAGGGTGGGGCCCTTCTTCCTAAGAGGAGAAGCCCTGAGGAGCCTCCCGGGGCGGCCCGGGAGCGGGCGGCTGCCCCGAGCCGGGAAGAGGCCTCCCCGGAGCTCAGCTGGCCGTGCAGCGGTCATGGGGTTTGTCCCGCAGCCGGAGCTGATGGAGACGGGGCAGCCCCAGGGGGGGCAGGGCGGCACCCCTCTCGCTGTGGAGCTGAACCCCGAGATGAGGCTCTCCAGTGCCCGCGTCACCTCACCTGGTCGCAGAGGAAGAGGCACGTCCGGTCAGTCCCCACGATTCAGAGCCGCCGATGGGCGCACGCTCTGGCCGGACAGGCAGGCGTCACGGGCGCCCTGGCTGCCGCGGTCCGTCCGGGAGGGGACCGGCCTCGGTTATGGAAGGACACCCGCCCGCCCACCCGCCTCGTGCAGTCCTGAAGCCCATCGGTTCCCTCCCACCCCCCCCACCACCCCCACCCGCCGCGAGCGGAACCGGAGATCTCTCATAATTCACACCGGGTTACGTTCGGCCCGCGGAGCTGGTGTTTAAATGTTTCCGGCTGCCGCCCGGCTTCCCGCTCCCGCCATCGGCCGGCCTCGCTCAGCGCCGGGAGCAGCGGGTGAGTGAGAGATGGGGCGGCCGTGGCGGACACAGGGCTCATCGCTCCCCGTTAAGCTCGG
Organism: Pipistrellus kuhlii; assembly: GCF_014108245.1. Taxonomy (NCBI): domain Eukaryota; kingdom Metazoa; phylum Chordata; class Mammalia; order Chiroptera; family Vespertilionidae; genus Pipistrellus; species Pipistrellus kuhlii. Next base: position 1,309,948 of record NW_023425534.1, on the reverse strand, counting down.
CGGATGGGCTGCTCACCCACCGAGGCCGTCAGGAAGCCGTGGCCACGTCCAGGCCGATCCGCGCTCATTCCTTCCCAGGCCGCTGACGCGGGCTTGATGCCGACCGAAGGCTTTTCACCGACGCTGAGAGCAGGGAGGGGAGAGGCCCCAGAACGCATCGGCCCCTCTGAGTGGGACCCCGCACCCCGGGGGGAGGAGGCGGGCGTTCCCTGGCGGTCTCAGAGGGAGAGCCAGTGGACAGGCCTGGTCACGGTGCGGGCTCTGCAGGCACGCCGCTCGCTGCTGCGCCCACGGCCAGTGCCTGCCGTCCTCCGGGCCCCATGCCCGCCGCCTCTGCAGAATGACGGAGACGCAGCTGGCCCAGAGGCCGTGCCCGGAGGCCATGCCCTCCTCCCTGCACTCCGCCAGCGCCAGGCCCCGCCCCTACGAGTCGCTCTGGCCTTGGCTCAGGTGGCTGACGGGGTGAAACGCCGGAGGACAGACGGGACGAGTGTCCAGAACCCCCGGGGTGGCCCCACGCAGGCACAGAGGGCCGAGAGACTGTCCCCGAGCCCGAGCCCACACCAGGCTTGTCATGCGGGCGAGCTTCTGTAAACTCCTCATTGCTGCCGGCGGGAAACTGAGGCTCCGGGTCTCCCATGCTCTCCGGGCCCCCGCCATGAGGGAGGGCGGGAGAGGGAAACTGAGGCTGGGGACTCCCCCTCTCTCTGGGCCCCGCTATGAGGGAGGGCGGGAGAGGGAAACTGAGGCTGGGGACTCCCCCTCTCACCAGGCCCCGCCGTGAGGGAAGGCGGGAGAGGAAAACTGAGGCTCCAGAAACCCCACACTCTCCGGGCCCCGCCGTGAGGGAAGGCGGGAGAGGAAAACTGAGGCTCCAGAAACCCCACACTCTCTGGGCCCTCGCCATGAGGGAGGGCAGGAGGGGGAAACTGAGGCTGGGGACTCCCGCACTCTCTGGGCCCTCGCCGTGAGGGAGGGCAGAGCCAGGGTTTAAATGGCACTTGGGCTCCAGGGACCCTGCCCTGGGCAGCTGCCCCCGCTCCGGCTCCTCCAGCCCAGCCCTGGCCGCCATTCCCGTGGGGCGTCCCGGGAGCGGGAGGCCCCCCAGGACTTCCCCAACATCCCGGCTATGGCGCCGTCGGCGGAGTGTGGCCCCAGCACCGCGTGGTTGTGGGCTAACTCGCCGGTTGGGGTGAGTGTGGGAGGCAAACAACCAATCTCCGTCACATCAATGTTTCTCTCCAGCTCTCTCTCCCTCTCTCTTAAAAAAAATGTTCTAAAGCAGTGAGAGAACATATCCTCGGGTGAGGATTCAAAAAAGAAACTTCCAGCCGTTCTCCAGTGCCTGAGGCGGCGGGGGGCGGGGGGGATGGCCACGGGGCAGCCACGGCTGGTCACAGTGAGCGCGTGTCCTCTGCGTGAGAGCAGCGCCACTAAGATGCAGTCCACCCGCCAAACATCTCGCCCACTAAGCCTTGGAGTTGAGGGTTGTTCACGGGCTCAGAATCACAGCGCCATCCCCACCTCCACCCTCAGACACAGCCTCGCCCTGGACTCTCCTACCCATGTGCCATCACACTCCCTGCCCGCCCAGACACCGGCCCGGCGCCCTCCGGCTCTTCCTGCCTGCGGACTGGCTGCTGCCGGAGCTCACAGGAGAGTCCCGGGAGCTCTGGGCGGTGCGCGCACAGACTCTCGCACAGACTCGCTCGGAGGAGGGCCAGGCTGGCTCCCGGGGGCCGGGGCGGGGAGGGCGCTCGGCTCGGCAGTGAAGTGGCGCGTCCTTCCCTGCGGAGTCTGGTCCGTGTCGGCATCTCCGGCTTTGGCTGGCGGAGAGCACAAGGGATTTGTCAGGAGACGGAGGCTCTCCGCACCCCGGAAGGCAGGGGGCCGGGAGCCAAGCATTCTGGGAGAATCTGAGTCTCACCAAAAAACACCAGTGGGAAGCATGGATGACATGCAGCCCGTATGTACAGCCTCCAGTCAGCACACATGGTCTCCTGTCAGCACAGTCACAGCCAACATGCCTGGTCTCCAATCAATATGCATGTTCTTCACTCAGCATACTTAGTCACAGCCAACATGCATGGTCTCCAATCAACATGTATGTTCTCCAGTCAACATACATGCATGGTCTCCAATCAACATGTGTGTTCTCCGGCTGGAGAGGACGGGGCAGAAACACTGCCAGCCCCTCCACCCCCAGGGCAGCCTGAGGCACAGAAAAACCCCCGAGAGGAGACGAGGGGCAAATGCAGAGAGCCGGGCCTGCGGGGCCCTCTGGAGGAGTGGGGGGCGCGGGAGGGGGCCTCCCGCTGCTGCACACACAGCTCCTACCTGCCCGCAGCTGTGGCCGCACCTGAGCGCCCCCCTGGGCATGTGCACACGACCCGGTTCGCCTGCTTTCCAGACGCCCGGGCAGGAGAGTCGTTGGAAACATGGAAATGGAGTTGCCGGGAGGGTGAGATTGCCTCGGACGCTCCCTTCCTCGCAGACCTCACCCTTCTGTGGAAATGAAGCACCAAATGGCTCACAACGGCAGCCGAAGATTAGCAGGCTCCGCTCACAGCCCATGGGCAAGACCCCACCTTCCCTGCCTCCCCCGGCCCCAGCAGCCTCCCGCTGCACGGATATGGCTTCCGGGGGGCGGGGGGGGCAGCCTAAGCCCTGGCCGCCTGCCTCTTCCCGGCAGCCCCGGCCCAGGGCCAGGGAAAGGGCTCCGTCATTGTGACATGGCAGCCCCCCTCCCACTGGGTCCACCAACAGCCACACCCTCCAAAGAGAGAGGGAAGAAAAGCATCTCTGCTCTCAGGGCCTTCGCTCCTGCGGCCGCTGTCTGCGCATTGCGTGAGCGCCGACGGCATGCGGGAGCCGCACCGGTGCTGCGGACAGGGGCTCCGCCAGGTCTGTCCCTGCCCCCAGGGACTCGGTGTGGTGGACACACATGAGCCACATCCTCCCCAAGCAGGACGAGAGCAGCACAGGGCGCCCGAGAGCCCAGGACGGTGGAGCAGCTTCCTGGGGGAAGCCAGGAGGGCTCCCTGGAGGAGGGGACACTTTGAACTTGGTCTCAAGCATGAGCAGGCATCCACCATGGGGGAGCGCCCCGGGAAAGAGCAGCTGTGTCCCACATGCAGGCCACCAGACCCAGGTCTAAGCCGGACACAGCCCCGTCACCAGCCTTCCCCGAGCACTGGTCCTCTAGCCGCAGAGTTCCGGCTTGCAGGCCAGTGATCACACACAGGAGTGGTGATTATTGTTGTTATTATTATTGCTGCTGGTTACTACTATGATACTATTATTATTATTATTATTATTATTGCAGGCGCAGGCTCCAGGAGCTGCAGGCCAGGGGCTGCTGGGGCCCAGGCAGTGAGGTCGGCGGTGGTCCAGAGGCTGGAGAAATGCAAGAGCTGGGAGGGAATGGTGGGCAGAGAGGAATGAACAAATGAATGAATGAATGAATGATGACTCTGGCCCGGCCGGCATGGCTCTGAGGCTGAGCATCGACCTATGAACCAGGAGGTCATAGTTCAATTCTCAGCCAGGGCACAGGCCCAGGTTGCAGGCTCGATCCCCAGTGGTGGGCGTGCAGGAGGCAGCCGGTCACTGATTCTCTCTCATCACTGATATTTCTAAACCTCTCTCCCTTTCCCTTCCTCTCTGACATCAATAAAACAATCTTTTAAGAAAAGAAAAAGAATGACTCTGAAGGGAGCTGTCCTAGGATTCCTGGGGGACACCAGTGGGCGCAGCGGCTCAGACGTGCTGCGTCTTATAAACCTGTGCCGGGGGAGGGGGGTTGGGGCTGCCACGTCCCCGTCCTGACTGGCCTCTCCGCAGCTCTGAGCTGGCTCCACCTCCCACCTGAGGCCCTCCTCCCAGGGCTCCCAGGGCGTCCTTCCAGACGCTAGCATCTTCCCCTGGAGGCTCCATCCCTTGGTGATCCCACAAAGTGGTCCAACAAAGGACAATTGGTGGCAAAGGCCGCAGGTGCTCAGCACAGCCAGCAGGGGGCACACCCAACACAGGTCTGATGTTGGCAATGAAAGGAAAGGGCCCCTTCGAGACCATGTTTACAAGCTCCTTCCAGGGCAGGTCCACAACTGTACCCCTTTGCCGAGCCTCTCCCCTCCCCGCCCCCTCCACCAGGACATCCCCGGCCCAGATGTAGCTGTTGACCTCCCAAGCCTCAAGGTCAGAGGAAGTCAACGCCCCCCCCCCCCGCTCCTCCCTCCTGGCACCTCAATGGGGGCTACCTTCAGGGTCCCGTGGACACGGGGACCGCCCCCCCCCAGCCGGGCGTCCCCTTGGGACTGCGCCCAGGACTGCGGAGGGCCCGCCGGCAGCTGTGCTGGCAGGCGGCGGCGAGATGCCAATTTGCGGTGGAGTCTGAGGAAGCTATTTCTAAAACAGCAATTACCAGTGAGGGGAACAAATCACCCCGCACTTCAGAGGCGTTCACACAGGGAGAGCGCCGCTCAGTAATCAGGGCAGTGTGTTTGCAAAGCGGGTTATTTATGCGGAGATCTCTCACCCGGAGAGGTCGGCGCCGGGCGGGGAGGGGAGCGGGAGTGGAGACGGTCAGCGTCACCGCCGGAGCCCGCGGCGGCTGATTACCCCGCGTTAGGCACAGGAAAACTATTAAATAAATCGGGGCGGGGCCCGTGTCAGACTTCCAGGACAAACGCGCTCCCTCGTCCGGACCCGAGGCAGAGGCAGAGGAGACGCCCGTGGAGGGTCCGCCCGCCCGGGGCCAGAGGAAGGGGAGGAGGGACCGGGACTGGGGGGGTGGGCAGCTGGCAGGGACTTTGATCGGACCCAACGCCAGGTTGTCAGCCATCAGGCCCTGCAGCCCAGGGGCCAGAGCAGGCCCTTCTCTGTACTGTCCCTCCCCTGCACACACACACACACACACACACACACCCCCAGGGAAAGGAAGTCCCCGGGGAGGAGTCACTGTTGCTTTAATCACGCCCTCACGCCCCTTATCTGATCAGACCCTCAGAACACCCCTGGGGCTGAGAAAGATGCTCAGGCCCCGGGATGGGGCGGGGCGGGGGCAGGGGGCAGGGAGAGGAGAGGAGAGGCTGGTCCCAGCCTCTGTGACCTCAGGGCCTCTTCCCAGAAGCTCGGGGCCTCGCATTGGGGAGGTCTGGCCGCTGTGGCCTCAGAGGTGACCTCTGCGTCCTCGCCCCAAGCACCATCCTTTCCTCCGCTCTGTGGCCCAGCGCAGACTCGCCCGGTGAGCGTGAGGCTCCCGGACAGTGACGGCGAGAGGAGGCCAGCACGAGGGCCGTGCCTGGGTTTGGGCCACACCTGCCTGGAAGGTACACATACACCCCCAGGCGGGGCCTCTAGTGTGTCCTCTGCTCGGGGTTGGCAGAGGGAGGGGGTGGCTCCCTGCTCAGTGGTGGACAGAGAGGGGGATGGATGGATGGATGGGGGTGGGTGGTGAATGTATGGTGGTGGACAGAGAGAGGGATGGGGGGATGGATGGGATGGGTGATGAAGGTATGATGGTGGACAGAGAGAGGGATGGGTGGATGGGGGTGGGTGGTGAATGTATGGTGGTGGACAGAGAGAGGGATGGGTGGACAGGTGAACATATGGATGGATAGAGAGCGATGGGTGGATGGGGGTGGATGGATGGGGGTGGGCCCTTCCTTAGGGACCAAGTGTAGCTCCTGGACCCCCAGCCTGACCACCGCCTGCACTGTCCTCACTCCCCCCGCCCACTCCTCACTTCCCCCACCCCCTGCTCCTCACTCCCCCCCTGCTCCTCACTCCCCCCACCCCTGCTCCTCACTCCCCCCACCCCTGCTTTTTACTGCCCCCACCCCCTGCTCCTCACTCCACCCCCTGCTCCTCACTCCCCCCACCCCGCTCCTCACTCCCCCCACCCCGCTCCTCACTCCCCCCCTGCTCCTCACTCCCCCACCCCTGCTCCTCACTCCCCCCCTGCTCCTCACTCCCCCCACCCCTGCTCCTCACTCCCCCCCTGCTCCTCACTGCCCCCACCCCCTGCTCCTTACTGCCCCCACCCCCTGCTCCTCACTCCCCCCCCTGCTCCTCACTCCCCCCACCCCTGCTCCTCACTCCCCCCACCCCTGCTCCTCACTCCCCCCCTGCTCCTCACTCCCCCCACCCCGCTCCTCACTCCCCCCACCCCCTGCTCCTCACTCCCCCCACCCCTGCTCCTTACTGCCCCCACCCCCTGCTCCTCACTCCCCCCCCTGCTCCTCACTCCCCCCACCCCCTGCTCCTCACTCCCCCCACCCCTGCTCCTCACTCCCCCCCTGCTCCTCACTCCCCCCACCCCCTGCTCCTCACTCCCCCTCTGTCCATGAGTGAGGCCTAACCCACCACCAGCCACCAGCCAGCTCCCAGCACCCAGCCCGCAGGGCGCCCAGCACCTCTCGGTTTCCTGCCGCTCCTCCTGTCACATGTCCCCCCACCCCACCCCCTCCTGAGGCGTCCCCCCGGCTGGGCGTGCCCCTTCTCTGCGCCCCAAGCTCCGGGGTCCGGCACCCCTGCACAGCCCGCGTGGGGGGCCTGCCTCCCCCACCAACTTCCGTGAGCTCCTCCTGGGACAGGCACGGGGTCATCCCCTGGTTTTCCCGTTCACTCACTCTCGGTGCTCGCCTGGGGCAGAGGGCTGTCTGTCCTGCTCTCCGATGGCTCCTCTGCACCGAGGACTGTGTCCGGCACAGAGCGGCTCTCATTCATTCATTCATCACCCGTCCATCTGTCCACCTGTCCGTTCCCACTCATCATCCACCCATCCATCCATCCCTCTCTATCCACCATCACCCACTCATCATCCACCCATCCATCCATCCCTCTCTATCCACCATCACCCACTCATCATCCACCCCATCCATCCATCCCTCTCTATCCACCATCACCCACTCATCATCCACCCATCCATCCATCCCTCTCTATCCACCATCACCCACTCATCATCCACCCCATCCATCCATCACTCTCTCTACCCATCTATTTGTTCACCTGTTCATCCATCCCTCTCCCTATCCACCATCATACCCTCATCAGTCCACCCACCATCCATCCATCTGACCACGCACACACACAGGCATACACGCACCAACACCTCCCTGCGCAGGCCTGGTGGAGACCCCGTCAGAGAGAAGAGGGCCCACAGCACAGAAACGCTGGAGGGACCTTTGCCATCCGCTCCCCAGCGCCCCTGGGCACATGGTGCAGCACGGGGCAGGCAGGAGTGGGCATGTCTCGTTGACCCCGTACGAAGGCCGTGCCCTGTGCCGAGGGCGGGAGCCAGGAGGATGTCTGTTGTGAGTCGCCCTCCGTCGGCAGAGAAACCTCAGAGAGGCCGGGGGAGGAGGGCCGGGCCGCGGCACGAACAGCCGCCTGCGGGCCGGCCAGCGCAGCGCCGCGGGCCCCGCGCAGAGAGCAGCGGGCGCCTCCTCAGAGCCGCACGGCCACTCCAGCTCCTGAACGCACCCTCTCCTGCCTCCCCCTCCCCCTCCACTCGGTTCTGATTTGTTAGGGGCATCGATCATCCCGAGTAAAGAACAATTTACATTTTAAATTATTAGCATGGATTTTGCCATTCATCTTTCTAGCGTGCAATGCCAGTTTTAAATGCAAATGCCAGGGCATTCCTGCGGAGGCAGAATCGCTGAAATTGTATAATTCATGTTTTATGGCTTGTGCGTGAATATGTATTTCCTGCTTCCCGGAACGGGGAAGCGCACGCAAAACCCACTCCACTGTCCTCATCTCCGTTCCTAGCATCTTACCTGCATGAGAAGGGGCGGGGGGAGGGAGAATAGGAGGAGGAGGGGGAAGAGAAGGAGGAGGAGGGGGAGGAGGAGGAGGAGGAGGAAGAGGAGGAGGAGGAGGAGGAGGAGGAGGAGGAGGAGGAAGAGAAGGAGGAGGAGGAAGAGGAGGAGAAGGAGGAAGAGAAGGAGGAGGAGGAAGAGGAGGAGAAGGAGGAAGAGAAGGAGGAGGAGGAAGAGGAGGAGGAGGAGAAGCAGGAGGAGGAGGAAGAGGAAGAGGAGGAGCAGGAGGAAGAGGAGGAGGAGGAGGAAGAGGAAGAGGAGGAGGAGGAGGAGGAGGAAGAGGATGAAGAGGAGGAGGAGGAGGAGGAAGAGGAAGAGGAGGAGCAGGAGGAAGAGGAAGAGGAGGAGCAGGAGGAAGAGGAGGAGGAGGAGGAAGAGGAGGAGGAAGAGGAAGAGTAGAAGGAGAAGGGAATGAGGGGGTCGGAGACGGCCCCTGGTCTCTGAGTTCCTTGGGTCGCGCCTCCTTCCCGCTTTCAGCCCAGGTTCCCATCAGCTGGGGCGCAGCCACGCACACAGCCGAGCCCCCCTTGGCCACCAACAGCGCACGCCCCGCACCCAGTCCTGTGAGCTGCCACCCGCCGCGGCCCCCGGGCTTCTGTGCGGGTGGGCAGCGCGGACGCCGTGCAGACAGAGGGCAGGACGCTGGGCACACCGGACGCGCCTCTGCCTGGACCCACAGGCCAGCGCCCAGCAGGCGTGCTCGCAACGTGAGTTTGAAGTTGGGGAGTCAGTGAGGACGTAAAGATGGCCGCAGCCGCCGGGGCTTGGGATCAAACCCGTGAGGTACGTGCGTGTCCTTGACCGGGAATCGAACAGGGGACCTCTGGTCCACAGGCTGGAGCAGTAAGCACTGAGCCACGCCAGCCAGGGCGGGCAGCCGGGTGTGATCCCAGGCTCATAACCGTGTTCGCAGCGTGACCTGGACCAGTCACTCCTCCGGGGCCCCGGCCGGCGAGCTCGGCACGGAGAGTGGCACCTGCTGGGCACGGCCGCCCGGCTGCAAACAGACCCGTGTGCGGCCGAGCACGGCCTCTGCGCGTGGCGGACACGGGGTGACTACCAGCCACCCCCCCCCACCCTCCAGGATGGACGGACGGACAGACGGGCATGGGGGGCGGCCGCTCCGGGCCACGGGCTCCGGGCCAGGCCGGTCTCCACAGGAACCGCTGGCCATGGGCGTCCATGGCAATGGAGCGGCTGTTCAGCTCCGTGGGCTTGGATGGATTTAAATGCACAACGCCGTCCGCCACCAGTGGGGCGTGAAGGACCCAGCCCGACGGCCATCCCGGGTTCCTCATCACACAGGAGGAAGGGCTCTCGGGCAGGCGTGGGGGCGTCGGATCCCTGGGGGGAGGGGGGCTCGCGGGGGTCAGGCCCTGAGAAGTCCTGCGTTGGCTGCATTGTGCCCCCCGCCCGATGTTCCCCAAACCCGCTGGCCGCAGACTATTCCTGTGCAGACCGTGCAGACCCCAGGTTTGCACCGTGGACGTGGGTGCCACCTGCACAGCTGGGGACGGAGGAGCGACAAGGGTCCCCTCCCCCTCCCCCCTCCCCCCTCCCCCTGGCCCCAGTCCTGATCACAGTCTGTGTCAGCGGGTCTGCGGGAAGACCATGTCCCTCTCCGAACTGGGCAGCCAGACGGGGGCGTTGCAAGTCCTGCTCAGCCCCAGCTGCCCAGCAACCTTTCTACTTAAATTCCAGGTGACTGGTAACATGCGTGTACTATGCCTGGTTAACACGCGTGCACTGTGCCTCTGCCCGCAGGCCGCACGAAAAAGGAGCTTTCTCAACACGGAGGCCCAGGCGCTGAGGTTGTTCACTCCGCCTCCGGGCGGCTCCGAGGCCCCGGCTGCAGGTGGCCCGGTCCGTGGCTGACACCCAGCGCCGCCGTCAGGGGGCTCCCGGGGCGGCCGTGGCCCCGACCGGCTCCCTGGGCAACGTCTGCCCGGCCAAGAACAAGATGGCCCCACAGTCCCAACATGAGATTGCTACAGGCACGCACACAGACACATACAGGACACACACAGGGGACACACACACGGCACATACCAAACACACAGCACACACATTCACACAGGCCTGGCCGCCCTCCCCGACACCAGCCAACTCTCCCCAGTTCTCCGAACTTTCCCGTTTGGCCCCGAAGGGGCGAGGCCACAGAGAAGCAAACACAAAGGCTCTGACAGGAGCCTTCGCCGCGGCGCGTCCATCTGTCCCGGAGCCGGAGGGAGGCGCGTCTGTCGCCGCCGTAATAACTGCATATCGAACAGAGACCAGATTTATTAGCCGTGAGATCACACGAGAGGCCGCTATTGACGAATGGCAGCAATTTCAGACACCCCAGCAGATCAATACCCTTTAATCGAGTCAAATCTCAACAAATTAAATTAAAGCAACATTCCAGAAACCGCCCCAAACAAGGCAAGTGAGTACGTGATGTTCCCCGCGGGCCGGACAGCCATCCTGAGACCAGCAGGATGTTTATTTACTGAAGCATGCAGACACGTGTCGGGTGATTCCATCAAGTGGGTGCCGGGTCCATGTGAGCCCCGCGGCTGGACGGTGAGTCGGGGCCCCCTCAGTGGCCATTTTGGAAGCAAATGTGTCCCCAACCTGCTCACCACGACCACCTCAGGCCCTGGTCAGGACGTAATCAGCCCAGGACTCCAGGAGACAAACACAGATCCCACTGCGCCCAGGTGACCAAGTGATCAGGTGACCAGGAGACCAGGTGACCGGGTGACCGGGTGGCCGGGTGACTGGGTGACCAGGAGACCAAATGACCAGGAGACCGGGTGACCAGGTGACCAGGAGACCAGATGACCAGGTGACCAGGAGACCAGGTGACCAGGTGACTGGGTGACCAGGTGACCAGGTGACCAGGAGACCAGATGACCAGGTGATCATGAGACCGGGTGACCAGGTGACCGGGTGACCTGGTGACCAGGAGACCAGGTGACCAGGAGACCAGGAGACCAGGTGACCAGAAGACCGGGTGACCAGGAAACCAGGAGACCAGGTGACCAGGAGACCGGGTGACCAGGTGACCGGGTGACCAGGATACCAGGTGACCGGGTGACCAGGTGACCAGAAGACCAGGTGACCAGGAGACCAGGTGACCAGGAGACCAGGAGACCAGGAGCGCCCACACAAACCACAGGGAGCTCTTCCTCCCCACAAACAGACATGATGGTCGCCATTGCCGCCTCCCAGGCCGCTGTGACATCGCACAAAGTAACACATTTGGAAGACCTGGTGACCTTCCTTACTTAAAATTCAAAATGATGTATTAACACGGAAGAAGCACCCGGATGTGAGCCACAGGAGATGCCACGTGGACGGCAGCTAACGAGACTGCTCCACCCAAAAGCTTGAAGTGTCCGTGCCAGCACCCCAGCCAGGTGTCCCCGGACAACAGGGTGCCCACTAAGCTGAAGGTTCCCACGTAACCAGGCGGCGTTCTCTGGGGCTCACTTCGGAGATTCTTTTTTTTTTTTTTTTCCAGAGAGGAAAGGAGAGAGAGAGAGAGAGAGAGAGAGAGAGAGAGAGAGAGAGATGGTGAGAGAGAATCTTGGATCTGCAGCACGCCCCCCACTGGGAATCAAGCCAACAACCCGGGCATGTACCCTGACCGGGAATCAAACCATGAACTCCTGGTTTATAGGTGGATGTTCAACCACTGAGCCACATGGGCAGGCTGGAAATTCTCTCACACCTGGAATTTTCCAATGCCTCTGCCTCCTTCCACTCAAGCATGAAGCATGACCTGTCTGTAGAAGCTCAAGGACGATCAGCAGCTGCTGTCCTTGCTCAGCAGTTAGAGATGCCAGAGGCGTGGAGACAGCCCCAAGCTCACTCAGCCTGGGCTCGGGGCCCCCTCCCTCTATCACACATGTGTCTAATGTGTGTAGGTCCATGCATGTGCATGCATGTTGTGTGAGCAGGTAGGTATCTGCGCAGGCGTGCACGGCAGGCATGGAGTTTGTGTTTGCATATTTAAGTGGGTCAGGAAACATTCTCAGAAGACCGATGTCTTCTTCAGCCAGCGTTTCCTGTCTTGTCAGGATATTAATACTGAAAGTTATGAGACATAAATGGGGCTGGTTAGCACAAAGGCCATAAAGTATGTGTTTCTAATGGGGCCTGTGCGCAGGCACATCTATCTTCAGCTGCCGAGGGGCCCCTGGCAGGAGAGGGTTGTCCTCTCAGCTCCAAGCAGCAGGAAGTGCCCCACCCTGATCTCAGGGTGTCCCAACTGCCTCCCATGTCGGCCTCGATCTGTTTCTCTCTCTGTGAACTCTCCTCAGTCTATCCAGTTATCTATTACACGTGTATGTATCCCTTCCTCTCTCTATCCACCCACAGCCCCCATCTACCCATTTATCCATCCACCCAACCTATCCATCCATCCACCTATATATCCATCCAACTGTATATACCCATCCATCCACCCATCCACCCATCCATCTATCCATCCTCCATCTATTTATCTATCCACCCATCCATCTATCCATCCATCCACCCACCCACCTAACCATCTATCCATCCACCTACCTATCCATCCATTCATCCATCCATCCATCCATTCATCCATCCATCTATGCATCCATCCAACCATATACCCATCCATTCATCCATCCATCCATCCATCCACCCATCCACCTATCCATCCATCCATCCATCCATCCATATATCCATCTATCGATCTATTTATCTATCCACTCACCCACCTATCCATCCATCCATCCATCCACCCATCCACCTATCCACCTACCCATCTATCCATCCATCCATCCACCCACCCACCTGTCCCCCCATCCAACCATATATCCATCCATTCATCCATCCATCCATCCACCCATCTATCACTTATAGTCTCACACACAGTATCATCTATATCTCATCTATCTATATATCCATCAATCATTTGTCTAGCTAACTAGCTAACCATCCATTATCTACCATCTATCTATGTATCTCTGCATCTATCAATCAACAAGCCATGATTTACCTCGGCCCACATTCCATTTGCCTAATTTGAACACGAAATGGACCCAGAAGCTGAGGGGACGCTCTTGGTCACCTCTGATCCGGTGGACCTTCCCTTGTTTTGCTAAAACTCTCTAAGAAGTCATTGCAGACTGCTCCTGCCCAACAAGCATGCTTCCCCCAAAGTCTCCGGGGCCGGGCTTATCCTGATTAGCAGAACGTTCCGGACAAAAAGAGCTGGAACGGGGTCCGGATGCTCCTGGGGTGTGGACGGTGGTGCTGGGAAGATGGCGCCAGGATGTGGCACCTTCCTCTGAGGCATGGCAGCCCCCTGCCTGCGCCGAGAGCGGGACCCGGCTCCTCAGGGACCCGCCCGTCTGGGTGGAGGTGCCTGGGACTGATGCCAGGAGGCTGAGCTGGTAAATGGGTGTTTGAGCCCCAACCTCCCCTTTCTTAAGCAGCAGCCCTCAGGGGTTCTCCGGGCCTCCCCGTCCACAGCCTCCCCCATTGCTAAGGATGCTGCTGCCTCGCCCTATATTCCTGTCCCCGTTAGCAGCCCAGGCCTCATGACTCACTGTGTCTCCCTGCAACCACCCCCTCCCCTCCCTTTCCCTCCCCCCTCCCTCCCCTCTGTCACCCAGGGCCTTTGGGGCTTCCTCTCCGGCTGGTCTCTCCTGTCAGTTTCTAAAGAAAGACGCCAGGGCCTGGCCAGCGGCCCCGCCCTCTGGAAGCCGGCCCGCCCTCTGGTATGGAGCGGCTGCTCTGACACAGACGGGGACACAGCACGGGCCAGCCTCGCCGTGACCACGCACTCCAGTGTCACAGCCGCCCACGTGTCTGGGGTGGGTGCCGGGAGCAGCCAGGAGGCCTCCACACTGGGTCTGGCTTTCCCGGAGCCTCCAAAGGGCTCCTTTCTGGTTGGAACATTGGCCAGGTGGCCCGGAGACTAGACCTGGGCGTGGGGTCCCAGAGACAGAGCTCAAACCCACCCCCCAAGAGGCACCCTGGGGCCACCGCAGGCCCTCACATGCAATGAAGAAGGAGGGGGTCCTCGGGGTCCCGCCTGAGACACAGCTAAGGCCCAGCACGGGGGAGGTCAAGGCAGGTCAAGGTCAAGGGCATCACCGCTGAGAGGAAGGAGCAAGACAATGCCGCATGCGCGGGAGCCAAGTCAGACCGCAGACGCAGGGAGGTGTCTCGGCCCTCATCCGTCTCCTTCCACTCACCCCGTTTTGAAATATGGCCGTCTCCGAGCCAGCGCGCGTGCACTCGGGCGTGCCTGCCGCGGACGATTCATGGAGACATCCCGCCCGTCACGGGAGACGTACGGGCCCCATAAATACAAAGGATGGCCCTGCAGACCCCGCTCCCTCCCGGGCTGCGGGGCCGCGCTTGGGCCGGGGCCCAGACACACAGAGCCAGTGTGATTGAGTGCGACTTTTTAAAGTTTTGTTTGGATTTATTCCCAAACGCTCCTTCCCCGGAGGCGCGGCTCCTCCTGGCACAGACGCTGCCGGCCGTGAATCAGGGGCCGGATCTGAGTCGCACCTGCGCACGGTCCTGAAGGCGTCCCGGGGGCTGGGCTGGTGGCACGCCGGGCTCTGTGGGGGCCGCTCAGAGATGCAGCAAGTGACCCCGTGACCTCAGGAGACCACAGACCCTGAGCTTGGACATGCAGCCAGAGGGTCAGGGCTGAGTTTTCAGCCATTAAAAATGGTGTCCGCGAGCGCATTTAATTAAATGCATTTAAAACGGAGTGGCTCAGCTGGTGCGGCTCAGTGGTTGAGCGTCAACCTAGGAACCAGGAGGCCACAATTTGATTCCTGGTCAGGGCACAGGCCCGGGTTGCAGGCTCCATCCCCAGTGGGGGGCGTGCAGGAGGCAGTTGATCCATGGTTCTCTCTCATCATTGATGTTTCTCTCTCTCTCCCTCTCCCTTCCTCTCAGAAATCAGTAAAAGTATATGGGGGTGGGGGGGCTATCTCCCTCAGCTGTCACCTGAGCCACCTGGGGAAGAGAGTACCCTAAGATTTCTGTAAGCACCCCCACTCCTCTACCCCACACCCCCAGCTCAGGCACCACAGAGCTGTGCTTTCTTATTTCCCAGAAGATCTCAGGCACATGGACAGCCTTTGCATAAAGGACTTTTGCGTCTAATCATATCGATTTTACCATAATTAATTTTTAATGAATTTTCCAAAGCGTGTGTCTGCACCGGCCCCGCTGCCTCCCCGCGGGGCACACGGCCATTTCCGTCTGAGGGGTGTTAAGTGAGGGGTAACGTATTAGCACTGGAGACGGGCCCACGTGAGCCCAGTCACCATTTGCATTGCGCCGTCTGTGCTTTGACTGGGACAGGGCGCCCGCAGCAAGGCGATGGGACGGGACTCTCTGCCCGGATGCCGGGCGTCGGCCGAATTCTCATCACAGGGCGACCGGCAGGCGGGACGGACGCCAATCGGGGCCGGGGCCCGTGTCCCGCTCCGCCTGACCTTGGGAACTGGGCGCTGGACCACAGCCCCAGCTGGTCCAGAGCCAGGAGGGGACGGCCTGGCCTTGTCCACACGGCACCCAGGCCGGCGGGGAGACCGGGCGGCGACCGGCCAGGCCAGGCCGAGGGAGAGCAGGCCGGCCATCGGCAGTGTCCTTGGCTCGCGGGACCTAGAGGGACTCTGTCCCCGCCAGCCGGGAGGCAGGAGCGCTGAGGGGACCCTGTCCGGCAGCAGGAGCTGGGGGACGGGCGTCCGGTGGGCAGCGGGAAGAGGAGGGGGTGTGAAGTCCATCCCAGGAGAGACCCACCGAGGTGCCCATGCGCGGGATGGGTGACCGCCATCCGCGGAGGCATCGCTGCCACCCAAGGTGTGGCCCCAGCGCAGAGGCCAGCTGCCCTCCTCGCCCCTTCCCGGCAGCCGGCGGGTCCCGTGGCATCACTGGGTGCCAGCACCCGGGAGGTGGCAAGGAGAGACCTGGTGGCCCGGCGCTGTGGAGTCCGCGTTGTCAGGGACACTACACCCTCACTCCCCCCCTTCCCCCCCAAAAAAAGGGAGGCTGGCTCCCTCCTGCCAAGCAGGGCACTCCGTGTCCTCACTCAGGGGCTGGCAGACACCCGCCCGGAGGCGGATCGCACTGGGGGGCCCCACTAAGCCTCGCCGTCTCCTGAGGGTGCACCCCTGATGGAGCCTGGCGAGCGGGAGGCGGGCAGGGTGCGTCTCCCGAGGTCAGTGCGCCCGGGTGATGGATGCACCGCACGCAGCCTGTGCCTGTTCGCAGATTTACACCGCGGAGAGGACACTCGGCACCGGGCCGCCGACCTCATTTCCCTGGAAGCAGCTCCGCATTAGCTAATGGCCGATCGGCAGGCGTGATCTACAGCCGCATGCTCACCCCACTTCCCGGGGTGGTCCTGGCCCCGCCATCCGGCCCCCCGGGATCAGGGACGGGAGGTGGGCTCTGCGGGGAGGGGATCAAAGACGGGGAGGTGGGCTGGACCAGGGTGAGGGACAGTTGAAGGGCACCGCTAGGCACTCACTCAGCCCCTGAGGCTGCCCTCCCCCTCTGCTCGTTCACCCCCACCACCCACTGAGGTCCTGCCCAGCCCCGAGGGACACAGGTGTGTCCCCCTAAGAGCCACACCCACCCAGACCACCCAGAGGCTGGCGTCTCTGCGGCCTGCGATCAGCCTCCTTCCATCCTGGGCCTCGCCGGCCCCCACGTGACAGGGCGAGCCCCGCCGTGGGCCTCGCCGGCCCCCACGTGACAGGGCGAGCCCCGCCGTGGGCCTCACCATCCCCCACGTGACAGGGCGAGCCCCGCCGTGGGCCTCACCATCCCCCACGTGACAGGGCGAGCCCCGCCGTGGGCCTCGCCTGGGCTGCAGGTTAGGGAGGGAGGAGCTCAGCGCCTGCCCCGCCCTGGCTGGTCCCTGACCTCAGGCCCCTGGCACCTGCCTGCTGAGTCCCCAGGAGCTTCCAGCGGCAGCCAGTTGGGGGGAGGGGGGGGGACCTGGGACCGAACAAGGGCTCCTCTCTGACATCCACGTTTTCCCACACACCCCCAAACCAATCAGCAGCTGGGGTGGGCCCCTGGGTTCCCTCACTTTCTGGAGCTGCTGGGCCGGCATCCTGAGTCCCTCACCCCAGATGACCGTCCGACACCAAGCTCCACCTCGGCCTGCAGCCCTGCCCGGCAGAGGGGCTGGCCCGGGACCAGAGCAGCCACATGGGGGCTGGACAGGGAGGGCCTGGGGAGAGTGGGGCTCCACCAGCAGAAGCCCCTGAGGTGTGGGCCCCTGAGAGGAAATGGTCGGAGGAGGGGGGTCCCAGGCTGAGCCGGACGCCCCGGGGCACAGGGATCTCCCATCCCAGCCCGGCGGTGGCACAGACACACAGACAGGCCCTAGTCCCATCTACTGGGACCAGTGTCCCTGAAGCTCCCACTGCCCGGGCCCCGGCCAGCCAGCCGGTGGGGTCCAGGTGCGGTTCCAGGTGTCTGTCCACTTGGCCCCCAGGGCAGGGGAACCTGCAGTTCCCAGTGCGGCCTCCAGGTGGCGGTGTCCCCACCAACAGACCTGGTGGGACTGGGCTGCCCTCAGGGCTCCTTCGTAGCGGCTTTGGGGGATGCAGAAGGGCCGGGGGTGGGAAAGGGGGCGCTCCGGAGAGCCGGAGGAGCCCTCTGCGCCCTGGGCACCACGTCAGGGTACACCCGGTGGGCGAGGCGCACAGAAACCAGATATGCGGGCTCACACCCACCCCCCAGCGCTTCCCTGCCCTGACTGACAGCCCAGTTTCCGCCCCTCCCCGCTCCCGCACCCTCCAGAGCAGGGACCCTCAGGTGCGCCCCCAGGAGGACTTCTAAGCAGGTGTTTATTGGAGTCTACAGGGAGCCCAGGGCTAACGGCAAACGTCCGACCGCAGCTCCGTCTCCTCAGTGTCCCCTTCTCTGAACGGGGCTTCCCGGGGAGCTGTGCAGAGCCGTCCTCTAGGCTCCGGGAGCGGCCCTCCCACAGCCCCACACAGCCACCCACGCGGTGAACGCTCGCTCAGAGCTCACAGAGGGGCGCCCCTAAGGCTGTGGGGTGGGGGCAGGGCTGGGCAGCCTGACCCAGCTCCCCTGGCTCCCGGGACCCCACCTCCACCTGCCCTCGGCCTCCCTTCCTCTCTTCCTCCCCCGACTGGGAATGCCCCGGGGATTGCTGATCCCACAGAGCTACTGCAGGGCGGGGCGGGGGGGGGGGGGGGGCGGCAGGGCCTCTGAAGCTGGCCCTTAACCGGGAGGGCTTTGCTGGCCCCTAGGCTGCCCTTCCCTGGGGGGTGGGCGCGGCTGGGGGCTGCTCAGAGACGCTGCCCGCTGCCCGTGGCCACGCTAATGACATCTGCCTGGAGCTTCCCTGAGAAATAGAGCCACCGCCCGGCCCTCAGACAGCCCCCTCGGCCAGCGGTGCCCGGACCCCAGACATCCGTGAGGCAGCCCAGGGCGGAGGGCGGGGTGGGGAAGGGCTCAGAGGCAGGCAGGCCGCGCCCAGGGCCAGGGCATTGTTTCCCAGGCCTGGCTGCTCCTCTTCTTCCCCCCCTGCTTTCCCCGTACCCCCTCCCCCCCAACGCCTCAGGCAGCCTCTTAAATCTGCCCCTCCTGGAGCCGGGACCTAACTGAGTCCCCGGGCGAGCGGGGAGAGCCAGGGGGAGGGACCGCTGCGCTGATGGGCCTCCGAAGGGGCATTAATGGAGTGCGTCCACCGGCTTCCAGCAAAACAGCCCCGAGCGCCGCCCACAGAGTATCCGCAAAGCTGGCTTCTCCCCTGGGCTCCAGGCTCCTCGCAGCAGCAGCAAGAGCAAGCGGGCGGCAGCTGTGTGCGTGTGTGTGTGTGTGTGTGTGTGTGTGTGTGTGTGTGAGAGAGAGAGAGAGAGAGAGAGAGAGAGAGAGAGAGAGAGAGGGCGTCTGTGGGAGCCAGGCCCTCAGAGAGTGCCTTGGCCTGCTCAGGAGGGGCCCCCTGTCTCGGGCCTTTGGGTGGGACTAGAGGCAGAGGGAGTGGCATTAGGATCTGCCCGTGGTTCAGGGGTGGGGGCATCCTTCCATACTTCTAGAACCCCAGCGTGCCTGCAGGCGGCCTGGCCAGGCCGCTGGGCCCCAGCCGCCCCCGCCGTGAAGACTGTAACTGGGTCCGGACCGCTAAGGGGAGGAGCGCGGACAGGCCTGGCCGCCCGCTGCTGAGGGAAGCTGAGATGACTCCTGCTTCACACGCGGTCTTGCTGGCTCCGGGCCCCCACAGGGCGATGAGCTCTGGGGGCGGGCGCCCTGTACCCCGCACCAGGTAGGGCTGGCACCCCGGAAATACAGTTTGCCACGTCCCTGTGCTCCCGGCTCTCCTGGACAGGCGGCACCTGGGACTTCATTCCCTCGTCCTGCAGACCTGCTGAAGTTGGGGTCCATCCTAGCGACTGAGAGGGCTGCACCCCAGTTCCTCAGGCTCAGGGGTGTCAGAGCTGCGGCCATGGAGGCGCCCGGCAGATGCCGCCAACAGGGCCTGCTCTCCCTGCCTCCCCACCCCGCCTCGGGCTGCTGCCATGGCTCCCC
The DNA here is from genome assembly GCF_014108245.1 of Pipistrellus kuhlii. Taxonomy (NCBI): domain Eukaryota; kingdom Metazoa; phylum Chordata; class Mammalia; order Chiroptera; family Vespertilionidae; genus Pipistrellus; species Pipistrellus kuhlii. The sequence goes on along the minus strand of NW_023425534.1, from coordinate 1,290,563 downwards.
TGCACCAGTCAGCTCACACCGCGTGACAACCCCCACCGGAGGGGTGCTCCTGAGGCCTGGCCCCGGAAACTGAGTCCCAGGTGCTGGCGGGGGTCCCCACCCCTCTCCCCGGAGGCCTCTGTCTGTGGCTGGTGGGCGGCTGCCTCCCCCGGGGTCCATCTGTGAGTGTGTGTCCTGACCTCGTCCTGTGAAGGAGGCCAGTCCGATTGAGTTGGGGTCCCCCAGCGACCTCATGTGACCTCCGTCACCCCGGAAAGACCCTGCCGGGTGCAGCCCCAGCTGAGTGTCGGGGTCAGGCTTCGGCACGTGGACCGTGGGAGACGCAGCTCCTCCCGGAGTTTCCGGGCCCGGGCCCCGTTCACCGGATCGGCCTCCGGTGCCCTGTGTGCCAGGCGCACGGCGCTCCGCGTCCCATCACTTCTCCAGAGCCGTCTCGGCTCTGAGCCCCTCACTGAGAGGGTTCGGGAGGAACAGAGAAAACAATCCCGCTCAGCCTGTGTCGGAACCGGAGACCTCCTCATACGTCGGGCTCGTGGGGAACGGAGCCGCGGACCCGGCTTTCCCGGAGAGGACTCCGGAAGCTTCCAGCCCACCACTCGGTCCTCGGCGGAGAGACCCGTCCGAGATGAGGTGCAACCAGTGTGACGCGGAGAGCATGCGCTTCTTCTGTTCTCTGCATGTTTTATTGATGTCAGAGGGGAAGGGAGAGGGAGAGAGAGAAACATCCGTGATGAGAGTCATGGACCGGCTGCCTCCTGCCCGCCCCCGAGTGGGGATGGAGCCCGCATCCCGGGCAGGTGCCCTGACCGGGAATCAAACCGTGACCTCCTGGTTCACAGGTCAACGCTCAACCCCTGAGCCACGCTGGCCGGCTTCTTCTTTTTTTAAATTATTTATTGTTGATACTAATTGCCCTGATCGGGCAGACCACCTCGCTCCTGTTCACCTGCATCCTCCTGGTGTGGAGGGTCCCCATGTGGGTGGGTCCCGTGTGGAGGGTCCCGTGTGGAGGGTCCCCATGTGAGTGAGTCCCATGTGGGTGGGTCCCATGTGGGTGGGTCCCGTGTGGAGGGTCCCGTGTGGAGGGTCCCGTGTGGAGGGTCCCGTGTGGAGGGTCCCATGTGGGTGAGTCCCGGTGTGGAGGGTCCCGTGTGGAGGGTCCCATGTGGAGGGTCCCGTGTGGAGGGTCCCATGTGGGTGGGTCCTGTGTGGAGGGTCCCGTGTGGAGGGTCCCGTGTGGAGGGTCCCGTGTGGAGGGTCCCGGTGTGGAGGGTCCCGTGTGGAGGGTCCCGTGTGGAGGGTCCCGTGTGGAGGGTCCCATGTGGGTGAGTCCCGGTGTGGAGGGTCCCGTGTGGAGGGTCCCGTGTGGAGGGTCCCGTGTGGAGGGTCCCGTGTGGGTGGGTCACCGTGTAGAGGGGTCCCGTGTGGAGGGTCCCCGTGTGGAGGGTCCCGTGTGGAGGGTCCCGTGTGGAGCAAGGCAGAGGCCTCAGCAGCGCACCCGTGTTCTCCTCTCCTCCGGGGAGGCCTGTGCTGCTGAGGCCGCGGCTGGGAGGCTGGTGAACGGGCCTGTGTGCCGGCCCCTCGCCGCCTCCCTCTGGGCCAGCGGAGGGCAGTCCGGGCAGCACCGAGAGTCAGCGACGCTCTCTCTGAGGGCAACGGGGCTGCCCACCCCGGCCTCCCGGCCGCTAAACGAGGTTATCACGTCCCGGGCGGCGATCAGACGTGTCAGCAGAGCCACCCGGTGCCACCGAGCACTTAATCCTCATTAGGAAGTGACACCGCCGGCAATTACCAGGCGAGCCGCCGGCGCAGGGCCTGGCACTCAGCACAGGGGGGACCTGAGATCCCACACCCAGGTCCGTGCCCCGCTGCCTCTGCGGGCGCCGGGGCCTCGGGGGCCTGCTGCCTGCTCCCCGTCCGCACCGTTCACCCCTCTGCACCCGGCCACAGTCATCCCCGTGTGAAGCCGGAGGCTGTTCGTCACATACTCACTCCTCCTTTCACACCCTCCACGGGCGCCACTTAACTGAGAACACGCTGGTTCCTCACCCCTTCCACCCTTCTCCACTCCTCCTCCCCCTCCTCCCCTTCTGCCTCCTTCAGTCCCTCCCCCACCTCCTCCCCTCCCCCCTCCCTGCCCTCCTCCCTTATCCAGTCCCTCCTCCCCTGCCCTCCCTCCTCCTCCCCTCTTCCTCTCCCCATATTTATCCCCTCCCTTCTCCTTCCTCCTCCTCCCCCCCTTTTCCCCTCAGTCCTCCCCAGTCCACACCGGTGAGGGCTCAGCACTGCTGAGAACAACACAGGGCAGCCTGGAGCCCCTGAAGCAGCCAGGCCCCCACAACCCCAACTCTAACCCTAATCCTAACCCTAACCTGAACCCCAACCCCAACCCCTCAGCCAGCAGGAACCACCACCTACAGACCTAACCCCAGCCCCAGCCCCAACTCTAACCCTGACCCTAGCCCAGCCCCGAGGGTGGGTCCCAAGCTCTGGGCAGTGAGCCATGGCTCCTGGGGCGGAGGTTCTAGGCAGAACCGTGCCAGCCATGCAGCCTGGAAGCGGGAGGGAGACCCACACCCAGGCTAGACTCTCAGGGCAGGCCAGCCAGCAGCTTGAGGGGCTGAGGGGGTCACCAAGGCCAGGCAAACGCCAGACTCAGGGGCGCTCTGAGCCAGGCAGAGCCAGCCCCCCACCGAGGCCAGGCCGTGGCCCTGTCACAATTAACAGGTAAGCAGCCCCCACATTCTACATTTCTTCTTCGGGGGCCTTTTGACTACTTGTGGACCTTTATTCTTTCACATAAATTTTGAAATCACAGTTCCACACAGCACCCAACTGGGGTTTGGACTGAAAGTACACGGCACTGACAGATCAATTTGGAGACAAGGGACATGTTTATAATATCGGCTTGAACCATCTACACTAATAAAAGAGAGAGATGCAAATTAACCATACCTCCGTTTCGCCCACCAGCCAATCAGGTGTGAGTATGCAAATTAACCTAACAAAGATGTTGGGTCAATTTGCATATGCAGGCCAGAGCAAAGACTGAAGACTGAAGGCTCTGCCCTCAGCCAGAGCCAAGCCTGAAGGCTGCAGGAGGTCCCAGGTGCTGGGGAAGGAATGCCTATTGCATGAATCTTCGTGCAACGGGCCTCTAGTTCATAAATAAGCTAAAATCTCCATTTATTTACGGCATAAAGATGCCTTCTACAACATTTTAAAGCTTTTACTACAGGCTGGCCAGTGTTGCTCAGGGGTTAACATCGACCTATGAACCAGGAGGTCAGGGTTCAATTCCAGGTCAGGGCACATGCTTGGGTTGTGGGCTCTATTCCGTGAGGGGCAGCAGATGACAGGCAATGGATGAGTCTCCCTCATCGTTGATGCTTCTATCCGTCTCTCCCTGTCCTTTCCTCTCTGAAATAAAAAAAATTAAAAAAAGAATTCCTGATTGGTTTTTTTTTTAAATTACTACAAAGATCTTGCATATCTTTCATTTATTCTGAGTTTCCTTTTACTGCCGTTGCTATTTTCACAGTGAATTTGTTTAATTCATTAGTGCTGCTGTGCAGAACCACAATTAACTTGTGTGTGGTCTCATATCCGGTAACCTTACGAAATTCCCTAAATGATGTGTACAATTTGTCTCTGCAGCAGCTGGGATTTTTCTAGGACAAGTATGTCCTTCTACCACAGTTTCATTTATTCCTCCTGGTCTCTCCAGTCTTATTTTTCTTGTCTTATTGCTCCGTTCAGTTCCTCCAACACAGCAGCCATGTTCCTAGCAGGGGAGAGCGGACATTCTCGGCTTAACAAAATGCTTCAGCAGTTATTTTGCTGCCAGGCATTTATGTCAGTGAAAGGTTTTTAGAATCTTCCTGGCTGTTTTGGAGGCGGAAAGAGGCAAGCTTTGTCATAACAGGGCACTGCATTGAAGTGGATGCTTCCTCTGTGTTGAGCAGAACATTTACTTTTTCCTTTAGGCTATTGATGTGGAAACAAATGCATCTGTCCTCAGCGTTTGCTTTCTGGAATAAAACTGGCTCAGGCACCGCCGACAATCTGCTTGCTCCTCGCGGCTGCGTTCGGTGAGTGTGTTTTTAGGGTTTCTGCACCCACGTTCACACTTGCGGTTAGCCTGGGGTTTCCCTCTCTCCGGCCGTCCTCCGTTTGGATGGCAACATTTTACCGAAACACTCTGTGAAGTTCTGTGGGAGAATAACAGCATCCAGTCCTTGAGGCGTGAGACGGTCCGGGTGCAGAGTGTTCTCTGTAGGAAGATAAAGAACTAAATTCCATTTCCTTAATGGTTATGGGAATATTCAGATTCCTCATTTGTCTCCGGCCCGTCGGAGGCATTCATCATCTCCGCGGAGTTTGTCTCCGTTTTCCAATTTGCTGTCTGCCGAGGGCCTGCGTTCTCTATTAACCTCTCCGTCTGGGGCGGCTTCTCCCCGGATCTACGGCGGGTAACGGAGCCGCCCTGCAGCCCGTAAAACACCCCAAGTTACACGCCGAGAGAAGGAGACGAGTTTATTGCTGAGCAATTACGTCCGAGGTATTAATGACTGTTGTCTTCTTGTTTACACTTCTTTTATATTTTCCAATTTTCGTGATGAACATGTAATGAACCGGGGAAAATACACTAATATTTCTTTGCCCCAAAAAGAAAAAAGAGAGACCGGGCTGCGAGCCAAAGCGCCGACTCTGCCTTCTCGGCCTGCTCCCTTCCTCCTCCCCCCAGGCCAGCGCAGACCCCACCCCACCCTCCCGGCCTTTCTCCCGCCCCATCCTACTGTCCTATGGGCCGCCCCAGCCCCCGGCCACTCCGGCGAGGGATGGATGGATGGGTGGACATCTACCTTGAGCTAAAGAGGCGCTCATTCTCCCTCACACCGTATCCCTGTGGACCAGACCCGGTCCTTCCCCACCCCACGCCGGCCTGACCGGCCTGACCGGCCTGACCGAGGTGGGGGCAGCTGGGGCTGGACAGAGCCAACCCCAGGGGGGCGTCAGGAAGTGATCTCACCGGAAACTCCATTGGCCACATGACAATGACACCCGTGGGGCGAGGCGGGGGCCCGAGGGCTTCCTGTGGGCGGGGCTCCGTGTGTTCTCAGTTACCCGACAAAACTACCCACAATCCTATTCGCAAGTGAGGGTTGGCGGGAGGGGGTGTTGGGGGGGTAGCAGGGCGGGACTCAGAGCTGGCTCCTGGGTCCCTCTCTCCATCCTGAGCCCATCGGCATGCCGGCTTTGGAGAGCAATGGAGGAGGGGGAGGAACGCACCAACTCCCCCCACAGACGTGGCTGAGGACAAAGCAGGCAGACCAGCAGGTCTGCAGCCACAGGAGGCCCCTGGGCAGACGCCCCCCAGTGAGAGCCGAGACCGGCCCCAGGGACCCCGTGTGGCCGAGGCTCCCCCAGCTTCACAGCCACAAGGGGGACATGGTGCATCCCTGCCCAGACCCCGGAGCCCGTCAGGGACCTCACTGGGCAGCAGGGACTTGGCAGACGGACGAGGTGACGGACCCGGAGGTGACCCTGAGCTGTGGGCGGGCACTCACGCCCTCCGCGTCTTAGAGGAGCGAGGAGGAGAGATCACGCACGGAGGCGGCGGCCGCGGGAGCCCGGAGACACAAACAGGGATGCGGCCACCAGCCACGGGAAGCTGGACGGAGCGAGGAGCAGAGAATCCCCCTGGAGCTTCCGGAAGGAGCCCGCCCTGCCCACACCTCGGCTTCATCCCATCAGACCCAGTTCACCTTGACCTCCCGGGCTGCCGTGGGCACCGCCAGGTGTGGGTCCTCTGTGACAGCCGCCGTGGGAGCTCATGTCTCCACCAAGCCGGCTGGCCCTGCTCTGCCGACCCCAATCCAGCCACCGTCCACCCACTGAGACAGGAGGCGGGTCCAGACACGTGTGCTCACGCCGGCCAGGCGTGTCCGCGGTGCTGTCAGCCACGCTTACAGCAGCCGCGCATGGAGAACTCACGGAACCTGAAACGTGGCCAAACCGTTTGCTCTCCGTGCCCACCCAGTGCCCCGGGGCTGCGGGAGGGGGGAACGGGTGTGTCTGGGCGGGGGCATCACTTGCTGTGAGACTTACCGTTCCCTTTACTTTATCCCTCGAAACACACAGAGCGGGAAGAGACTGGACAGGAATCGTACAGCTGTGGATGGGGACGTGGGGGGAGGGAGGGGAGGTAAGGGCAGGGGGTGGGATGGGAACCAGGTGGAGGGGAGCTATGGGGGAGAGGGGAAAGAGGAACAATAAAGATTTATTAAATTTTAAAAAATAAATAAATAATAGGAAAAACAAATAAATAAATAAATAAATAAACAAACAAACAAACACTCACAGAGACGGCCCGACCAGTGTGGCTCAGGGGCTGAGCATCGGCCTATGAACCAGGAGGTCACGGTTCGATTCCCGGGCAGGTCACATGATCAATGGAGGCAGCTGGTCAATGGTTCTCTCTCATCGGTGATGTTTCCATCTCTCTCTTTCCTCTCCCTCTCTCTCTGCGATCAATTAAGGAAAAAAAAAAACTCACAGAGCCGGCTCCCCTGACCTTGTCCCCACTGCCTCTCCTGTACGTCGGGAAAAGAGGGTAATTGCTCGGGGCCGAGCCCACAGCCCGTCCAGCCAGAAGCCGGTGTCAGAATGGGGGCCCGGGGTCCGCGCTCTCCTCTCCGCTAATCACAGGTCTCCCGCAGGGCCAGGGTGAAGGATCTGGACAGGAGGAAGTGGCCTCCACGGGGGCTTCGTTAGCGGAGACAAATGACCGCGGGCCAGCGGGGCCGCCCGGAGGCTCTGCGGCCGGGGACGGCCCAGGAGCGGGGGGGGAGGGGCAGACCCCAGGGAGGGCACGCGCTGGGCACACACGGTGGGGACATGCCCACCCCAGGATGCCCGCCACACAGGTCCAGGTGCCCGCCTCCCTGCGCAGACGGTGAACACAGAGTGCCCCCCACCCAGTCCTTAAAGCACAGATTCACGTTCTCGGGGTTCTGGGGCCGGAGGGCCGAGGCCCAGGTGTGGGGGGCGGCGTCCTTGGGGCTCCCCTCTCCCTGGACTGCCAGGCCTGTCCCCTGGTTGCGGGCGTCCCTGCTGGTCCTTCCCCCTCGAGGCACCGCTCAGATGGACGGGCCGGGGCCTCCCTCACTAACCCTGTTAGGGCCCGGCCTCCCAACACAGCTGCATCCTGAGCGCCTGGTTGGGGCTTCAACCTACAGTTCTGGGGGACGGATTCCGCCCGGAGCTGAGGTTCCCCCTGGGCGACGAGGGCGCCCCCCGCGGTGTCCCGGTCAGCCAGGAGCTGCTGCAGCCGGCAGTTTCGCTGCCCCATCAGCGTCAGGGAAAAAGGGAAGAAGCAGGAAACCCACAGCGGGGCCAGGCCCACCTCGGGTCCAGGAATCGCACCCCGTCCTGCTCCAGGAAGGGGGAGCTGACCGTCCGGGCTTGTGGGAACCTGGAAGAGCTCATGGGTGGGTCCCAGGCCGCCCCTCCCGCGGGTGGCCCCCCAGAACCAGGCAGCCCCCAGGGAATGAGAACCCCAGACTCCGTCTCATCCCGCACAGGGCTCCCAGGCAAGAGGGGGAACCACCCCTCAGAGACTGTTCACCCCTAAACCTGCAGGGAGGGTGCTCCTCACCCCATTAACCCCAAGGTGGCCAGACAATTAACCAGGCAGAATCCCCCCCTACTCTGCTCCCCCCTCCTCTCCCGGGCATTCCAGGGACCAAAGGGCAAACTCTCTGTGACGGGGCCTCGGGGCCAGGAGCTGTGTATGGTGACTGAGCCCCCGGTGCACCCGAAAACCTTTCCTTCCTCTTCCTCCTCCTCTCCTCCAGCTCAGCCCGCCCTTGTCTGACAGCGTCTCCGAGCGAGGCCAGGAGGAGGGGAGGAGGAGCTAATATTTGCGGATCGAAAGGCTCCCTCCAGAGCAAACAGGAGGGCGGGGCCTCGGGGTCCTGGTGGCCAGGAGCCTACGGCTGCCCTTTCGGAGGGATGGAGGGACGTGGCCCGGAGCTCAGAGGAAGCTGCTGGCTCTGGGCTCAGCTCCGACTCAGAGGGGAGCCAGCCCTGGGGTTGGAATCCGCCCGCCCGGCGCAGGGAGGCACACACTGCTCCTGAGACCGGGCGGAGAGGAAGCGGGGCAGCCGTCCCAGCACCATCTCGTGGGGCAGGCCTGGCGGGCAGGCGGGGAGAGAGACCCTGCAGGTGCAGCCGGAGCCCTGCTCCTGGGGGCCTGGGCCTGGCCGCGCAGGTGCCCAGCCTGGGACACGGCGAGAACACGCCTGTGCAGGTGGCTCCTCCTCCGTGCCCTGGCGAGCACGGGCCTGCCCGGGACGCGGTGGCCCAGGCAGGAGAACAAGCAGAGCCCCCACATGTCACCCTCACAAGCTTGAAGGGGCCAGCTCAGCTCTAAAAGCCTTTGCACATTGCAGCCGGGCATCACACGGGAGGGCCCAGGCTTCACCCAGGCCCCTCTCCTGCCCCGTCTGTCCGCTCAGGCCACAGCCCGGCCTCGGGTCAGCGCCCCAGACCAGGCTGGGTGGGGGCACAGTTTGCAATACACAGATCTTGTCACATAGAAACCCACACCTGAAACCTGTATGTTCCTGTTGACTGATGTCACCCCAATCAATCTATATATATAAAAGCCCAAGCGACAGTTACGACAGATGACCGGACAACTGGCCAGTAGCTATGACACACACTGACCACCAGGGGGCAGATGCTCAATGAGGAGCTGCTCCCTGGTGGTCAGTGCGCTCCCACAGCCAACCTCCTGCAGCAGGACAACCTCCCACCGTCCCTTCCCCCGGCCAGCCAACCCATTGGCCCCGATCGGGACTGGGCCAGATGGACCCGATCACTGGACAAGCTGAGGGACCCCATCCTTGCACAAAGTTGTGCACTGGGCCTCTAGTTTCATAATAAAAAATAAATAAAACTTTTTAAAATAAATAAATAAAGGGGACGTGGGTGACACATCCAGTGTCCCTCCCTCTCGGGTGCACTGTGAGGACGCTCCACCCACTCACCCACCTGCTCAGCCACTCGCTGATCGCTGCACCCCCAGGTCCCACCCGCGTCCCGGACGCCAACGGCAGGGCCATCCCCGGCCATGGGAGCCTCGTGGCCAACCACCCCTTTCCCAGGTGCCTCCTGGGTCGTTCAGAACTCAGAGCCATGACCCCCGGCAGAGAGAGACGAGGGTCCCGGGGATAGAAGCGACCACAGAGCCCAGGGCCCCTCTGAGCCCGCTCAGGGTTTCCCGGACGATCAGACACCCTGCCCCTGTGCGTATGTTGGAACAGCTGTTGGAGATCATGGAAAACCAGCGCGTCCACCGAGGTGTGAAGTGGAAAGTCTCACAGCCCAGCAGCCCGGCCGTCTGACACCTCATAGACCGGCAGCCCCGATCCTGGCTGGCAGGCCCCCCCTCCCGCAGGCCCTGGAGCAGCCCGCTGCCCCCCGTGCCCAGCATCGCTTGGGTGTGGCTGAGGAGTGGCTGGCGGGGGTGACGGGGGGAGGGCTGTGCTGTCCTGTGTGAGGTGAGCACACACCGGGGCCACCCGCCAGCTCCTGCACCGCCAGGCTTCAGAAGACACCTAGGTCAGGCCCATCCTGGAGCGAGAACCCTCGGCGAGGGATGTGGGTGGTGATCTCACTCACCGGAGACGCTGTCCCTGCTCCCTGAGAACTGGGCTCCCAGCCCACCTGTGCTCCGAACACGAGGAGCAGGGATCTGTCCGTCAGCCTCGGCGCCTGTTTGATGAAAGAAGGTTGAGTTGGCAAAGGGGGACTTTGAGAACTGTGCTTGCCTGGCTGGGGTGGCTCAGTGGATAGAGGGTCGGTCTGCGGACTGAAGGGCCCTGTGGGCCCTGTGTTCTATTCCAATTGAAGGCGCATGCCTGCGCTGTGGGCGCGATCCCCAGTAGGGGGGGGTGCAGGAGGCAGCTGATCAATGACTCTCATAATTGATGCTTCTATCTCTCTCCCTCTTCCCCCCTCTCTGAACTCAATATAAATATAAATAAAGTAGAGGCCTGGTGCATGGGTTCGTGCACGGGTGGGGTCTCTCAGCCTGGCTGGTGATCAGAGCCGATCAAAGCCGTCTCACCCAGTCCCAATCGGGACTGCAGGTCAGGGGGAGAGACCGCGAGAGGTTGGCTGTGGGAGCACACTGACCACCAGGGGGCAGCTCCTGCATTGAGCGTCTGGCCCTGGTGGTCAGTGCGTGTCATAGCAACTGGCCGGTCATCCCATCATCCAATTGTAATAGTCACTAAGGCCAGTGCTCAGCCCCTGAGCCCCACTAGCCGGCCCTGGTGAGGCCATTTCCCCGCACACCCGCCGTGGACGGCTCTGGTTCCCTGCCCACAGGCTGACGCCCACAGCCACGTCAGGAGCTGCCCGGGGCCTACAAGCCTAAAACCACGTCCCTTCCCATCACACACTGCCTTTCCCCTGCTCTCACGTCCCCGCCGTCCACCAGAGGCGGACACGGTGAGGCCCAACAGGGACCTCGTCACTCGGCCGGCCCCCCAGGCCGCCCCTTGTGATTGGGGGTATGGGGGCGGGGCCCGGGTTTCTCCAGCTGTGCCCACACCCTCCCTGGTAGTTACTATAGAAACCGCCACTGCCTTGCCCTCCCCGCCTTCACGATGTGGATAAACAGCCTCATTATTTTGCAGAAAACACTTGGGAGAAGCAGACGAGGGAGGGCGGCTACAGGCCCTTCTAACCGGCCGAGAGGGGCTACGGGTACGGCTGGTGTGCGCACGGGGCTGGTTCTGAGTTTTGTGCACAGAAAGGGACTTCCCGCCTCCATCACGCACCCCACCACCCCCGCACCCTGAGGGGCGACCAGGTGTGCTCTCCGCCTCTCCCCGCCACAGGAGTCAGTGAAGGCGCTGGGAAGGTCCGGTCTCCGGGCAGCGGGGCCGGGCGCCAGAAGGACCCATTTCCCTGCCTAATGTCACCGATGGGAGGCAGGCCCAGCCCTGGCCGCCCGGGTGGCCCGAGCCGAGTCCTCGCCTCACTGCCGCTTGTCCCGGCATCCGGAGGGGAAGGTCATGGGAGGCCTCACTGAGGAAGCGTGTGTGTGTGTGAGAGTGTGAATGTGTGTGAGTGTGTATATGAGTGTGTGTGAGTGTGAATGTGTGTGAGTGTGTATATGAGTGTGTGTGTGAGTGTGAATGTGTGTGTGAATGTGTGAGTGTGAGTGTGTATATGAGTGTGTGTGTGTGTGTGTGTGAGTGTGTATATGAGTGTGAGTGTGTGTGTATGCACGTGTGTGTGAGAGTGTGTGTGTGAGTGTGAATGTGTGTGAGTGTGTATATGAGTGTGTGTGTGAGTGTGAATGTGTGTGTGAATGTGTGAGTGTGAGTGTGTATATGAGTGTGTGTGTGAGTGTGAATGTGTGTGAGTGTGTGTATGAGTGTGAGTGTGTGTGTATGCACGTGTGTGTGAGTGTGAATGTGTGTGAGTGTGTGTGTGTGAGTGTGAATGTGTGTGAGTGTGTGTATGAGTGTGAGTGTGTGTGTATGCACGTGTGTGTGAGAGTGTGTGTGTAAGTGTGAATGTGTGAGTGTGAGTGTGTATATGAGTGTGTGTGTGAGTGTGAATGTGTGTGTGAATGTGTGAGTGTGTGTGTGAGTGTGTGTGTAAGTGTGAATGTGTGTGAGTGTGAATGTGTGTGAGTGTGTGTGAGAGTGTGTGTGTAAGTGTGAATGTGTGAGTGTGTGTATGAGTGTGAGTGTGTGTGTGTGTGTGTGAGTGTGAATGTGTGTGAGTGTGTATATGAGTGTGTGTGAGTGTGAATGTGTGTGAGTGTGTATATGAGTGTGTGTGTGAGTGTGAATGTGTGTGTGAATGTGTGAGTGTGAGTGTGTATATGAGTGTGTGTGTGTGTGAGAGTGTGAATGTGTGTGAGTGTGTATATGAGTGTGTGTGAGTGTGAATGTGTGTGAGTGTGTATATGAGTGTGTGTGTGAGTGTGAATGTGTGAGTGTGAGTGTGTATATGAGTGTGTGTGTGTGTGAGAGTGTGAATGTGTGTGAGTGTGTATATGAGTGTGAGTGTGTGTATGCACGTGTGTGTGAGAGTGTGTGTGTAAGTGTGAATGTGTGTGAGTGTGAGTGTGTGTGTGAGTGTGTGTGAATGTGTGTGTGAATGTGTGAGTGTGAGTGTGTATATGAGTGTGTGTGAGAGTGTGAATGTGTGTGAGTGTGAGTGTGTGTGAATGTGTGTGAGTGTGTGTATGAGTGTGAGTGTGTGTGTGTGTATGTGTGTGTGTGTGTATGAGTGTGAGTGTGTGTATGAGTGTGAGTGTGTATATGAGTGTGTGTGAGAGTGTGTGTGTGAGTGTGAATGTGTGTGAGTGTGTGTATGAGTGTGAGTGTGTGTGAGTGTGTATGTGTGTGTGTATGAGTGTGAGTGTGTGTATGAGTGTGAGTGTGTGTGTGTGTGTGTGTGAGTGTGAATGTGTGTGAGTGTGTGTATGAGTGTGAGTGTGAGTGTGAGTGTGTGTGTGTGTGAGTGTGTGAATGTGTGTGAGTGAGTGTGTGTATGAGTGTGTGTGTGTGTGTGAGTGTGTATATGAGTGTGTGAGTGTGTGTGTGTGTGAGTGTGTGTGTGAGTGTGAGTGTGTGTGAGTGTGTGTGTGAGTGTGAATGTGTGTGAGTGTGTGTGAGTGTGTGTATGAGTGTGAATGTGAGTGTGAGTGTGTGTGAGTGTGAGTGTGTGTGTGTGTGAGAGTGTGTGTATGTGTGTGTGTGAGTGTGAGTGTGAGTGTGTGTGAGTGTGAGTGTGTGTGAGTGTGTGTGTGTGTGTGTGTGAGTGTGTGTATGTGTGTGTGTATGAATGAGAGTGTGTGTGTAAGTGTGAATGTGTATGAGTGTGAGTGTGAGTGTGTGTGTGTGTGAGTGTGTGTGTGTGAGTGTGAGTGTGTGTGTGTGAGTGTGTGTATGAGTGTGAGTGTGTGTGTGTGTGAGTGTGTGTGAGTGTGTGTATGAGTGTGTGTGAGTGTGTATGAGTGTGTGTGGGAGTGTGTGTGTGTGTGTGAGTGGGGGTGTGTGTGTGAGTGTGTGTCTGAGTGTTGTGTGCAGTGTGTGTCTGACGTGTGCGTGTGTGTGTGTGTGTGGTGAGTGTGCACATGTGTGGTGTGTGGTGTGCGTGTGTGTGTGTGTGCGTGTGTGTGTGTGCGTGTGTGTGTGCGTGTGCGTGTGCGTGCGTGTGCGTGTGTGTGTGCGCGTGTGTGTGTGCGTGTGCGTGTGTGCGTGTGCGTGTGCGTGTGTGTGTGTGTCTGTGTGCGTGTGAATTGTGTGTGAGTGTGTGTGTGTGCAGTGTGTGTGTGTGTGTGTTGAGTTGTGTGTGGGTGTTGTAGGAGTGTGAGTGTGTGTGTGTGTGAGTGTGTGTGTGTGTGTGTGGTGTGTGTGTGTGTGTGTGTGTGAGTGTGTGTGTGTGTGAGTGTGTGTATGAGTGTGTGTGAGTGTGAGTGTGAGTGTGTGAGTGTGTGTGTGAGTGAGTGTGAGTGTGTGTGAGTGTGTGTATGAGTGTGTGTGTGTCTCTGGTGGTGCGTAGTGTGGTGCGCGTGTGATGTGTACCGTGTGCCTGTGTGGTGCCTGTGCTGTGTGTGTGTGTGTGTGTGTGTGTGTGTGTGTGTGAGTGTGAGTGTGTGAGTGTGTGTGAGTGTGAGTGTGTGTATGAGTGTGAGTGTGAGTGTGTGAGTGTGAGTGTGTCTGAGTGTGAGTGTGTGTGTGAATGTGTGTGAGTGTGAGTGTGTATGAGTGTGAGTGTGAATGTGTATGTGTGTGAGTGTGAGTGTGAGTGTGTGTGTGTGTGTGAGTGTGAATGTGTGTGAGTGTGTGTGTGTGTGAGTGTGTGTGTGTGTGAGTGTGTGTGTAAGTGTGAATGTGTGAGTGTGTGTGTGAGTGTGAGTGTGTATGAGTGTGTGTATGAGTGTGAGTGTGAGTGTGAGTGTGTGTGTGTGTGTGTGTGAGTGTGTGTGAGTGTGTGTGAGAGTGTGTGTGTAAGTGTGAATGTGTGAGTGTGAGTGTGTATATGAGTGTGTGTGAGTGTGAATGTGTGTGTGAATGTGTGAGTGTGTGTGTGAGTGTGTGTGTGTAAGTGTGAATGTGTGTGAGTGTGTGTATGAGTGTGAGTGTGTGTGAGAGTGTGTGTGTAAGTGTGAATGTGTGTGAGTGTGTGTGAGAGAATGTGTGTAAGTGTGAATGTGTGAGTGTGTGTATGAGTGTGAGTGTGTGTGTGTGTGTGAGTGTGAATGTGTGTGAGTGTGAGTGTGTGTGAGTGTGAGTGTTAGTGTGTGTGAGTGTGAGTGTGAGTGTGAGTGTGAGTGTGTGTGAGTGTGTGTATGAGTGTGAGTGTGTGTGAGTGTGAGTGTGAGTGTGTGTGAGTGTGAATGTGTGTGAGTGTGTGTGTGAGTGTGAATGTGTGTGAGTGTGTATGAGTGTGAGTGTGTGAATGTGTGTGTGTGAGTGTGTGTGTGTGAGTGTGAGTGTGAGTGTGTGAGTGTGTGTGTGTGTGTGTGAGTGTGAATGTGTGAGTGTGAGTGTGTATGAGTGTGAGAGTGTGTGTGTAAGTGTGAATGTGTGTGAGTGTGTGTGAGAGTGTGTGTGTAAGTGTGAATGTGTGAGTGTGTGTATGAGTGTGAGTGTGTGTGTGTGTGTGAGTGTGAGTGTGTGTGAGTGTGAGTGTTAGTGTGTGTGAGTGTGAGTGTGAGTGTGAGTGTGAGTGTGTGTGAGTGTGTGTATGAGTGTGAGTGTGTGTGAGTGTGAGTGTGAGTGTGTGTGAGTGTGAGTGTGTATGAGTGTGAGTGTGTGTGAGTGTGTGTGTGAGTGTGAATGTGTGTGAGTGTGTATATGAGTGTGAGTGTGTGTGCGTGTGAGTGTGAGTGTGTGTATGAGTGTGTGTGTGAGTGTGAATGTGTGTGAGTGTGTGTGTGAGTGTGAGTGTGAATGTGTGTGAGTGTGTGTATGAGTGTGAGTGTGAGTGTGTGTGTGCCTCACACTCACTCCGGGGAGCTCTGAGATGCTGACCTGCTGTGAACGTGGGTAGCAGCAGGGTCACCAAGGGCCCTCATGGCCAAGCTCCATGGGGCAGGAGCACCGTGCCCAGCGGCTAGTGGGCGCGTTGGGCTGCCTGGCAGCCAGCAGGGCCTGGGCGCGATGGAGGAGACCCGTCCGTGGGCCCCGGGGGGCAAGCGCCCCCAAAGGTAGGACCAAGGCTCTCTGACCTCCCCAGTGTCCTCTCCGAAGCCACCCGGCCAGGAGGTGTTTGTCCGCAGGTCTGACGGGCACCCTGCACCCCGCACCCCGCAGGAGCCAGGCCTCAGCTGGCACGGGCGCCCGGTGCCCAGCGGGTTAACCTGCGTGGAGCTGGGCAGGTTGCATTCCTGTCTGTGAGACTCACAGCTGTATGCGGAACACAACAGACTGTGAAACGCAATAAATCTGGAGCTGCCTCTCAATCTCAGCAATAATAATTAGCAAATTAAAATAGAAATGTCACCACAAACCCATAAACGTTCTTAAGTGCAGGATGACGGAGTCTCTCAGGAGCGGAAATGGCTTCTGTCCGCGTAGGGCCCGGGGCCGGCGGGCTGTCGAATGTTCCTCGAGGCGGCCATTGGGCCCGCAGCGCCCGCGCGGCGCCGATGGATCCCGGGTCGGCGGCCGTTCCGTGTCAGCGAGCTAACATAACTGTGTAATCAAGCCTGCTTTATGGGGCTGGGAACGCGTGGACAGCGGCTGGAGCCATCACTCTAACAAGGCCGAGGGGAGCGGGGCGCGTGCCAGCCAGCCGCAGCCCGGCTTCCTCGCGGCCAGCACCCCGGCCGCCAAGCATCCGTGTGGCCAAATGAGGGGAGGCCTGGGAAATCACGGGCAAATCGCGCACCATCTGGCTGGCATTTGGGAGAGCTGGAGCCAAAGACGGCCCCCGGCCCGCTCACGGCAGCCCTCCCTCAGAGGTCCCTCAGGCAGCTCACGCTGTGCTGCGGGGGGATGTTTCTCTGTTTTCCATGTCCATCTCCGTCACGGAAAAGGAAACAGTCAGGTTCCTGAGTGGAGGAGCTGGAGATTATGAAATTAAAGAAAGAAAGAGACCAAGAGGCAGAAATAGGTTGATCAAGCTGGGCGCTAGGTGGGCGCCATCCTCTCTGATGGAGAGGCAGCGAGCAGCAGAGCCACGCAGCAGGTTTATTTATAGGGTCAAAGGAGCTTATTTGCATTCTTAACTAGGCCCTACCATTACTGGATTTACGTATCTAGACCCGCCCCTGCTGACACCTGGACAAAGGTAAGTCAGAACCTGAATAACACCTCCCCCTCCCCCCCGCCCTCTTGGGGAGGTGTAACCAGGACACACATTCTGCCAGTGCCTCGGGCTCAGCTGACAATTTAAAGGATGTCCATGGGCCTTCCCAAGAGGCCCTCTACACTCTGCTCCGAGTGCCGGCCGCTCTCCCAATGGCAAAAATCCCATCTCGAAAATCCCGCTTTCCTGAGACCATCAAATGGTGGTGTGGCCGTCCCCAGGATGCAAAGGGAGCCTTGTATCCGTAAGACACCGAGCCGGCGCCTTCGTCTCTGGCTGCACAGTGAGCGCCGGACGGAGCCCCCCACCGGGAACGAAGCCTGCGTTACTCGGGGCTCCCCAGAGAAGCGCACCCGTGGGCTACATCCACACCGACGTAAGCAGGAGGAGATTTATTGTAAGGACTCGGCCCGCAGGACGATGGAGGCTGCCACCCCAGGCTGTGCAGACCCAGGACCCCACGCGCAGTTCCAGTGTGAAGGCCAGAAGGCTCAAGAGCCAGGAAGGGCCAGTGCTTCAGATTTTAAAAAAAGCAGACTTTTTACCCTCGCCGGTTTGGCTCAGTGGGCAGAGCATCAGCCCGTGGACTGGAGGGTCCTGGTCTCAGTTCCAGTCAAGGGCATGTGCCTTGGTTGTAAGTTCTCCATTCCTGGCCGGGGCGGTGCAGGAGGCAGCCCAGCGATATGTCTCTCTCCCATGGATGCTTCGCTCTGTCTCTCCCTCCCACTCTCTCTAAACATGAATGGAAATACCCTCAGGTGCCAGTAGCTTTTGCTTGTGTTTGTTCCATCGCGGGCTCTTCCGTGGCTTGGGGCGTGGTTCGTCCAGGTATGGCGTGAGCATGGTTGTTAGGAATGAAATAGCGTGTGTGATGAGGACAGTATAGAAGTTTCTCTTCTCCATCTTCTTGTAACTCCTCATGCTTTGCTGCAGGACCTCCACCCTGGCGACCCAGGACCTTTGAGCCATCAGAGGCCTGGGGGGGGGCTCTCCGTGGTGCTGAAGAAGGACTGTGACGGCCTTTGGCCCGCCCAGCGGCCTGGGCGCTCTCCGTGGTCCTGACGGACAGGTGGGGATGAGGGCGGTTGTTTCCTGGCTCGGCTGGTGCTGGCAGGGCTGACTCTCGTTAACCTCCCCCTTTGGCTTCCCAGACGCTCTGGTAGCTATAAAGCAGCCCTAAGAGTCTTCCTGGACCCAAATCAAGAATGTATTGATCCCCCATAAACAACGTACGTGCCAGGAGAGAAGGGCTAAGTGTGCTGTCAACCTCAGGCATCACTCACAAATGTCCCAATGGTGCCTGTCCTTTCCAAGAAGAGATTGCCGGCCTGACGATTGAAGGGTCCCGGGTTCGATTCTGGTCGAGGGCACAGGCCTAGGTTGCATGCTCGATTCCCAGAAGGGGGCGTGCAGGAGGCAGCCGATCAATGATTCTCATCATTGATGTTCCTATCTCTCTCTCTCCCTCTCCTTTCCTCTCTGAATTCAATAAAAATATTTATTTTTAAAAATTAGAGACTAGCCCTAACCGGTTTGGCTCAGTGGATAGAGCATCCGCCTGAGGACTCAAGGGTCCCATGTTCCATTCTGGTCAGGGTCACGTACCTTGATTGAGGGCACATATCCATTAGGGCTTGTGCAGGAGACAGCTGATCAATGTTTCTCTCTCATCCATGTTTCTAACTCTCTATCCACCTCCCCTCCTCTCTGCAAAAAATCAATAATTTATATTTTTTTAAAAAGAAGAGAAAGAAGAGACTGATAGCTCTGTCCAAACAATTTGGTTGGTTAGAATGTCGTCCCAATATGCCATGCTTGCAGATTCAATACCCAATCGGGGCACATAAAAGAATCAACCAATAAATGCATAAGTAAGGGGAACAACAAATCTCTCTCTCCTCTCTCTCTCCTCTCTCTTTCTCTCTCTCTCTAATCAATACAATTTTTAAAAAAGAGAAAAGGCTGACATTTTACCCATTCCCACTCCTCTACCCATCCTTGCCAGGTCTCTCTGCTCCCCAATTTGCCTGCATCTTGCATCTTTGGGGCGGCATCTGTCCTGTTGTTGGACAGGACCCCGTTGAGGGCCTCCTCAGGCATGCTGGGATTCCCTTTAGCCTGGATGTCATCGTGGCTCAGGAAAGCAGGTGAGCCTGGGAGAGAAAGCCCCCGTCCACTTCCAACCCGCAGCCGGCGAGGACCGCCTTCCTAACGCAGCCTGTCCCCTGATGCCCGGTCCCGCCAGGCTGTGAGTGCCTGCAGAGCACTTACCACAAAATGCCTGTGTCACTCACTAACCGCCGAGCCCTGTAAAGCGGGGACCTTGTTTTTCACATCCGCTGAAGTATTCCAAATACCTAACAAAGCCTGACATATGGTGGGCGGCCAATAAACGTTGGTTAAGTGAATAGATTGGGCTGTAAACGCTTATGGGAAGTCCAGAGCCACTGGAAGGTCCTGCCTGGAACACGGCCCACGCACAGCTCCCCCTGTGCTCAGAGTGGCAGGCGTCCAAGCCTGCCTCTGCCGCTGCCCTCAGGGCCAGGGGTGGGTACCTGGACCCGGCCCCTGCGCGGGCAGAGTAAGTCACTTTTGCTTGTTTTATATTGTATATTGTGGTTCCATGACAATTTCTGTCTAGAAAGAAAAAGGAATACCATTGTTTTTTAAAAATGTCTACAAGTCATTTATCTAGGTTTAAATCGAGAGAGAAATTATACCATTTTAACGAGGCATTTCTGCAAAGCCAAAACAGACTCCCTTTAAGATCTCACCCTTGGAGTCTGTGTGATATCCCTGCATGTTAGGAAAGCACTATAAAGCAGCGGATTTGCTTTGTTGTGTGTTCTCACTGATTTTAAAGAGAGAGGAAGGGGGAAGGGTAGACGGGGGAACGGACCCGCTGCCTCCTGCCCGTCCCCACCAGGATCAAGCCTACACCCCGGGCCTGTGCCCTGACCGGGAATCTAGCCATGGCCCCTGGGCTCATGGCCAGGCTCCCCCACACACCCGCCAGGCTGAGCAACGCATCTGTTGATCCCAGCGTCGGAGGCAGGAGGTTGGACGAGAGAATCTCTGCCTTGTTTAATCGGTGCCTCTCTCTCCTGCTCTCATCAAAGACTGTGCGGCATCACGCTGCCCACGGAGAAAGCAGGAGAAAAGCACGGAGAACAAAAGAGGTGGCCTCGGCAGCGGCTGAGCGGTGCAGCCCCGGCAGAGAACGGACAGGCAGGTGTGCGGTGCCGGGAGCCAGCGGCCACACGCCCCCGCCGCGGGGAGTGGGGACAGGACCGGCGGCCAGGCTCCTGCTTCCCCCCTCTGCCTGTCGTGAGGGGCCTGGGCCTCCCAAGGGACCCCCCCCCAATCACGGAAGGGCGCAGACCGCTTCCCTTGCCGGAGGATCAAACTCACGGACGTGGACATGACGTCTTTACAGCACAGGCTCTGACCCACCTTGGAACATGGTAGGACCGACTGACCAGTACAGAACATGGTAGGACTGACCAAGATGAAGCATAGTAGGACCAACCAGGACGGAACCCACTGAGACCCAGCAGTGTGGAGCACAGTAGGCCCAGGGGTGAGGAGGCACCAGCAAGGTCACAGATGAGACTGAGCTAGGCTCTGCTGTCTGAGCACATCCCTGCCTCTCAGCCCTCCTAGCGCCCTGGGACCTCACTCCTCAGACTCAGGCAGACCTCCCCGCTCCTGTCACAGACCCCGGAGGGCAGCCGCGTCCCTCCCAGGATGGCGCTTCTGAAAACGAGTGCGTGGCGCTGCGACATCTAAAATGGGGCCCAGCCCTGGCCGGTGTGGCTCAGTGATAGAGCGTCGGCCTGTGGACTGAAGGGCCCCGGGTTTGATTCCAGTCAAGGGCACATGCCCAGGTTGTGGGCCGATCAAGAATTCTCTCCATCATTGATGTTTCTATCTCTCCCTCTCCCTTCCTCTCTGAAATCAATAAAAATATATATTTTTAAAATTAAATTAAAATGGGGCCCTAAGGTGGCAGGGAACGCTGTCCCGTGACTTTCTGTGCCCTGCGGGGAGGCCATGAAGAAAACAAGCCGAGACATTCCTCGCTGCATCGCGGCTGCCCTGTGCCGCCTCGCGCCGTGAAAACGGCCGTCCAGGCAGGTCTCACGTCCCCCTGGAACTCTCACCAGGAGGAGACGCCACGGAATCCGGAGGCGGGTGGAGGGCGCCCCTTGCGAGGTCGGGGGGCTGTGGGCGTGTCCTGTGTCTGAGGCTTGAAGGTGCCTCTGGCCCAGAACCCCCCAGAGAGGAAGCCCTGGGGCCCTCGGATTTAAAGCTAAAGGATGACCCAGGTCCAAGGACAGCGATGGACATAAAGGCGGGGGGTGGTCATGGACACACGGCCTCACCCGGGGCCTCCCTGCCCCACCTCCCCTCACGCCACCAGCTCGCCCAGCACCTGGCCCGCTGCTCCTCAGCATCGGGGAAAGTTGTCACGTTGGGTGGATTTGGCGCTTCCTTTGTTACCTATCCTACATAATAAAAGAGTAATATGCAAATAGCTGAATGGTGGAACAACTGGTCGCTATGACGTGCACTGACAACTAGGGGGTAGACGCTCAATGCAGGAGCTGCCCCTGGAGGTCAGTGTGTTCCCATAGGGCCGTGGTCGGCAAACTCATTAGTCCACAGAGCCAAATATCAACAGCACAAGGATTGAAATTTCTTTGGAGAGCCACATTTTTTTTAACTTAAACTCCTTCTAATGCCACTTCTTCAAAACAGACTCACCCAGGCTGTGGTATTTTGTGGAAGAGCCTCACTCAAGGGGCCAAAGAGCCGCATGTGGCTCGAGAGCCGCAGTTTGCAGACCGCAGACATAGGTGGAGCACTGCTCAGTCAGAAGGCCTGAGCCGGGTCATGGCCAGCAAGCCCAGCGGTGGTGACAGGAGCCTCTCCCGCCTCCAGGCAGTCGGACATTCCTCCCCAGGGTTCCCGGACTGAGAGAGGGCACAGGCTGGGCTGAGGGACTCCCCCCCACACACCCCCAGTGCATAAATTTTATGCACCGGCCTCTAGTTTTTTTTATAATTGAGGATGGAAATCATCTAAAACCTTTACCAGTGCACCATCTAAGTGTTTAAACCACCTGCAAGCATTTGTTTACTGCTATTTATATTTATATGGATTTATTATTATACTAAATCCAATTTCGTTTTAATATCAATTAAACTGAATTAAGAAAATGCATTAAATGCTAACGGGTGTGTTAAGTGTTAAACTATTAAATTATATTTACATTCGACATCATCACACGCTCACAGGAAGCTGCAGGAACAGAACGAGAGGTCCCAGGGCGCCTGGCCCCTCCCCGCAGCGATGACGCCTGTCAGAGCCACAGTACAGAACCCTCCGGAGAGCACCCACCCCCACCGCCGTGGGCTCTGCATGCCAGCCTCGCCCGGCGCCGCAGGCAGGGCCTGCCACGTGCCAAACGCATGGCCCTCCGCACATGGGAACGCCTCGCCAGCTTGGACGAGAAAGGATCTGGGATGGCCAAGCCTGGCACCGAGGGTGAGTCCAGGTGAGGCTGGTGGAGGCTGCAGGCCACCTTCCAGAGCTGAGGCCGGACTCCCCTAACTTCGGAGCCACCCCCAGACCCCACCCACTCCGCGTCACCCCTCCCCACCTCCCACAGTCACCGCCCTGGCCTCCCACCTCCATCCATCCCGCCTCGCCCGGAGAAATCCAATCTTGTCTTCATCGAGAGTTTTTATATCCACCCTAGCCGGTGTGGCTCAGTGGATAGAGCGTCAGCCTGCAAACCGAAGGGTCTCGGGTTCGATTCCGGTCAAGGGCACGTGCAGGAGGCGGCCGATCAATGGTCCTGTTTCACCATTGATGTTTCTCTCTCTCCCTCCCTCTCCCTTCCTCTCTGAAATCAATAAAACATCTTTTTTTTAAAGAAGAGTTTCTTTCTCGATGAGATGGACGATGGGTCTCCCATGGCTGGGGCCACTCCCCAGGTGACCTCAGGTCAGGTGACCAAATGGCCGCAGGGGCCTTCCTGTGGGCGTTAGCAGAGTGACCGGGAAGAAGGAAGCAGCCGCAACACAGACAGCCGGGCTGTTTTCTCCTTAACCCCCCCCACCACCACCCCATCAACACAAAGTGTTTAAGGACCAGCCCCCTCTGCCCCCTGCTCCTGGGGCCACAGCGGGACACCCCGCCCCCTGTCCTGTGTAACTCTGCCCTCCGCCACGGCCTGGGGGAGCCGGGCCTGGCTCAGGCCGAGCGGTGCCCCCCCTCGGGTCCCTCTGCTTCCTTCTTGAGCCACCGGGGACCCCAGCTCACGTCTCCCCTCCCCCAGGCTCCCCACAGCACCCTGAGATTGGAGCCCCGGCTTCTCCCTGTGGCTCACGGACGAGCTGGTGGTTTCGGATCCCCTCGGCCACCCGTGTCCATGGCAACAGGAGCCGGCAGCCCTCCCACCCCCGCCGTCTTTTCTAATCCCGCTCCAAAGGGAACAAAGACCACTGGCCGCCCCGCACCTCGAGCGCCCCCGGAGATCACAGGCGAGCGAGGTGCCCGGCGCCGCCCTCAGAGCGGCCCTTGGGCTGGGCCACGCCGGTGGGACCCCGGGGAAGGCGCACACGCCGGGCCCGTCGGAGAGGAGGCGGCTCCGGGCGGGCAGGGGAGCAAGGTGCATGAATTATTAATACAGTGAAACTATGAACGTCCCACCACTGTGCGCAGACCGGAAACTGCTGTAGAACAATAGAGAGTGCAAATGTAATCGTAAACGATCATAAATAAAACGTTAAAAATAAGTAGAGTTGAAGCCACACAGCAGGGCTCCATCAGTGGGAAGGGGGGGCCACTGGGGGCCTCGCCATCGTAATGAGCTGCACATCTGACGGCCTTTCCAGCGGCCACCTGACTCCCTGGGGGGCCAGAGCGGAGCTCCAAGACCCAAGCGCCTGGAGCATGAGCGATGGTGACTGTGTTCGCAGTGGTGACTGTGTCAGGGATGGTGACTGTCGGCAATTGTGACCATGGCTACAATGGTGACTGTGTCCGCGGTGGTGACTGTGTCAGGGATGGTGACTGTCGGCAATTGTGACCATGGCTACAATGGTGACTGTGTCCGCGGTGGTGACTGTGTCAGGGATGGTGACTGTCGGCAATTGTGACCATGGCTACAATGGTGACTGTGTTCACAGTGGTGACTGTGTCAGGGATAGTGACTGTCGGCAATTGTGACCATGGCTACAATGGTGACTGTGTCCGCGGTGGTGACTGTGTCAGGGATGGTGACTGTCGGCAATTGTGACCATGGCTACAATGGTGACTGTGTTCACAGTGGTGACTGTGTCAGGGATAGTGACTGTCGGCAATTGTGACCATGGCTACAATGGTGACTGTGTTCACAGTGGTGACTGTGTCAGGGATGGTGACTGTCGGCAATTGTGACCATGGCTACAATGGTGACTGTGTTCACGGTGGTGACTGTGTCAGGGATGGTGACTGTCGGCAATTGTGACCATGACTACAATGGTGACTGTGTCCGCGGTGGTGACTGTGTCAGGGATGGTGACTGTCGGCAATTGTGACCATGGCTACAATGGTGACTGTGTCCGTGGTGGTGACTGTGTCAGGGATGGTGACTGTGTCAGGGATGGTGACTGTCGGCAATTGTGACCATGGCTACAATGGTGACTGTGTCCGCGGTGGTGACTGTGTCAGGGATGGTGACTGTCGGCAATTGTGACCATGGCTACAATGGTGACTGTGTCCGCGGTGGTGACTGTGTCAGGGATGGTGACTGTCGGCAATTGTGACCATGGCTACAATGGTGACTGTGTTCACAGTGGTGACTGTGTCAGGGATAGTGACTGTCGGCAATTGTGACCATGGCTACAATGGTGACTGTGTTCACAGTGGTGACTGTGTCAGGGATGGTGACTGTCGGCAATTGTGACCATGGCTACAATGGTGACTGTGTTCACAGTGGTGACTGTGTCAGGGATGGTGACTGTCGGCAATTGTGACCATGACTACAATGGTGACTGTGTCCGCGGTGGTGACTGTGTCAGGGATGGTGACTGTCGGCAATTGTGACCATGGCTACAATGGTGACTGTGTCCGCGGTGGTGACTGTGTCAGGGATGGTGACTGTGTCAGGGATGGTGACTGTCGGCAATTGTGACCATGGCTACAATGGTGACTGTGTCCGCGGTGGTGACTGTGTCAGGGATGGTGACTGTCGGCAATTGTGACCATGGCTACAATGGTGACTGTGTCAGGGATGGTGACTGTTTCAGCTTCGAGAGCGACCCCTGCTCTGCAGCTCACAGCCCTTGATCCCACCCCAGCGACAGCACCTATGATTCCAGAAGCTTCTTGAGAGCTGACCTTCTACCCTCATCACCCACACCCGTGTTTTACGTGCATAACACCTACATTTAACAACACTCCACTGTGTGTTCTGACCAAAACCACACGGGGGTGGAGGTGATGAAATATTTAGTGCCTTGTGGGAATCGGGTGTTTGCATAGGCCCAAGTTCATTAAAACGCATAGGCTAAAAGTGTGCGATATTTTGTATATCAATACCTCACACACACAAAGAATGTCCTGGAAATGTGCGGTGAGCGATGACAGGTTGGTGAGTCAGCCAATCAATGGGATAATTTAAGTTGAGAATAAAACAAACTCTCAGGGACAGGTGGTGGGCATTGGGGTCCTCGTCTGCCCAGCCCCCTCTTTATCTCCCCCCCCCCCAGCCCCCGAGCCTTCCCAGCAACGCCAGGCCCTGGCTGAGCTCCTGGGGATCTCCAGTGGCGGGAGGGAGGCCCTGTCCTCCCGGGGACACTAATTCGCGTTGTCAAGCTGTCCCCCGCGTTAAACCACATCGGATGCGTTGAGGCTTTATGACGCTCGTTTCGGGGAGGACATAATGGCGCCACTGGGTTTGCTCACCAAGAGGTCAGGCGGGAAGGTCGCGGTTCTTTTAAACATATTCTGCCGGCTTTCCGTTTTATTTGAATGTTATCCTCTGCCTCTTCGGAGGAAGGGTTCCTATTGGTCTGAAGCCGGGGGTTGCTGCCTCTGACCTTCTCTTTACGGCAATAACCACGCGGCCCGCGAGGACAGCCGAGGAATTGGAGGAGGCAGAGCTGGCGGGGGAGGAGCGTGGTGATGATGGGGGTGGGAGAGGCGGGGGCAGAGAGGGCAGAAGGACGTGGCCAGGGCGGACTCATCAGCGGCCCATCCCGCCCAGCACGGCGCCAGGGCGGCCGTTACCGCGTGGATGTTGAATAAGGACGTGGGCTGCCGTGGTCCAGGGGGTGGTCCCCATAAAGCACCTCGCTCAGCGCCTGGAAAGGGGCCACTGCTGGTCACTGCGGCTACCTTTATGGTTAGCATCCGCTGTGTCCGCCCTCAGGGTGGCTCGCCCTTAATCCTTCCCGTCAACACACGGCACCAGCCTGGCTGCAATGCCAGCCTCCCTCGTCTGGCCACGTGTGTGTCCACCCGGGTTGTGGGCTGAACTGTATCCTCAGAAGGGTTTCTTACAGCCCTAACTGTGTGGGTCAGTGGGTAGAGCAGGCCCTCGGACTGAAGGGTCCCAGATTCAATTCCTGTCAAGGGCATGTACCTCGTTTGCAGGCTGGGCCCTGGCCCTGGTCGGGGCACCTATGGGAGGCAACCAATCGACGTATCTCTCTCAGATCGATGTTTCTCTCTCTCTGTCTCTCCCCCTCCTTCCACTCTCTCTAAAATCAGTGGGGAAATGGCCTCAGGTGAGGAGTAACAAACAAACAAGCAGAAACAGGATTTGTTCAGCCCGAAGCCCGGCTCCGGTGCATGGCCATTGGGTAGAAGCGGTGTCTGCAGAGGTCACCAGGGGAGGTGAGTCCCACCCGGCCTGGGGGCGCACCTGACCGGTGACGGTGTCCTTACAGGAAGAGGGACATTGGGACACAGACAGACACACGGAGGGTGAGTCCGTGTGAGGAGGCAGCAGAGACTGGACTGGCGGCCGGATCCTGGCTGCCGGCTCCTCCTGGGCCCGGGTTTGGGGCTCCGGCCTCCAGGACTGACTCATTTCCGTGTCAGCCGCAAGCTCCTAGCGCTGAGCCCTGGCTTCCGGGGGCAGGCCTGGCCTCCCCTCCAGCCTCACACACACACATACACACACACACACACACACACACACACACTCACACACACACACACAAACACTCTCACACACACATCTCACACACATACACTCACACACACTCTCACACACACATCTCACACACATACACACACACAAAAACACACACTCACACACACTCTCACACACACATCTCACACACATACACACACACAAACTCACACACACACACTCACACACACTCTCACACACACATCTCACACACATACACACACACAAACTCACACACACACACAAACTCACACACACACACAAACTCACACACACACACATCTCACAAACACACACACACACAAACTCACATACACTCACACACACACACTCTCTCACACACACACTCACACACACACTCACACTCACTCACACACACACAAACACACACACTCACACACAAACACACACAAACTCACACACACAAATACACACACACTCTCACACACACACACTCTCACACACACACACAAACTCTCTCACACACACGCACACACACAAACTCTCTCTCACACACACACGCACATGCACGCACACACGGACATACAGAAGAGTGGCAGGCTGGAGTGTAAGTGCCACCAGGTACCCCCTCCCCCCCCCCCGTGTGGCCGGGAAGCCGTGGCACCTGGGAGGGGGCCAGCTTCCAAGGTTTCTCCCTGGTGAGGGCAGAGCCGGGTTCCGCCCAGGAGCCCGCCCAGCCCCGCCAGTCACTCCTGTGACTGGGAGGACCCCTCCTGCAGCCCCGGCTCCGGCTCCTCTGGCGGCACTGCTGGCGGGGGAGGGTGCCGGCACCCCACCCGCGCTGCCCCCTGCAGCCCGCGGAAGCACATCCTCAGTCGGAATGAATCCGTGATCAATGCCCTCCCCAGGGCATCCAGGCAGCAGAGACCAGAAAAACATCTTCACGCCCCGACGACTCAGTGACCACTCAGTGACCACTCAGTGACCACACGAGGAGGCGCGGGCTGCTCAGACCGGCTGCCGTGGCTTTGGGGAGGAGGCGGAAGGCCTGGTGGCACCCCCCGTTCCCCGCCCACCAGGTCAGGCATCCGTGTGGGACCCACAGAACAGGGTCCAGGAGCCAGGAGGGAGGTCAGCGGGGAGGGAGGTGGGCGTGGCTGTGATGGAGGGCGCTGCTGTGATGGATGTTGGGGTGGTTATGATTGAGGTGGGCGTGGCTGTGGTGGAGTGGGTGGGGCTTAGACGGAGGTGGGCGGGGCCCCGTGAGTGAGGTGCCTCTCTTGTCCTGCACCCAGGCCACGTGTTAATCTAGCAGCACTTGGGCCCGGGGACACTCAGGCCACCATTCCCGGCAGCGGCACCAGGCCCTCAGCCGCAGGGGCGCCGGTCATCCTGTCCACTTCTGGCTGGAGGTGGCAGTGACCACAGGGCGGGAGAGCTGGGCGGGCGTGGGGGAGCCTGAGTGGGTGTCGGTGGGAGAGACGTCGGGTAATTTAAGTCTGAGACACAGTCCCCTCGCTCTCCTCGCCCCCCGGAGCCCGCCTGGACCGATCTCAGCACACCCAGCAGCGCCCCCTCCTGGCCCTGCCAGGCCCCCAGGAAAGGAGAAGCAGAGGGGCAGGGCCGGCGGCCCTCCGGGAGGGCTCTCCAGGCAGAGGGAGACACGGGGCCGGGCCCTCAGGGGCGGGGAGGGCTGCAGGGAGGGTGCCCCTAGCTGGACACTGGTCTACGGGGCGCAGAGGTGTGGGCGACCAAACCCCCATAAACACAGGCTCTGTCCGGGGACGGCGGGGGAACCAGGTTTGGGGACAAGATGTCCCTCGTGGGTGTGAGACTCAGTTTTCCCAAAGGCCCCAGAGGGGAGCACTGAGGCCCCAGTTCCGTCCCCGGGGGCCGGGACGGGTTGGTGGGAATGGGGATGGTGGCTCCAGAACAGCACAGGTGGGGTGACCAGCCCCGAGGCATCACCACGGAGGAGGAACGCCATCCACGTGGGACCACGGAGGGCGGGCCTCTGAGGGGTCACTGTGTCCGGCCCCGGCGCCACTTCCTTTGTTTATGTTTTTATTGATGTCAGAGAGGCCGGGAGAGGGAGAGAGAGAAACATCCCAGATGAGAGAGAAGCATTGATCAGCTGCCTCCTGCACACCCCACACGGGATGGAGCCCACAACCCGGGCCTGTGCCCTGACCGGGAATCGAACCCTGACCTCCTGGTTCCTAGGTGGACGCTCAGGCACTGAGCCCCGCCGGCCAGGCTTCCTGACCTTGACACCAGCTCCGCCTGCGTGTGGGGACAGGCGCTCAGAGACCTTAGCTTCCTGTCCAGCTCGCTCAGCCGGCTGTGGCCGCGCAGAATTCGAACCCGGGAGAGTCTGACCCCGGAGCTGACAGACGTTCGCCAACCCTTGTGCCCTGTCTCCCGGGGCGCCCTGGCCTCGGCCCTCCTCCACGCCGCCAACGGGAACGAGGCGGCAGCAGCGTCTGGACACGGGACCGCGAGAACGGCAATGCATGGCTCGTGTGGAACGCGGCTTAGCCCCACCCCCGACCGCACCCCCTCCCTCACAGCACCCCCAAGAGGGGGCACTGAGCCTTCCTGTTTGCAGATGGGGAAACCGAGGCGCAGTGGCCAGATTTGTGCCCAAGACGCCCAGTCAGTCTTGGCAGAGGCCTGGGCACGTGCTCCCGCCTGACACAGAGGCTGCCAGGCATGGAGGGCTGACCGCTGGCCTCGCACCCGCTGGCACCCCCGAGGCAGCACCCGGGAGCTGGCACGTCAGAGGCCCCGGGATGATGGGTGTGGCTCCCACAGAGATAGGGGAGTCGTTGCTGTCTGGGCGCCCGTGCTCTGCTGGCAGCCTGGAGCTGATGGCACGGGGGCATCCAGGCCACAGGGCACTAGGAGTCGCACCCCCTCCTCTGACACCCCCCCATGTGTGCAGCCCGTCTGGGTCTGGACCACACGCACACCCTCTGCCAGGATCCTCGCGGGCAGGATTGCTCCAGAATCGCCACCTGAGCGCACGGGGGAGGGAGGGGGGCTTCGGGAGGCGTTGCTAGGAGGCGGGAGGAAGGAGCAGAGGGCATCAGGACCATGGGGCTCCACAGACCCTCCTGGACCATCCCAGCCTGCGGCCAGGCAGGAGGGCACACGGAGGGGGCTGTCTCTTCATCGCAGAGAGCGGGGTACAGCCTGACATTTGGGGGGCGGCCTCAGAGGATGCTGGGAAAGCCGATCGCAATGTTTGGCTCCGGTATTAGAGCAGTGGCCCTCGGTAAATAGCAAGGGGCTGGACACCTGCCCTGAGCCGCTGGGCAAAGTTTACTGATGCTGCCCTGGCCGTGGACAAAGAACACGTGGGCGGGGAGGGGCGTGGGGGAGGGCAGAGAGAGCAAGTGCTCCTGGGAAGGGGAAGGCGGCGGAGGGGGAGCCACATCTGTGCTCTGCCTGGGAAACACGCGTTCTGAGGGCATGGCTTCCAGGGGCATCTTCGCACCTTCCCCACTCTGTGCATCCTGATACCCAGCCCCGCATCCCAGGACCCACCCGCCCGGGTGGAAAGACGGGGAGAGACCCTGGGGTCCTTGCCGTGCACCCAAAAAAAGTGCGGATGGGTCAAAACGGAAGTGGAGAGAGAGAGAGAAATCATTAAAGTATTTGAATAAGTCATTTTTAAAAAATCAATCTCAGAACGGGAAAGATCCTTCCAGCAAAAACACAAATCTCAGAGCCATAAAACAGAAGTGTTAGAGCAGCCGCTTGAAGATGGGAGTTTGCTGCCGGGTAGAAGCTACCGGAGAGTTTTCCTTTTGTTTAGTTTTGTTCCTTAAGGGAAAGTGATAATATATACACACACTCGTCTGCAATTCTTCTGCACAGGCTTTGTCCTCCTTTAAATAAATAGTCCCAGTAAAAGCCCATAAGGAGCGGCCAACAGCCCAGAGTGAGAGCTCAGAGAGGAAGGAACAAATGGCTCTGATGCCCGCAAACGTGACCGTCTCACGCAGGACGAGAGCCCCCCACCCCACCGGGCGCAGATGGGGGGCTGGAGAGGGCACGTGGCCCGGCTGGGGACGCTCGCACAGTGGGGGAGGCGGCACGTGTGTGTGTGGGAGGGGGGGGGGGTGCTGGCCCTGCGCGGCCAGCTCTTCTCCGTGAGGCTGCGCAGAGAACACGTGACATGGGACCCGCTCTGGTTCCAGTTTCACCTCCGGACGCGCCGTGTCCTCCCTCCTCCGAGCTGAGCCGTGTGCCCGGGGCTCGGTGCTGCGTGTTGCCGTGATGAGGAGCAGCCGGGGCCTCCCCTCAAAGTGCGCTCAGGTGTGAGGGCGGCGCCCAGGGACGCTGCCCAGGTCCGAGGGCCGGACGGACGGCCTCTGACCCCGTCCCCACCCACAGGTCGGTGCGCACACCGGGCTCCCCCAGCGACCCTCCGGCTCCGCTGTGAGGGGCGGAGGCCGGGGCTGATCTCTCCTGCTCCCCCCTCACCTGTGCCGGCCCCAGAGGCCTCGGGGGTCAGGGTGCGAGGGGACGGGGCGGAGGGGGAGGTCCTGTCTGAGACTTTCCCACACATCACAGTGCTCAGCTTGTGTGTACGTGTGCGTGCATGTATGTGTGTGCATGTATGTGTATGTATCTGCACTCCCATGTCCTCCCTCCCTCTCTCACACATAAACCTGCCTCCTCCACCTCCAGGCAAATTCAGTCCACACACACACCCCCACCCCCCCCCCAATACACACACACACACACACACACACACACACACACACCCTCCCCCACACGCACACACACTTCAGTCTTCCTGGGGCACCGCCTCCCACCCAGGTGCTCCCCCCCCCAGGCGCGCGCATTAGACGCAAATGAACCGTCACGCTCTTGCTGCTGATTCCGGAGGAAATGAGTGATCCGGAGCCGCCTGCGGCCACACGCAGACTCACATGAGCCGGGCCTCCGCTCCACCAGGCCACCCACCCATCCCACCCAGAGCCAGCCTGGGACCCGGCCCCGCACCGCCCCCCGCCCCCATGGCCCTGTGGGCAGCAGTCACCGGCGGGGGCACCGCGAAGGAAACTCCGGCTTCTGTGCAAGGAGGGCCTGGTGCCGGCCTGGTGAGGCGGGGACCGTCCTGCCGTTCGCCGACGGAGCCATCTGCCCCCTCACCTGGGACCCTCGCGTCCTGACAGCCCGTGTCTGACAGCCCATGCTTACAGCGGGAGGGGGACCCTCGTGCTTACAGCGGGAGGGGGACCCTCCGTGCTTACAGCGGGAGGGGGACCCTCCGTGCTTACAGCGGGAGGGGGACCCTCCGTGCTTACAGCGGGAGGGGGACCCTCCGTGCTTACAGCGGGAGGGGGACCCTGGTGCTTACAGCGGGAGGGGGACCCTCCGTGCTTACAGCGGGAGGGGGACCCTCCGTGCTTACAGCGGGAGGGGGACCCTCGTGCTTACAGCGGGAGGGGGACTCTCGTGCTTACAGCGGGAGGGGGACCCTGGTGCTTACAGCGGGAGGGGGACCCTCGTGCTTACAGCGGGAGGGGGACCCTCCGTGCTTACAGCGAGAGGGGGACCCTCCATGCTTACAGCGGGAGGGGGGACTCTCGTGCTTACAGCGGGAGGGGGACCCTCGTGCTTACAGCGGGAGGGGGACCCTCCGTGCTTACAGCGAGAGGGGACCCTCCATGCTTACAGCGGGAGGGGGGACTCGTCGTGCTTACAGCTGGGAGGGGGACCCTCGTGCTTACAGGCGGGAGGGGGACTATCGTGCTTACAGCGGGAGGGGGACCTGGTGCTTACAGCGGGAGGGGGACTCTCGTGCTTACAGCGGGAGGGGGGACTCTCGTGCTTACAGCGGGAGGGGACTCTCGTGCTTACAGCAGGAGGGGGACCCTCGTGTTTACAGCGGGAGGGGGACCCTCGTGCTTACAGCGGGAGGGGGACCCTCCGTGCTTACAGCGAGAGGGGGACCCTCCATGCTTACAGCGGGAGGGGGGACTCTCGTGCTTACAGCGGGAGGGGGACTCTCGTGCTTACAGCGGGAGGGGGACCCTGGTGCTTACAGCGGGAGGGGGACCCTCGTGCTTACAGCGGGAGGGGGACCCTCGTGCTTACAGCGGGAGGGGGACCCTCCGTGCTGACAGCGGGAGGGGGACCGGGCTGGGCGCGTGACCAACCAGCCCAACCAGTTCCAGACGCCACCCCAGGACCGGCCTCGTGCAGAGCTGACCTTCCCCACACGTGCCCTGACACAGCACGCCCCGCCCCCGTAACGGCGTCCCCCCGCCCGCCCCCGGGAGCCCCTACAGCGGCCGATCTTCCCACCCCGCCCTCTGCGTTCCCGGCGGTCCTCCCTCGGCCTCATCAGTAAGTTACATCGTCTCCCGGGTGCTCCCAGTCCCTCATCAGCAGTCCCCTCCTGCCCAGCCCCAGACCCCGAGGGGACATCGAAACTCTCTTTCGTGGCCTCAGTCAGGCACAGTCCCCGCCCGTGAGCCCGAGCTGGCGCTGGGCCGGGGGCGGCAGGGGTGGAGGTGGCGTCCCTCGCCTGCCCTCTCCCAGAATTCTGGGCTCATCTGAGCAATGCGACTGAATTCCCTGGACACTGTGGACTGAGGGGAAGGCAAACCGCAGGAGACATGCGGACTGCCCTGGGCATACCGTTCCCAAAACCAAACACAGAGGCGGCGTCCTGCCCGGGCTCGGTCAGCATAGGCCCGCGGTGACGGGTGGCAGGGCGTGAGCGCAGGGAGGGAGGGGAGGGGGGCCCTGAGGGTCCGTGGCCCCGGTCGACCTGCTCCCCTCAAGGACACGTCGGGGCGTGTGCTCCCCGTGTCTGTCCTCCGGGGGTGCGGGCCGTCGGGTCCTCCTCGGCCCCGTCTGGAGCCCGGATGTTGGACCGCGGTCTGGAGAGCGGATACCCCAGGAAAGAAACGCGCCCCCATGTTACCATGGCGATCCAGGCAATTAGAGGGAGGCTCTTGCTTCTATTTTCCTCTGCCTTTATTTATCTCTTTTTCCTCTCGAGGGGACTGCGCTGTTGCGATGGGAACGCGTGTCCATTCCCGCTGCCGGGAGCGCCCGCGCCCGCAGGAGGACGGCAGGGCGGCGCGGCGCGGTGCGGCCCTCACCCTCACCCTCACCCTCCCCGGGGCCCGCGGGCGGCTCTGCGGACAGAGATACGGGGCGGGAGGGGAGACGAGTGATTGCGGGATGCTCCCTGCCTTATCTCTCTCTCTGTCCTGAGGGGGAGTCATTCAAACTCCGAAATAAACCGACATCAGCTCTAAATGAGGATT
The DNA here is from genome assembly GCF_014108245.1 of Pipistrellus kuhlii. Classification (NCBI taxonomy): domain Eukaryota; kingdom Metazoa; phylum Chordata; class Mammalia; order Chiroptera; family Vespertilionidae; genus Pipistrellus; species Pipistrellus kuhlii. Next base: position 1,256,756 of record NW_023425534.1, on the reverse strand, counting down.
AAGTGCTCCGCAGGCTCCCTTCAAACACAGGGGCCCTGTGTGTGTTACAGTCTGGGCGGAGGGGCCAGGGGGCCACGGGGGGACCCAGGGGGCCACGGGGGGACCCAGGGGGCCACGGGGGCATGGGGGGCAGGGATGCTCAGAGCCTCGGAGAGGAACTGGCTGGGGCCTTTGGTCTCTTGGACGCCACAGAGCAGCACCTCTTCCCGCAGGAGGAGCTCTGTGTCCCCGGAAGGGGTCACCGGGGAGGGGTCACCGGGAGGGGTCATCGAGGAGAGAGTCTGGGAGTGAGGACGTGCTGTAATCATAGGAGTGTCCTGGACCGTCCCGCCCAGGCATTGCCCAGAACAGCGGCCTGGAGCGAGAGCTGCCAGCAAGACCCCTGGGCCCCCGCACGGCCCCACCACGGGGGAACCAGGAGCCCAAGGACCCCCCGCCTCGGTCAGGCAGGAGAGAAGGCGCTGATGGATCCTTCCAGATCCACAGCCCCCAAACCAGCGGCTCCTGCAGAGGCTGAACCCTCACCCCAGAGCAGGATCATGGAGCAGAGCCGGTGGGGGGTGGGGGGGGCCGGGCAGGACTCAGGGGTCCCAGCCTCAGCTCTCCTGGCCCTGGGCCTCCCCCAAGCTCAGCAGAGACGAACATCCTTCGGATGTGAACTGAGCACCCTCTGTGCAGGGGTGGGGTGGGGGGGCTTTGGGGGCGGGGGCGGAGCATACGAAGCCACAGTTGCCCCAAGGTGGGCATGGAAGCAGCTGAACAGGCCCAGCTGGTATGGTCAGCGGCTGAGCATTGACCCATGAGCCAGGAGGTCACGAGTTGGACTCCCGTCCAGGGCACAGGCCCGGGCGGGGGCTTTCTCGATCCCCAGGGGCAGGTGTGCAGGAGGCCGCTGCTCAGTGACGTTTCTCTCTCCTCAGTGTTCTCTCCCCCTCTCTTTCTCTCCTCTCCTCTCTCTCTAAAAACCCATACAAACATGTTTAAAAAGGAAGGAGGAAATGGCTGACCAGCAAAGCCGGTTGCCGTGGCCGGCGTAGGAGGAGGCGGGTGTTGGAGCGAGCAGGGTGGCAGGGAATGCTCAGTGGGTGGTCCCCAAAGGGCCGCTCCCCCTTCCCGCCCCACTCCCAGCTGGCCCTCCACAGCCTCCCGGGGCGGGGCGCAGGGCAGCTGAGAGCGGCCATCGGCAGAGGGGAGGGAGCAGCTTCCTGGACCACGAGGCGGGCATCCTGCTGGAGAGCAAACTCCCCCCACCCCCAGGGTCCATGGTGGCAGCTAATGTAGAGGCGAGGGCTGGCTCCTCGGTGCCTGGACATGGAACATCGGCAGATGACCGAGTCTCCCCAGCCCAGCCGACATGGTGCACTGAGTGCTGGGAGGGACGGGAGAGGGGGTGAAGGGGTGGGACACTGGGTGCCAGAAGGGAGGAGAGGGGGTGGGACACTGGGTGCCAGGAGGGAGGAGAGGGGGTGGGACATTGGGTGCTGGGAGGGAGGAGAGGAGGTGGGACACTGGGTGCTGGGAGGGAGGAGAGGGGGTGGGAGACAGTGCAGGAAGGGCGGAGAGGGGGTGGGACTCTGAGTGGAGGGAGGGACAGGAGAGGGGGTGGGACATTGGGTGCAGGGAGGGAGGAGAGGGGGTGGGAGACAGTGCAGGGAGGGAGGAGAAGGGGTGGGACACTGGGTGCAGGGAGGGAGGAGAGGGGGTGGGACACTGGGTGCCGGGAGGGAGGAGAGGGGGCGGGAGACAGGCAGCTGGGAGGGCCCTCCCGACAGAGGCACTGGGTCCGCAGCCACGGGTCCGGCCGGCATCCCACCTGCTGGCTGCCACGCAGGCATCTTGGGTGCTGGGAGCCGAGTGACAGGGTCTGCTGCCTGGACGGAGCCGTGCGATGACACATGTGGCCGTTTGCTTCCTGTTTCTCCCATCTGCTGTCCATTCCGCTTTTCCGAGTTGCTGGTTTGTTTGTTTGTTTGTTTGTTTTTGTCTCCCGTAAGGTTGAGTTTTTTTTATTTCATCTGATCTTTGTTGGCTTGTTGGGTGTAACGACTTTGTGGGGTTTGGCTTTGATTTTTTAGAACACGTTCTAACTAGAGGCCCGATGCACAAAGTTCGCGCCAGGGGTTTGGCCCTGGCAGCTGAGCTTCCTCGGGAAGGTATTTGGCTGTCCGTTCTCGTTAGCACATTACACTTTTATTGTTATAGATTATTATAGACGAGGGGCCCAGTGCGTGAAGATTCCTGCACGGGGCATGGGTCCCTCAGCCCGACCTCACCCTCTCCAGTCTGGGAGCCCTCGGGGGAGCCCTCGCCAATCTGGGAGTTCCTGTCTGTCTGTGAGTCCTCCGAGCGGAGTGTGTGAGACCCCAGCCCACAGAATCACAGGCTTTTTCCCTTCGCTCCATGGGTGGAGATTTCCTGGAAGCTGCAGGATCTCTTCCCTTTAGTTTTTCCTCGACCCTCTGACTTCACTTCCGTGTCTCGCCTTTGCTTTCCCTCCACCCCCACCACAACAGTAACTGCTCCAGGCGCCCTTCACTCGGCTGCCTAGGACAGTGGTCGGCAAACTGCGGCTCACGAGCCACATGCAGCTCACGAGCCTGAGATTTGCCACTCCGTTGACGAATGAGTTTGCCGACCGTTGTCATACACTACCCTTTACCCCTTTGCACACAATATGCCACAGTTGCCTAGTCCTCACAGCTTCCAACTACATGGCCCAGTGGTCGGCAAACTCATTCGTCAACAGAGTGGCAAACTGTGGCTCTCGAGCTGCAGGTGGTTCAGGAGCCACGGTTTGCCAACCACTGGTCCAGGAGATCCATCTGCCACCAGAACTACGATTCCCAGCATTCCTGGCGCTCCCTGCGCTCTGGGCTTCCACTCCCAGCCCTGGGGCTGCCACCAGAACTACCCTTCCCAGAATTCCTGGTGCTTCCCGCACTCCTTGTTTTCCCTTCCTGCTCCGTCTCCATCCCACCGCCTCCCACTCTGCCAAGTCCTCCAAGCTTCCAACTCTCCCTCTCTGCTCTCTGCCCAGGGCCTGTGTATGCAAAGTAACCCCCATCTTTGTCGGGTTAATTTGCACACTCACTCCTGATAGGCTGGTGAGACTCATGGCTAGAGAGCAGGCTGACAGCTGTCAGGGGTGACGGAGGGATGGAGCGCAGGGAGTAAGGGGGTGCAGGGCAGGGAATTGAGCACACACAAAAAGGGAAAATTTCATGGACAGGGACAACAGTGTGGTGATTCATGGGGGAAGGAGGGTAGGAGGAGTTGGAGGATGATGTAGGGGAGGGAAATGGCGATGGGAGGAGACTGACTTGGAGTGGTGAACAGGTAATACTGCATACAAATGGTACGTGTGGAACTGTGCACCTGAAGCCTGTTAATTTTGTGAAACAGTGTCACCAAAACAAAAACAACTCAATAAAAAGGGGGAAAACTGAAAACATGCTTGTCCTTTGAAGACTTCTTAAAGCCTTTGCAAGGGAGAGTCGAGTAGCTTTAGCATAGGCCCGTGGTCGGCAAACTCATTGGCCCACAGGGCCAAACATCAACAGGACCACGACTGACATTTCTTTGGAGAGCCACATTTTTTAAACTGAAACTTCTTCTGACGCCACTTCTTTAGCATAGACTCGCCCAGGCCGTGGTCTTTTGTGGAAGAGCCACACTCAAGGGGCCAAAGAGCCGCATGTGGCTCTCGAGCCGTGGTTTGCCGCCCACTGGCCTAGGCTAATTTCCCGCATCTGGAGGCGATGGTTTTAGTCCTCCGCCCCTCGCCCTGAGATGGAGGCCTCGGCCCGCTCCTGCTGGGAACGCCGACGCAGGGTCCTGCGTGGGCTCCCTGTTCCTGCCATCCCTCACGGTGCTCCCTCCGGTCTGGGCAGCTGACGCATGCACGCACCGGCCGGGAGGCAGCCGACGGCACTAAGACGTGTGCCCGTAAATCTCCTCTCTGGGCTGTGGGCGCTCCGCCCTGCTGAGCGGCTTGGTCTGCCCGGCTCCTCCCCATCTCCTCACCTCAGGCCTCCGACCGGGCTCGGCCTGGGTCTCCTTCCCCCTCCCCCCCCCCCCCCCACCGTGACCTCGGGCTCTCTGGGCAGTGAGTTGGGACAGTCCTTTGTCTCCACTCGTTTCCTTCTTTTCTCTCAGGGACCAGCGCCCGGTGCTGCCCACGTCTGCGCTGTTGTCAGGTGAGGATTTGAGGCCAGGGCTCACATTCTGTGTGTGTTTGTTTGTTTGTTTGTTAGCCCTCATCTGAAAATATTTTTCCATTGATTTTAGGGAGAGTGGGAGAGAGAGGGAAAGACAGAGAGAACCAAAACCGGTTTGGCTCAGTGGATAGAGTGTTGGCCTGCGGACTGAAAGGTCCCAGGCTCAATTCCGGTCACGGGCATGCACTTTGGTTGTGGGCACCTCCCCAGTAAGGGGTGTGCAGGAGGCAGCTGATCTATGATTCTCTCTCATTGATGTTTCTCTCTATCCCTCTCTCTTCCTCTCTGTAAGAAATCAATATAAATATTTTTTTAAAAACAAAGACAGAGAGAAACATCAATGTGAGAGAAACACACCCATTGGTTGCCTCCTGTGCTGCAGGCCCCAACCAGGGCCCTGGCTGGGGAGTAGCCTGCAGCCAGGGTCCGTGCCCTTGACCGGAATCCAACCCAGAGCCGCTTGGTCCCCAGGCAGTCGCTCTATCCACTGAGCCACACCGACGAGAGCCAGAGGCCACGTCTGGGTGTCTGAGCCTCCAAGCCGTCCCCGTCCCACAGCCCCACCCTGAGGCACTCTCGGGCTCCCCAGCGAACCGCACCTCCATTGCCATCGGCACGCGCCCACGCACGACTGGCAGCTGCGGGTGCCCTCCTGTTCCCGCTTCCGACGGCTCCTCTCGCCCCCTCCACAGCGGGGCCTCATTATCGGTAACTGATCTGTGTCCTCCGGCTGTCACCCCACCGCGCCGAGCCGGCTCTGCTCCCGGGTCATTAGCAGCCGAGATCTGATGTCAAACATTCACCCCCGGAGCCGGAGCCGGTGCCGGGAGCCGGAGCCGGTGCCGGGAGCCGGCACGCCGAGGCCCTCCGGGAGGCGGGGCTGGGGAGGCCGCTCTCAGCCAGCACGCCAGGGCCCGGGTCCGGGCTCAGGGGCTCAGGGCGCTGAGTGCGGGACCCGGATGTGATGTCTCAGACGCCCCCCCTCGCCAGACATGAGCTAACGATCCCTTCCCCTCGGGGAACGGGAGCTGCGGCCCGGCCTCCCCGCACACGGAGGGACCGGAGGCCGAGGAGGGCGGCTCAGGCCTCTTCCCGGAACATGCTCGACAGCTTCAGAGATTAAAATAATGGCCGCTAATGGGGCTCCACGGTTAATGTCTCAGCTCCTGGTAAAATTAATGCCCTGTTTAATATTAATAGAAGCGACGGGCCTCCCGGGGTTGTTAATCTGCTCCCTCTCCTCGCGCCGGGTGTAAAAATAGCGCCGTGATTAGCCAGGTGGGCATGGACGGCGGGACGCGGGGGGAGGGACCATGGGCGGGCGGCCACAGCTCACCCCGGAGCGGCCTCGCTCCTGCTCATCAGAATTCCGAGGGCGGCCCCTCTCCGCCAGGCTGCTCCCCTCACTGATGAGCTTATGCCTCCTCAGCAAATATTTACTGAGCAGACTCCGCCTCCCCGCCCTCGGGCCTCGCAGACGCCCCCGGAGGGACAGCTGTTGCCCCCATTTTAAGGATGAGAACGTTGAGGCTCAAGGTCCAGCATGTCGGGATGGGGCTAGACAGCCACGGACCCGGCTCCCTCTGACTCCAGAGCTGACACGTCTCACCGCGCGCTCTCAGGGTTTGGTCTCGTGTTTTCTTCCAGAGCATCGCTAAGTCTGCCATCGCGTAAATGCCACAGGCGGTAACTGAGCAGATGGGACAGAGAGGGGGGCCTGGGAAGGCGGTGGGGGGGCGGGGGGAGTGAGAAGGGGGGCCCTCACTCCACACCGGGAAGTCTGGGGACGTCTTCTTCCTCCTCAGCAGCTCCGGTGTCCGTTACAGTTAAACAGATACATGTTCAGCACCTACTCCGCGCCAGGCACAGGGCTGGGCATTGGAGCATCAGGATCCGGGCAGACACCGCACGCCTGGGGGGGGGGGGGTTGCATTCTGTCCCGCGTGTCTGCTCGGTGGCTCAGGAGGCTTCACCTCCCCCACCCCGCCTCCTCCCGCACTCCGTGCGGGCCTCCGCCCCGGGAGGACTCCATGGGCGAGGCCCTGAGCCTTCCGAGGCCCCAGAACCACCTTTCCAAAGAGGCCCCTTAAGGTGGTAAGACGGCCGTGGGCAGGTGACACTCCTGAGTGTCTGTGAAGCGTCCTGACCTGCAAGTGGGAGTGAGATTCCAGAGAAAAAGCAGACCTTGCCGCTGAGAGGACACGATGGTGATGGTGGTGATGGTGATGGTGGTGGTGGTGGTGGTGATGGTGATGGTGGTGATGGTGATGGTGGAGATGATGGTGGTGATGGTGGTGGTGGTGATGGTGGTGATGGTGATGGTGATGGTGATGGTGGTGATGATGGTGGTGATGGTGGTAGTGGTGGTGATGGTGGTGATTTTTGGTGGTGGTGGTGGTGGTAGTAGTGATTTGGAAGATGAGAAAGCTGAAAGAAAAGCTCCAGTATCGGCCCAGCTGATGTGGCTCAGTGGTTGAGCATCAACCAAGGAACCAGAAGGTCACAGTTAGATTCCCAGTCAGGGCTCATGCCCGGGTTGTGAGCTTCATACCCAGTGTGGGGCATGCAGGAGGCAGCCGACACATGATTCTCTCTCATCAGTGATGTTTTTATCTTCCTCTCCCTTCCTCTCTGAAATCAATAAAAATATATTTTTTTAAAAAAATAAACGAGTCCTACTTCAGAGATAGGTCTCATATTAAAAAATAAAAATAAAAAATCAAACCCCAGCATTGGAGTGGACGCTGACACACAGTGAGTGGCACAGACACTGTACGTCTAGCCAGCAGGGCCGCTATACGTCCAGGAGGCTGCCAATCACAGCTGTGACCGCTGCTCTGGAAGCAAAGCTCAATGGGCAACAGGACCCTGGACACGAAGCCTGAGCCGGCCTGCAGTCAGGGGAGCTTCCTGGAGGAGGTGGCTCTCACAGAGGAGCCAGAAGAGATCAGCTGATGGGGGTGAAGAGATGATGGTGTCCGGACTCACCCTGAGGCCTGGGAGGTGGGCCAGACCCGGTGCTTGAACCCTGGTCGGACCCAGGGAAGTGGCTCAGCTATGACCATAGTGATGCCCGCAGCTTAGAGCAATTCATCTCAGAGCCCATCAGTCCTCTCCTCCTCCTCCTCCTCCTCCTCCTTCTCCTCCTCCTCCTCTTACTACTCTTCCTCCTCCTCCTACTTCTACTCCTTCTCCTCTGTTCCTCCTCCTCCTTCCCCTCCTCCTCCTCCTTCCCCTCCTCCTCCTCCTTCCTTCCTCCTCCTCCTTCCCCTCCTCCTCCTCCTCCTTCTCCCCTCCTCCTCCTCCTCCTCCTCCTCCTCCTCCTCCTCCTTCCCTCCTCCTCCTCCTTCTCCCCCTCCCCCTCCTCCTTCTCCTCCTCCTCCTCCTCCTCCTCCTCCTCCTCCTCCTCCTCCTCCTCCTTCTCCTCTTCCTCCTCCTCCTCTTCCTCCTCCTTCTCCTCTTCCTCCTCTTCCTCCTCTTCCTCCTCCTCCTCCTCCTCCTCCTCCTCCTCCTCGGAGGCTGGCTGAGTGTGGGAGGGGCTTGGGCGCTGTGCCCTGAGGAGCAGAAGCAGCAGACGTGTTGCTCTGAGCATGCGCCCCGTGGGGCCCACACGAGGCCTTGGAAGGTGGGAGCAGTTCAGAGGGTCGGCAGCCGAGTTTGCTCTCCCTCCTTTGACGTGTGGGGCTCCCTCCTGCGTCCAGCGGCATCGTGAGCCGCTCTTCAAACGCCTCATTACCTGTGTCCCCCCCCACACCGCCCCAGCACAGCCTGGGGACCGGCAGTGGGGCTGCCGATGGCGCTGTTACAGCTGAAGGATCCGAGACGCCACCGCCCCCAGCTCCCGCCACGCCAGAGACAGCGTGTTTTCTTCCTCGGCCCGAGCCCGGAGGGAAACAAGTTATGCAACCACGTGCTGCTGGCGCTCCCCGGGGCCTGCAGAGGCGGGGGAAAGAGCCAACTCAGCTGGCTCTTCGGTACCAAGTGTCACAGCTGCCAGAGGGGCTCAGCGGTCAAGCATCGACCTGTGAACCAAGAGGTCACAGTTCCATTCTGGTCAGGACACAGGCCCAGGCTGTAGGCTCAGTCCCCTGAGCGGGGCGTGCAGGAGGCAGCTAATCCATGACCCTCTCTCATCATTAATGTTTCTATCTTTCCCTTCCTCTCTGAAATTAATAATCCTGTATAATAAAGATGTAATATGCAAATTGACTGTCACTCCAACACACAAGATGGCCAGCAGAGGAGGCAGTTGGGGGTGACCAGACCTACAGGGAAGGGCAATTGGGGGCTACCAGACCTGCAGGGGAGGGAAGTTGTGGGGGGAACCAAGCCTAAAGGGGAGGGCAGTCGGAGGCAACCAGGCTGGTAGGGGAGCACAATTGAGAGGGAACAGACCTGCAGGGGAGGGTAGTTGGGGGAAACCAGGCCTACAGGGGAGGAAAGTTGGGAGTGACTGGATCGACAGGGTTGGGGAGTTAGGGGTGACCAGGCTGGCAGATGAGTAGTTAGGATTTTGTCAGGTTGGCCAGGGAGTGGTTAGGGGGTGATCAGGCTGGCAGGCAGAAGCGGTTAGGAACAATCAGGAAGGCAGGAAGGCAAGTGATTGGGAGCCAGCAGTCCTGGATTGTGAGAGGGCTGTCCGACTGCCTGTTTAGCCCAAATCCCACCAAGATTGGACCTAAATGGGCAGTCGGACATCCCTCGAGGGATCCCAGATGGGAGAGGGTGCAGGCTGGGCTGAGGGACACATATACACACACATACACACACACCCTTGTGCACGAATTTCTTGCATCGGGCCTCTAGTAATATATATA
>NW_023425534.1:1145222-1242722 GCF_014108245.1 Pipistrellus kuhlii | reverse complement strand
GTGCATAAGAGTGATGCTTGTGAGTATGTGGATGTATGTTCATGTGAGCTGGTCAATATGTGTGTTAACATGAGTGTGAAGGCATGTAAGAGTGAATACATGCGAGTGGGTAAGGGTGTGTGTGTGTGTGTGTGTGTACATGTGTGTTCTCACAGGAGACAGGCAGCACTCCAGCTGCATCTGGAAGCCGGCTCCGCACCCAGAGGCACCACTGCTCAGAGCAGCATGGCGGCAGGTGGCTGGGCTCAGGTACCTGGACTTCTGCCTTGGTTTCCCCGTCTGTGAAATGGGCTCAGCACAGTGGCTGAGCAGGCGCATCCCAGGGAGACCCTGAGCACCAACTTTTTCCTTTCTTGTTGACAAATCTGCCTTCCAGAGCCGCTGGACCACGGACTGTGCAGATGGCCCAGAGACACACGGGCTGGACAGACTGCCCCGGAGCCGCACAGGGGCCAGGCTTCCCTTCTGGACCCTGCAGCTGCTCAGCTCGGTGTCCGTGATGGTGGCCACAACCAGGGAGAGGCAGTGGCCCCACCGCCGCACACAGGGCAGCAGGGGCTCCGGGCCCCGCATCGAGGGTCGGACCCCAGCTCTCCAGTTCCTGTCGCGGGACGTGGGCAAGTTCACACGTTCCTCCCTGGTGATGAGAAACAGGTGAGACAGACCCCGGGGCATGTTCACACGTGAGGCAGGGACACCGGGGCTGAGCGTGGGCTTGGAGCCACACCGAGCCCCTGGCCGGTCGGGCACACCCCCAGCTGTGTGACCTCCCCAGCTGTGACCTCCCCAGCTGTGACCTCGGCCTTGAGCTTGGTCCACCACCAAGGCCCCCTGTGGCCTGGGTCCGTCTCACCCACGCCCATCGCTGACAAGGAGGTGCCGCCGGAGTGGGCAGCGCTGCCCAGCGCACGCCTGTGGGGAGGCGGCAGAGAGAGCCCGCAGCTGCCCGGAGAGCCTCCGGGCGAGGACATGAGCGCAGGCAGGAAGGGAGCGATGGGCATTGGGCTCCCCCACCCGGGATGAGCCCAGAGAAACCCAAGCCGACAGGTGATCGCCAACCTGGAACACCGGCAAGGCCACGCCTGGGAAGCAGCCAGAGGGAGGACCCTGCCCACGGAGGAAGCTCAGCCTGAGAGCGGGTCCCTTAGCCGCGGGGGGGCGGGTGGACACAGTTCCCGTGGGCTCAGCACAGAGCTGTCAGCCAGACCCTCACAGCCGGAAACTGTCCTGTGGGGACAAAGGTGATGGCAGACCAGCCACGTGCCCTCGGCGTCCGGGACCAGCTCCCGCTCCGAGTGCTGGAGGGCACCGACACAGGGACCCCCTTCTTCTCGCCTCCCCCTCCCTCTGGGTCTCACCCAGTCACCACCTTCAGAGCCACCTCACTCCATCCATTCCAAGACCAGCCGACGCCTGTCTCCACGGTAACCCCTTATTGCGGGGCAAGCTCCCAACCCGCCACTGACTCCTCCCGGCGCCCCCAGCCGCCTGTGTTCTAGGCCGCACCTACCTCTCCGGGGCTTCTGTCTCCACCGACGCTGGTGGGAGCAGCAGCTCGGGGCTCCCAGCGCCTCTTCCAGATGCAAACCCAGCGGGTGGCCGCTCCCTCCGGGCCTCGCAGGGGCCGCCCGGGGAGAGGGTGACACAGGACAGGACCCGGGGGCAGAGCTGGGCTGGAGGAACCTGACCCAGCCCTCACCGACCTGCACGCTGTGGTCCTGCCATGCAAACCCCCAGCTCTGACTTCCTCAGAACCACTTCCGGGGCAGGAGGTGAGCGCAGGGAAGATGGGCCACACCTGGCTCCCCTCCGCAGGCTGCCGGCCGGCCGGGCTGGGCTGGGCTGGGCGAGTCGCTCTGACAAAGGCTCCCCCTCAGGCAGGACTCGGAGCCTGTGGAGCCCAAGAGCCTTTGGGTCCTCTGCACCCCCAGGTGTCTGGCTGTCGCTGGAGTCTCGTCCCAAAGCCCTGGAGCCCTCCACATGTTGGACCAAACACAAACATTGGATGGATGGATGGATGGATGGATGGATGGATGGATGGAAAGATGAGTGAGTGGATGGATGGATGGATGGATGATGGATGGGTGGATGGATGGATATATGGATGGATGGATGGATGGATGGATGGATGGATGGATGGATGGAAAGATGAGTGAGTGGATGGATGGAAAGATGAGTGAGTGGATGGATGGAAAGATGAGTGAGTGGATGGATGGATGGATGGATGGATGATGGATGGGTGGATGGATGGATGGATGGATGGAAAGATGAGTGAGTGGATGGATGGAAAGATGAGTGAGTGGATGGATGGATGGATGGATGATGGATGGGTGGATGGATGGATATATGGATGGATGGATGAATGGATGGATGGATGAGTGAGTGGATGGATGGATGGATGGATGGAAAGATGAGTGAGTAGATGGATGGATGGATGGATGGATGATGGATGGGTGGATGGATGGATGGATGGATGGATGGATGGATGGATGGAAAGATGGATGGATGGATGGATGGATGGATGGATGGATGGATGGATGGATGGAAAGATGAGTGAGTGGATGGATGGATGGATGGATGGATGGATGGATGGATGGATGGATGGATGGATGGATGATGGATGGGTGGATGGATGGATGGATAAGTGGGTGGATGGATGGATGGATATATGGATGGATATAAAGATGGATGGATGGATGGATGGATGGATGGATGGATGGATAGATGGATGGAAAGATGAGTGAGTGGATGGATGGATGGATGGATGGATGGAAAGATGAGTGGGTGGATGGATGAATAGATGGATGGATGGATGGATGGATGGATGGATATATGGATGGATGGATGGATGGATGGATGATGGATGGATGGATGGATAAGTGGGTGGATGGATGGAAGAATGGGTGGTTGGGTGGATGTGGGCTTAGTAGATGAGAAGAGGAACAAATGAATAAGTGAATGAACAAGCACACAGAGCAGCTACAGATGCTGCAAGGATCTTGCAAAATGCAGCCCCCGTTCACAGTGCTCCCACTCGTCAGGCTGTGCAGCTGGAAGGAGGACTGCCTGGCGTCCACGGGTTACTCAGAAGTCAGTGCCACCTCGACTCCAGCGGAAAATAGGGAGCCTTTCCCGCAGAGCCGCAGGCACTGCCCCGGCCAAGGACTGCCCCACCTGGTTCACCTCAGCCCCGTCTTCACTCCTCATGCTCAGCAATGGCCTCGGAGCAGGAAGCAGAGCGGGTTTGCTGCAGGGGACTGAGCGCGCCTCTGCAGGGAGGCGACCCGCAGGTCCTTCCGGGAAAACCAACACCAAATCCCGCCGCCGGGCAGGTCCGGGCAGGTGTGATGAGGGGCGGAGACGCCAGCCCGAAGGCACGCTGCCCTCCCCGAGGGAGGCACCTCCGTGGCAGCTGCTGCTCTTCCCACGTGAGAGGCTCTGACCGCCAACTAGAATTAGGTGGCTTCCTGCCCGGCGAGGCTCAGCGCTGAGCGTCCACCTAGGAACCAGGAGGTCACGGTTCAATTCCTGGTCAGGGCACAGGTCCGGGCTGTGGGCTCATGAGGGGCGTGCAGGAGGCTGAGATCCATGATTCTCTCTCATCATGGATGTTTCTGTCTCCCTCTGCCTCTCCCTTCCTCTCTGAGACCGATAGCAACACAGACGTAGACGGCAGCAAGGCCCCGGTCTGTCAGGGCACAAGTGCCAGCATTCCTGTGGTCACAGCACCCCCTCCCACCGCGGGCGCCTGGAGGGGCAGCAGTTCAAAGGCCCGGCGTGGAGACGTGCCGCCCTGGTGGGTTGACCAGGGCCGGGGAAGCGGGTGTCCGGGGCTCCGGGAGGAGGGGTAGGCGGGGCAGGGCCTTGGAAGAACCCCAGGAGCCAGCTGCCTGCAGATGGGTCTGCCCCTCACGGCCCTCGGGCCCGGGTGCCGGGTGGCTGAGCCCGGCATGAAATGAACCATCACAGCCGGCGTCAGGCTGCGGGAGACTCCGACGCTCGGCTCTGCTGTCCCCGTGCCACCTGCCACGGTGTCTCTCCCCCAAACATTAACCGGATCCAAAGCAGCCCTCGGGCCCTGAGCGTTCTCGGGAGCCGCTGCCTGAGCAGCGAGGATTAATCCACTCCTTCCTGCCGCTCCGGACCCATTTGGCCCGGCTCCGGGGCGCTGGTTGCCAGGCAGCCTCGGCTGGTAAGTAATTAGGAGATAATTAACATTTGTAACATACAAGGGGGAACAGCTGGACCTGCTGACTTATTAAAACCCGGGAACCTGATTAGACCATTGTGCAGGGACGGAAAGCAGGCTGGGTCCGCGGATCCGTCAGCGCTCTCCGCCCGCCCTCCCCGCAGCCCCGGTCCCTAAGTGTCTGACACTCACGTGTGAACTCTGTCCACGCTGGGTACCTCCCCCCTCCTATGACCCCTTCCCCGCCCCGTCCCCCACGTTGTCTTCCAAGGTTAGAGGGAAGCACAGAGCCAGTCCTCTCCCACCGGCCCAAGCCCCAGGACGGAGAGAAAGACCAGGGACCCGGAGGGGTGGCACCCATCCCCTTCCCTCCTGCTTCTCCTCCTCCAGACAGTCCCCCGGGGGCTTGGGGAGAGAGGAGCCCTCCGTGTGCCCCCCTGGGACCTCCCTCGCACGCAGGAAGGCAGAAATAAACCAGAGCGCCAGGCCGGAGTGGCTCAGGGGCTGAGCGCCGACCTGTGAACCAGGAGGTCAGAGCACAGGCCTGGGTTGCGGGCTGGATCCCCAGTGTGAGGTGTGCAGGAGGCAGCCAATCCGTGATTCTCTCTCATCGTCGTTTCTATCTCTCCCTCCCTCCCTCCCCTTTCTTCTCTCTGAAATCAATAAAAATACATTAAAATAAAATAAAAATAAAAAAACACACAGCAAAGCACCCCTCAGCCAGGACCCCGTGGGGAAGATGCGCCGGCCGTGCCCGCGCTGGTCTCGGCCCGTGGACTGCTCCTCCCCGTCCTCGCAGCAGCAGGGCACACGCGTGTGTGGAAACATGCACTTGAAGAGGCTGAACGCTCTCCCCGAGAGCCTTGGGCTCCAGCCAAGAACATTAGGATGTTGCTCTGCCAGCTAATCACACTCCCTCCCACAGGAGGCGGAAATAACGCGGTGTCTGAGCCTGAGGGGAGCCGCTCCAGCTGCGGCTGAGCTGGCTCGCTCGTGGGGAGCCGGCAGAGAGAGATCCGAGGCTGTGCTTCAGGCACTAGGCCCCCTCCTCCCCCTCCTTTTCCTCCTCCTCCCCCTTCTCCCCCCCCCCCACCTCCGCACCTTCTCGGTCCTGCCCCAGGCAGGGCCCAGTTGCCCGATGTGGGTGGGGAGTGTTCCTCAGCACTCAAAACCTGAGGCCAAGTGATTGGTCACTGGGTGTGCATGTGACCTGAGCTGCCCAATGAGAGGCCTGTCCTGGGATCTTTCTCCCTCCAGCTAAGGACAGAGGCCTGAGGGGTCCATGGATGGGAGATTGTGAGCAGCCCTGGCCCCTGACCTGGCCCAAGACTGGCACCGGGAGGCACAGGTGGGGTCTGGGACGGCTGACCACACACAGGCCCCCACTTTCCTGGACCAGCTCCGGCAGGATGCTGGCCTCCCCCTCCCTCCCCCTCCCATGGGGAGCCGGCCCCAGGGCGTGCCCTGCTGGGCAGAGGCCTTGAGGAGGGGAAGCCCCACGTTCAAGTCCAGGAGCCCTCGGCTTTCTCGTCCTGGCCTCGGGCAGCTCAAGGTGAGACCCTGCAGATACCCCCAGGTGGTCCCTGTCCTTCCTGGGAAAGGCTCAGTTGCCGAGCTGGAGGGGGGATGGGCTCAGAAAGAGAAGAAATAGAAGGGGGGGGGGGGAGAAAAGAAGGAAGGAAGGAAGGAAGGAAGGAAGGAAGGAAGGAAGGAAAAAGGAAGGAAGGAAGGAAAGGAAGCAGATAGGAGGGTGGCATTTAGCAAGTTCGTGTGATCCCCAAACCAGCCGGGGGGATAAGATTTCATCTGCAGATGCTCCCGGATGTACGATGGTTCACCTTACAATCTGCAGCTTCACCATGGTGGTAAGCGATGGGCGTGCACTGGAAACCGAACTTCGAGAATCAGCCCCCGCCACCACCCCACTCCCACCAGCAGCTCGCTGCCCGGCGCTCTCTCCTGGGCTGGGCGGGGCCATGAGCCACAGCTCCCGCTGCCACACAGCCACGGCCACACAACCCACACTCTGCCTTCACCGAGGGTCTGACCCACGCCGTCCGCTGCCGACGGCCCCGTGCTCTCGGCGGGCCCTCTCCCGTGGCCGTTTGCAGACACCCGGCCCGGCCCAGCGCCTCCGTGGCCCTGGGTCTCCGGCAGGTTCTATCTTTCCGGCTTCTGGCCTGGCTTCCCGATAAAGCGGCTGAAACCGGCATCTCCCTGGGGAGACACAGCCCGTGGAGGAGGGAAAGGTGCAGCCAGCGGCCCAGCCCAGAACTCGAGGAGCGAGAAAGTCCCTCCCTTGGGGGCCAGTGCCGCCCCCTCCCGGCTAGAACCCCAGACACAGCTGAGCGAGCAGCGAGGCTGGGCAGACGCCGTCCCGGGACCAGAGCCTTGTGTCCCGGGCCCTGCATCTGCCCTGGACCCTGTCGCTCCCACCAGCACCCGGAGGCGTGGGGCCCGCTGGCCGGGCACCGGTGGGGCGCTGAAGCTCGCTGCGGGCACGAGGCCAGGATTCAAACTCGGCCTGCCTGGCTTTCATGCCTGTGCCCCTCCTGCCACCTGCTCGGGTCCCTGCCGGTCCCAGCCCCGCCGGCAGCCCCGGCATCAGCATTCCCCTCCCCAAGGCCTCTGCCCAGCGGGGCACGCCCGGGCCAGCTTCTGGCAACCAGCCTGGCAGGGCGATGCCGGGAGGCGAGGCAGCTCCCCACCCCCATGCAGCCCTGGAGCCTGCCCCAGAGAGGGAGCTCGGTCACTCGGCCTGTCCCGCCCGCTGCCCGCGAGGTCTGCCCGGCGACGCCGGCCCAGCAGCCTTCACACGAGAGGCAGGCGGTGCCCCTCGCCCGGTGGCTCGCCGTGAGTGACAGCCGGGCAGTGGCATCGCCACTCAGGAGGAAATAAAGTGAAAATAAAAATAAAGCGGCTCTCACTCCGGACACTGCAGCATTACTGCAGGTGCGTGGGAGAAGGGGGGGAGTGGAAGGAGGGGGGAGGGGGAGGGGGAGGAGGAGAGGGGTGGGGGAGTGGGAGGGGGAGGGGGAAAAGTGGGAGGAGGGGGGAGTGAGAGGAGGAGGGGGAAAGTGGGAGGAAGGGGAGTGGGAGGAGGAGGGAAGGTGGGAGAAGGGGGGGAGTGGAAGGCGGGGGGAGGGGGAAGAGGGGAGGAGTGGGAGGAGGGGGGAGGGGAAAAGGTGGAAGGAGGGGGGAGTGGGAGGAGGGAGGAAGGTGGGAGGAGAGGAGGAGTGGGAGGAGGAGGGAAGGTGGGAGGAGGGGGGAGTGGGAGGGGGAGTGGGGAAGGTGGGAAAAGGGGGGAATAGAGGAGTGGGAGGAGGGAGTAGTGGAGGAGGTGAGAAGTGGGGGCGGGGGAGGAGCTTGTGGGGGTGTGGGTGGGAGAGCAGGGGGAGGAAGGAAGGGGTTGGGAGAATGGGGGAAGGAGCAGGGCCATCGACAATAAATATATCCTCATCCTGCTCAGCAGCGGGGCTCAGTGGTGAGCATCGACCTACGAGCCAGGAGGTCATGGTGTTTGATTCCCGGTCAGGGCACAGGCCCGGGTTGTCGGCTTGATTCCCAGTGGGGGGCGTGCAGGAGGCAGCCGATCCATGATTCTCTCATCATTGATGTTTCTCTCTCTCCCTCTCCTTTCCTCTCTGAAAGCAATTTAAAGATTTGTAATTAAGTCTCACTGTCCTTAGCAAAGTGGGCATGTGGCAGGCGTGGGGAACCTTGGTCCCAAAAGGAATGCCACGAGGAGTCACAGGGCAGCCTCCCCATTCACAGATGGAGAAACTGAGGCCAGGGTCACACACAGGTCAGGGCGGTGGGCAAGCACGTGACAGCACCCAAGGAGGCAGCGTGCCCTGACCCAGGGGGCATTCCGGGTCTGTGCCCACTCCGGCCTGGGCACCCTCCAGCTGCTGCCGGGTCTATGTAAGACACGGTCCGGGCCCCGGAGAGTGAGGAGGGGCTGGGCACGCTGTGTCCTGTCCCCTCGTCCTGACCTGTGACCCCCGGGAGGAGCCGCCATCTCTCAACCTTCTAAACCGCCCGCTCCAGCCTCGGAAAGCCTGTGTTTATTTACCCTTTTTTTTACCCTCACCCGGGGATATTTTCCCGTTGATTTTTAGAAAGCGGAAGAGAGAGGGAGAGACAGAGAGAAACACTGATGTGAGAGAGAAACACATTGATGGGCAGCCTCCTGCAGGAACCCCCACCCCACCCCGAGGGCCGGGCCGGGCGGGAGGAGCCTGCAACCGAGGTCCGTGCCTTGACCAGAATGGAAGCCGGTCCTTCAGCCCCCAGGCCGATGCCCTCTCTCCTGAGCCACACTGGCCAGGGCTGAAACCCCCTGTTGAAATTGCCAAGTGAACCGGCCGGCGCTGCCCTCACGGTGGCCAGGCCTCTGTGCCCACGACGTGATGCGGGACCGACCACAAGGCCCTGCCCGCTGACCGGCCTCGGAGCGAAGGCCTTTAGAGCCCAGGCCCTGCCTCTGCCCCCAGAGGGCAGAGCGCTCGGAGCAGAGCAGCCCGGCCACCGGGGAGGTGAGGCCCCCAAACCGCCAGGTGCGGTCTCTGGAACCTTCCATGGGGCACCAAGAATAAACCCGGACGGGTGAGAAATGGACACTCGTCAGCTCACGGGCTGGGCGCCTCGCCCCGGGGAGGACGGGCGCAGGGCCCGGGGGCTCCTGCCCAGCCCCTGATGAGGGGCCTTTGCCTGCGCTGGGTGGTTTTCGGCCATCAGCACTGACAGACGTCCCCACCAGGACGGCGCTGTGGGAGCCACCCCGGGCCATCGGTGAAGACTAACAGCGCCTCCCAGTGGATTCACTGTGTCTCCTCAGCCCCCCCTGAGGTGCCAGCAGCCGCGGCTTGGCCAGGAGGGAATTGGAAGTGGGGGGCTGACTGGCCCCCCCAGCTGCTTGCCGCCTGGTCCGGGCGGGAATGAGCGAGGCAGGTGAGGGCTTTGCACAGACTCTGATGAGGGGGAGTGCCCCCCGGCCCGTCCTGCAGCCGGGTCCCCGGAGGAGGCGTGCTGGGGCCGTGGGGGCCCCCTGGCACCTGCTCCAAGCACCTCGCTGCAGAGGAGCGGCCGGGAGGCTGCACGGAGGACACGCCAGCACGGCCGCGCCGTTCATTAAAACCTGGAAGTGGCGCTCAGAACCCATTAACAACGAGCCGCAGGCCGGCGGTTTGTGGCATCATCCTGACGCGTCCGTCACCCTCTTCGCAGCCGGATGCAGACGCTCCGCTCCGGCGATGGGCCGGAGGCCGAGGGCCCGCCGGGGCCGTGGGGCGGGGGCCGGGCCAGGAGCGGGCCCAGCGGCGAGCTGCGGAGGTCCCATCCTCACCGGCAGGACCGGCAGGGAGGGAGGAGGGAATCCGTGGGCAGAGCCTGTGCTCCTCCAGGGCCCGTGGAGAGGGGAGGAGGGGTGTGACCGAGGGGCCGCTGAGTCCTGCTGGTCCCGGAGAGCCGGCAGGTTAGGGTCCCGGGGACGCGAGGCCCCTGTCCTGTGAGAGGACACGCACATCAGAGCGCACACGGGGGCTCTCAGCGAAGCCTGAGAGGAGGAAGGGCTGAGGGCCGGGACCGGGGCAGCGGGCGCTGACGCCCAGGCCTGCAGCGGACAAGCTGGGGACCCGCAGGCTCAGGGCCCTCAGGGGAGCCAGGGAGGCGTGTGGCGGTCCATACTGTGGGGACCAGGGGAGCAGGTGTGGGCTGAGCTGTCCACACACACACACACACACGCACACACACACACACACACACACCCGCTAACCGCGGGAATGGAAATGACAGGCGGTTCCTCGGTTCCGGGGGGAGGGTTTCTGAGGAAATTGGGAAGATGCTGCCCCAGTGAGTGGGGAGCCAGCCTCGGCAGCACCGCGGACGGACGCTCACGGCTGCCATCTGGAGCACAAGCTGTCGCCCGCACCGCGGCCAGGCGGGGCCAGGTGTGCGGCCAGGAGCCGGGAGCCTGCGGTCCCCGCCCCGACCGCCCGGCCGCTGGCCGCTGCGCTGGGCGGTGGCCGGTGGTCCTGGCGGGTCTCAGGCGGACCGGCGATGGGCAGGAAGCACCGGCACGCTGCCCGCTGGTGCGGAAAAGGCCGGGAGGCGGCCCCTGGCGGGCGCTCCGGCTCTGCCATCGCCCCCAGGCCCAGAGCGCAGTCACGTGGCCGCCGTGGCTGCAAAGAGGCCATGTCCTCGAGGTGCTGGAGGACGAAAGGGGACAGTCGGCAGCCTGACCCCACCCCCATCGCCCTGGGGACTCTGAGACGACGCCCTCACCCACACACGCTGAGCCACGTGGGACCCACCCCACTTCCACCGCTGAGCGGCGTGGCTGCCCCTCAAGGGCCAGGGAGGGCTGAGGGGGGCTCACTGCCTCCATGGGGGGCTGAGGGAGACTCTGTCCTCCATGGGGGGCTGAGGGGGACTCGGTCCTCCATGGGGGGGGGGACTCACTGCCTCCATGGGGGGCTGAGGGGGACTCGGTCCTCCATGGGGGGCTGAGGGGGACTCGGTCCTCCATGGGGGGCTGAGGGGGACTCTGTCCTCCATGGGGGGCTAAGGGGGACTCGGTCCTCCATGGGGAGCTGAGGGGGACTCTGTCCTCCATGGGGGGCTGAGGGGGACTCTGTCCTCCATGGGGGGCTGAGGGGGACTCTGTCCTCCATGGGGGGCTAAGGGGGACTCGGTCCTCCACGGGGGAGGACTCACTGCCTCCATGGGGGGCTGAGGGGGACTCTGTCCTCCATGGGGGGCTGAGGGGGACTCGGTCCTCCATCGGGGGGGGGGGGGGCGGAGGAGGACCTGGTCCTCCATGACTGCTGAGCAGCAGCACACATGAGCCACCGGGAAACCCCCAGCCCAGGTGTCCCACCCACCGGCCCGGCCACGGCACTGACAGAAAGGGGCGCGCGTGCCTCTCGTGCCCAGCGCTGTCTGTGCCGGAGGCAGGGACATTAGAAGACGGGGAGATGGGGTCTCTCCACTCAGCGCCTCCCGGGACCCCAACCAGATTCTCTGTGTGAGGTTCAGTTCAGGCAACCACACACACACAGAGACACACAGAGAGAGACACCCCCCCACACACACACACACAGACACACACACACACAGAGACACCACACACACACACACAGAGACACACACACAGAGACACACACACAGAGACACACACACAGAGACACCACACAGAGACACACACAGAGACACACACACACAGAGACACACACACAGAGACACACACACACAGACACACACACACACACAGACACACACACACACAGACACACACACACACACAGAGACACACACACAGACACACGGACACAGGCATGCAGAGACATGGATACAGGAATGCAGAGACACGGCACAGACACGCACACGGACAGACACACACACACAGAGATGGACAGATATACATGATCCAGGACACACAGGCGCGGACACAGGGGCAGGCGCGCACATCCTGTGCTGCTCTGGAGACCACAGGGCCAGAGCGCCGAGCACCCCTCTCCCCACGCCGGGCTGGACGAGGGCCTGGAGGCCACACAGAGACCCACCCCCCACCATCTCGGGCAGCCCCAGGGGAGAGGGTCCCGGCAGAGGCCGCCGGCATTGCCCCTGGCACCCCCTCCTCCGCCCTCGCCCAGCTGCCAGCTCCGGGCCGCGGGCGGGACCCACACAGACCCACACACGTGTGCACATTCCGGGGGAGAGTCGAGGCCCCCTCCCGTTGCCATGGCAACCCACCTCGGAGCTGCGGCGAGAGCTTTAATTGGAAATGCTTATTTAGCTGAAACCCCGGGAACCGTCAACAGGAGATTAGGGACATTACAGGCCGGCGGGAGCCACGGGCGGCGGGGCCACGGGCGGCGGGGCCACAGGTGGGGGAGCCACGGACGGAGAGGCCACTGTCGGCGGGAGCCCCGGGCGGCGGGAGCCACGGGCGTCCTGGGGCAGAACCTCTGGCAACTACAGACGGGAACGGGAACCGTCGGGATGCGTGGCAGCGCCTCCCCAGCCGTGCTCAGCGCGGAGTCCTGCCACGACCCCTCCACCAGCCTCCCCTTGCTCAGACAGGGAAACTGAGGCTCCGGCTCAGAGCCACTCAGAAGGACTCCAGAGGCTGCCAGGTCCGGAAGCACTGCCCCCAGAGCCACCAGGGTGGGGCCCGGGACCCCAGTGCCCGCAGCTTCATCCAGGCAGCTGGTCCCTCCGGCTCACAGCCGGCTGCCCCGAGGCCTGGCACGTGGACCTCCGCGGCCTGCAGCCCCGTTGCTGCTGGGTTCTCCCCAGGCTGCGGGCCCCTCACCACCCCCTCCGCTGGCCCCACCACCTCCCGCTGCTGGGCCGCCAGCATCCATCCTCCAGCCCGCCGTGGGTCTGGTGACCCCTGGTGGAAGCCATGGGGCACTGCACCAAGACACGGGCTTTCTCCCAGATCCCCGCCATGGAAAGTGCTGGCCCAGGAGGCCCCTTGGGACAGCCTGGGACGGAGGGGGGGGGAGCAGGTGGGGGAGCAGGTGGGGGAGCAGGGCTGTCAGGCAGCTTGGCCGCTTCCAGCACCTTTCCGGGGGTCAGGAGAGAAGAGAGAGGCAGCGGCAGGCGGGAGAAGCCAGCTTGCACCCGGGCATCCAATGGGCACCTCGACGCCACCCCCATCCACCAGTAATTGGGCTGCGGCTCAGGGTCCCTCTCAGAGGGCAGCAAGTGGCACCGCAGACACTGCCCAGGCCCACCCCTGGGCGGGCCACGGATGCCCGCAGGCAGGGGCCGGGCCTGACTTCCTGTCTCAGGCACAGAGTGGGCACTGATGCCCGGGGCTCTGTGGCAGCGACCCCAGCACCCCAGCCACCAGCCCAGGTTCCTAGAAGCAGGAGAACCCAGTGGCAACTCGGACCAGGAGCCGAACCAGCCACCAGTGTCCTCTGAGCACCCTCGGCCCCAGCCCTCGCTCTGCGGGGGAAGGGGGCGGCGGGGCGGAGGGCTGGGTGGGAGGATCTCCGAGGCTCCGAGAACTGGGACGTGGAGGCGCGTTCCCAGGGGCGGTAGTCCGGGCTGGGGAGCGGCTTCAAAACCAGCGGGGGACGGAGGAGCCGGGAGCGCAGGCGGAGCCGGGGCACCGAGCTGCTTGTCTGGATTATTCTAAGTAGGGCCCGCGCTGCCGAGGGATCTGGCGCTCCGATGGCCCGTGTGTCTGTCACAGAGAAGCGGCCGGAGCTTCGGGGGCTGGGAAGGGGGGAGCCTGGGGGGACGGGGGGAGCGTGAATATTTGCAAATTCCGCACAAATGCGACTCTTCTCCCCACAAACCGGCTACTTCCAGAGCCGGGAGAGCGAGCATTGCCGTGAGAGGCTGCCTTGGCCTCCATTCCAGGGACAAGAGCTCCCCCCTCTGTCCCCGGCCGCCACAGCGGCTCCCGGCTCCCGAGCCCGGAGCCCAGGCTTCAGGGTGAGGCCAAGGCGGGAGGTCAGAGTGGGGACCTGGAGGAGCAGGTGGGGAGGGAAATGCGGCTGGGAACACGGCACTCGGGGACCTTGCCTTCGCCCCGGCTCCCACGGCCGCCACGGCCCCCCGAGAAACCCCGGAAGCCACAAAGCCTGGGACCCCGGGGCCCGGGGACTCTCAGGGACCCCAAACCCAGCCATCCTGTTAATGTATTTTTACTGATGTCAGAGACGAAGGGAGAGGAAGAGAGAGAAAATCATCAGTGATGAGAGAGAATCACGGATGGGCTGCCTCCTGCACGCCCCACACTGGGCATCAAGCCTGCAACCCGGGCCTGTGCCCTCACCAGGAATGGAACCCTGACCTTCTGGCTCATAGTTCGATGCTCAACCATTGAGCCAAGCCCAGCTGGGCTCAAACACAGCCATCTTTTAAGTTCCTGTTTGAACTTTCAAGTTCAGGCTCATTTTGCATTTCACTCCTCATCTACTCATACTTCTATTTTTTAAAATATATTTTATTAATCTTCTACAGAGAGGAAGGGAGAGGGATGGAGAGTTAGAAAAATCGATAAGAGAGAAACATCGATTAGCTGCTTCCTGCACACTCCCTACTGGGGATGTGCCCACAACCAAGGTACATGCCCTTGACGGGAATCGAACCTGGGGTGCAGGGCCCAGAGCGGTGCCTGAAACCCCATTCCTCTCCAGAAACCTGCCACGGCTGC
Organism: Pipistrellus kuhlii; assembly: GCF_014108245.1. Classification (NCBI taxonomy): domain Eukaryota; kingdom Metazoa; phylum Chordata; class Mammalia; order Chiroptera; family Vespertilionidae; genus Pipistrellus; species Pipistrellus kuhlii. The sequence continues at coordinate 1,228,353 of NW_023425534.1, read as the reverse complement.
CAGCTCAGCACAGCACAAGCCCTCGGGGTCTCACCGCCACGGACAGGCCACGGATGGAAGGGGCTCCTCCAGGACAGACCCCGGCGCAGCACCAGGCGAGCTGGCTGCCTGGGGACAGACACAGGCACAGACACAGGGGCCTCGGAAACAGATGAGCTTGGGTGAGAGGCAGGGCTTGGTATGAGCTACTGAGAGCAGTTGCCTCCTTCCCAGCATCCCCTCCTGAGTCCCCCCTTTTCCAGTCTTAACCGGGCCCAGCTCCCTCCAACCTCCGGCCCCTGCGGGGTCCAGGCAGGACAGAGCGGGGCCGTAGGTTCCACCAGCATCAGCAGAGGAAAGGCTCCCGGCCCCCCGCTGGCCCCCCACTTTCCGAGCGGCATTTCCGGAGATGAAGTCACCTTCTCCCGCGTGGCTGTGATCTCTCCCGTGTCTGACGGCCCCGCCGCCAGCGCCCACCCCTGGGGACAGAAGCCGGCTGCTCGCTTTCCTCCGAGCACCCTCCGCCTGGGTAACATTTCCCAAGAGCAGGCTGGCCTGGGTCCCAACTTCCCCTCACCCACGGGCCCCAGAGCAGCGGCAGGGCTGTCTGTTCCCTCAGACAAGAAGTTCACTTCCAACGAGAGCAGATGCCACGGCTCGCCTTCTGGGCTCCCGAGCAGCTCCACGGCGCAGCCAGCGCCGGCGCCCACGGCACAGACACTGCCCCAGGCACAGACACTGCTCCCGAGCGGCTCCACAGTGCAGCCAGCGCCCACAGCACAGACACTGCCCCGGGCACAGACACTGCTCCGGAGCGCTCCACGGCACAGCCGGCCCAGCGCCCACAGGCACAGACACCGCCCCGGGCGTATTCCCATGTGTAGGAGAGGCCAGTGGCCGGGGCGTCTGGGCTGGACGCTGCAGGAACCCGGGGCGGTGAGCTCCACACTGCACATGCCCAGAGCGGGTGGCCCGTCCCCTGTGGACACTCCGGTGCCCAGGGCCAAGGCAAGTTGGACTCAACTCCCAGCCACCAGGAAGAATCTGATTCGCTCTACACTCACTCACCGGAGAGGTGGGGTGGCTGCGCCCCAGAGGGTCCAGGAGTGGCCGGAGCCTGGGCTCTGGGCGGTGAAAGCCGGAGTTAGACTGCCTCAGCATGCTCCAGGGCCCCGTGAGAGGGGAAGTCACCGTGTACAGGATGTGCTCGGCACAGAAGCCCCCACAGGCTGGGCCGGAAAGGGGTGCAGCAGCTCCCATGATTGGGTGGGACTGGCCTGGAAGGCTCCAAAGAGGCCACTGTGTGGGGGGGGGGTGTGCATGTGTGTACATGCTCACGTGCAGGCTCTGTCTCTCCAGCTCTCTCTGATCTCCCCGCTCCCCATTCCTCTGTGCCGGCTGCATTTCCAGGCAGGTTCTCCCCACATGGCAGAAGGATGGCCACCAACAGACTGGAGGTCCTGGTGCTTACTGTCTTATGGCTGCTGATGAGAGCGAGAGTGAGAGTGAGAGAGAGAGAGAGAGAAAGAGAGAGAGAGAGAGAGAGAGATCAGGTCTTTCCCCCATTACTCCAGATAAGATTCCAGGACTGAATCTGTTTGGTCCTGCCTCAGTCATGTGTCTTCCCCTGAGCCAATCATGGGGACTGAGGGACTACACTCTGCCTCAGCTGAGGTCTAACCATTGGGAAGCACTGTCCGCCCTCAATGCCTAGGTCTCGCCTCACCCTCGCCCGCGGGCCCCAGAGCAGCGGCAGGGGCCGGGGGGCTGTGAGGTTCGGAGGGAGAGCCGGGCTGCCAGCCAGGCACGGGGCAGCTTCCCCTCGTGTGCGCCCCTTCCCTGCACACCCTGGGGGCGGGGGGAGGCGGGGCCCGGGGAGAAGCCCCCCGTGAAGGTGCAGGTAGCCCCCCCGTCGGCCTCCGCCCCACGCGCCCCAGCACCGCCTCAGGGCGATGTGAGACGCGGGCCGCCCCCTCGGGTCCCAAGCGGGTGTCTGGCTCCAGATCTGTGAGTCCTCCGGGACCCACAGGCTCGCGGGCGCTCCACGCTTCGTGCCCGCAAGGCCAGCGCCCACGGGAAGGAGCCCCGGCGGCTGGAAAGCCGAGGACCTGAAGCTCCGCCCACAAGACCATCCGCCGTCCTGCTGGTCACCCGGACAGACGGACAGACGGCCGACGCCGCCCGGGCGGTGGGGGAGCGGCTGCAGGAGCCCAGGCCGGCCTGCGGTGGGGGCAGCGCGGCCTGAGAGCCCTGGCTTCTCCCGGAGGGTCAGTCACTGAGGGTCAGGCCACCGCCTCTGCACACCGCCCGCCTTCCACCGCCCCAGCCCAGCGGGGCTGTCCAGAGCCGGGACCAGCGCCGAGCTGGACGGAAACTCTGACAGCTTCAAGCCACACACGTTACAGATGGGTCAGAACCAGTAAGCCGAGGGGCTGGGTCAGGGATACAGGGACATGGTGGCCTGGACACTGCAGACGGGTCAGGACCAGGCGAGCAGAGGGACCGGGCCAGGGATACAGGTGAGAATGTGCCAAGGGTTCAAGTCCCAGCTCTGCCGCTGCCTACTGGATGGCAGTCAAGCATCTCATCTCTCCGGGCTACATCGTCTGTGAGACGGGGTGAGGGAGCCGATGTGGGACGTTGTGAGGATGGGTGAGTGAGTTCGGGTCCAGCACCCAGGACAGCGCCTGCCCAGGAAGCCCACCGCGTGCTGGCTGCCGCTGGCACGTTCTCACTCACGTCGCATTCTGTCATAGAGCACAGTCACGTTATGATCACCTAAATCATGCTATCACATTATAATTGTTATGTATTGCAGTGTTGCCGCATAAATTATGTGGTTAGCGGTAACTGTAATACACAAAGTTGTCATCACTGCCACGTGGCAGACGGGAGGCTCACTGTTTACACCAATCGGGATCACATGGAGGTCTCCGTACACCCTGGGAGGCCCCCATGGCCCCGGCCCCCATGGCGGTGCAGGCTGAGGTTCTAGAAGGCCCAGGGATGTGTCCTTGGTCTCAGCCGACGCTTTCGGCACAGGCCGTCAGCCTCCGGGTGGCTCAGCTTCACCCCGACTCCGCTACAGAGAGCTGGAATCTCACAGGCACGGAGCCGTCCACACCAATGACAGGTCAAGGTCAGGTGATAACATGCAACAAACATGGAATACGCCTGGGGGTGCCATGGGGTGCCATGGGCCAGTGACCACATGTGAACCAGAGTGGGTGTCCCTGCCCTCAGGGGCCTCCCTGCCCCTGGGCCTGGCACTGGGTCAGCACAAAGTTGAGACCCTTAGGCACCAGCCGCCCCTGGCACAGATGGGGACAGGGCCAGGGAGGAAGGTCATGGCCAAGGTCATACAGAGGCCCCCTCAGAGCACCCAGGGCCGCAGAGCAGGCGGCCTGATCTCGCCTCCTGGTTCAGGGGACTGAGCGGCCCACACCTCCTCCAGGAAGCCAACTGGACTCCACAGTGCCCGCCCCCCCCACATCCCCCGCCCTACCCTTCCCCCCCACCACCACCCCCCCACACACACACACACACAGGCCAGCCATCCTCCACCAGGCTGCCCGGCAGACTCCGAGGAGACGCCACTCCGTATCAAAGACCAATGCGGAGCTTTGAACATCCCCCACTTTGAAGCCGCCTCGGACGCGGTCCGGGCCTGCACACACCTGCGGGAAGACAGCCCGGTTCGCCACGGCGCGTCTGACACACGTGTGCGGGCCCTTGATCCGCCTCCGGCCGACGGCAGCTCCCGGCTTGGCTTCGATGAGCACATCCACCCAGGACAGGAAGCGGGGGTACCGTGGGGAGCCGCTTCAGAGAAAGCGCTTCCATAAACTGAGACAGATCCGCCCGGAAACGGTGCCGGTGCTCAGCCGTGTGACCGGCCAGTACCCAGCGGCCCCCACAGCTGACCACAGGCCTGACTGGGCAGCGAGGAGGAGGGTGGGGCCCTGGGGGACAGGGGGTGATATTCAGGCCCTTCATATGCAGGTCCCCGGTTTTCACTCGGCCCAAACGCCTCATCACTCAGAGTCGCTATGCCCAGCCACTGAGGAGGTGTGGGCAGGCCGGCCGTGGCCGGGGGTGGGGACACGGAGCTGGTCCTGTGGCATGCTGGGAGGCCCACGGGCAGAGGGGACCAGGGCACCTGCCTAGAGTGATGTCGGGAGGGCAGGCCCGTTTCACTCTCTGTTAGCTCGCTGCTGCCTCCACTCCAACTAGATGGATCCAGACGGGCCGGTGTCCCAGCCGCCCTCCCCTCACAGGACTGAGCACCGTGTCTTGGGGTGCGGGGAGCTCCTGGGTCTGCCAGCCTCACGCTCCAGTGAGCCCGGCCGCAGAGCCACGCGCCCACCTGCTCAGACGCAGCCAGCGTTGGCCGCTCACTCCGGTCCCTGGCTGCATCCCACCCCCCGCAGGAGGGCGCTCGCCTCCTCGGATCAGAGAGGTGTGCCCTGAGGACACTGCCCTGGGAACAAGCCAGAGCCCAAAGGACAGGCCTGCTGCTGCCCCTCCTCAGACCCACAGAGGCAGAACACCACGTGGCTCCGTGGCTGAGCAGTGACCTGTGAACCAGGTCGATTCCCGGTCGGGGCACATGCTCAGGTTGCAGGCTCCCTCCCCAGTGTGGGGGGGTGTGGGAGGCAGCCAACGGATGATTCTCTCTCATCTTCCATGTTTCTATCTCTCCCCCGCTTCCTCTCTGAAATCAATAAAAAAAATATATTCGTACAGAGTGGAAGGGAGAGGGTTAGAGAGTTAGAAACATGGACCAGCAGCTGCCTCTTGCACACCTCCTACTGGGCTTGTGCCCGAAACCAAGGTACATGCCCTTGACCGGAATCGAACCTTGGACCTATCAGTCTGCAGGCTGACGCTCTATCCACTGAGTCAAACTAGTTTCGGCAAAATATATATTTTAAAAAGGAAATAGATGGGGGTGCAGGGGCTGGGGGAGGGGAGCGGAGTGAACGTTCAATCAGACAAAGTGTTCATTGCAGACGATGGGCAAGTCCTGGGAGCAGATGGTGGTGCAGTTCGCACAGCCGTGGGCACATCTTTAATGCCGGAGCCGTTCACCAGCCGTGATTACACGGCAGCTTTCACCTGATGGGCATTTCCCACCATCTCAGCCATGCCGCTGCCGTCACAGGCACCACAGACAGCCCGGGGCTGGGGCAGCGGGGTTAGTTCTCACGGGTCCGGCTTCCGGAGCCCAAGGGCGGGTGGAGACGCTGGGACCTCTGAGCTCCGGGGCAGGGCGGGGAGGACAAGAACACCATTTATAATCACTTCATCCTGTGACCTAATCTCCCAGGTGCCTCACTTCCTCGTGCCATCACCCTGGGCAGGAGTGGGAGACGTCAACATCGGAACTTGGGGAAACACAGACACTCAGACCACAGCAACCACACACATGGACACGTGCTCACACACACACACACACACACACACACGTGTGTGCATTTTAGCATCTGGACCTGGGGCCTCCTGCCCGTCATGTCCCCCAGCTGTGTCCCTTTCAGCCCATTGCTCAGGCCTTCGTTAAACAACCGCTTCTTTTTTAAAATATATTTTATTGATTTCAGAAGGGAACAGAGAGAGATAAAAACATCCATGAGAGATGAACATGGATCGGCTGCCTCCTGCACGCCCCACACTGGGGATGGAGCCCACAGCCCTGGCAGCCAACGGGGAGTCAAACCATGACCTCCTGGTTCATAGGTCGATGCTCAACCACTGAGCCACCCGGCTGGGCAAACAACTGTTTCTTTTCATTTTTTTTTTTCTTTAATTCTTTATTGTTTAAAGTTTTACACGTCTCCTTCCTCCCCCCGCCTATTGACCCCTCCCCGGTCATCCCCGCCCCCTGGCACATGCCCTCACCCCCGGGTGCCTGTGTCCGTGGGTTCTGCTTATACGCGTGCCTACAAGTCCTTCGATCCCTCACAGCCCATCCCTCCCCCCTCCGCCTTCCCTCTGAGGTTTAATGGTCTGATCGGTGTTTCTCTGTCTCTGGATCTATTTTTGTTCATCAGTCTATGTTGATCATTATTTTCCACAAATGCGTGGGGTCATGTGACATTTATTTCTCCGGCTGGCTTACCGCGTTTAGCACGCTGCTCTCCAGGGCCCTCCGTGCTGTCGCTGATGCTCAGAGTCCTTCCTTTCACCGCAGGCGGAGCTCGTGGTGTGGCTGCACCGCCGGCTTCTGGTCCTCGTCGCTGACGGCACTCGGGCTGCTTCCGTCCTGGCCGTGGTCGGTTGTGCTGCTGTGATCCCAGGGAGCAAAGCAACCGTTTCTCAAAGCCCACGTGCTGGGCATCGGACTGGAGGCGCCGTGACTTCTGCCCAGAGAACATGCCGCTCAGGGAGGGGGCAGGCCTGGAACAGCCGCTGGCTGTGGCTGTGGCTGCACCGGGTGCCGGGTGCCGGGTGCCAGGAGCCGGGAGCCGGGAGCCGGGTGCTGGGGGCTGGGAGCCGGGTGGGAGAGGGCCAGGGCTCGGTGCCGGGAGCCGGGTGCCGGGTGCCGGGAGCCGGGAGCAGGGAGCCGGGAGCCGGGAGCCAGGAGCCTGGTGCCGGGAGCCGGGAGCCGGGAGCCGGGAGCCGGGAGCCAGGTGCCGGGGGCTGGGAGCCACCGGGTGCCGGGTGCCGGGTGCCGGGTGCCGGGAGCCTGGTGCCGGGAGCCGGGAGCCGGGAGCCGGGGGCTGGGGGCTGGGAGCCAGGTGGGAGAGGGCTAGGGCTGGGTGCCGGGAGCCGGGTACCGGGTGCCAGGTGCCGGGTGCCAGGTGCCGGGGGCTGGGAGCCGAGTGGGAGAGGGCCAGGGCTGGGTGCCGGGAGCTGGGTGCCGGGAGCCAGGTGCCAGGTGCCGGGTGCCGGGTGCCAGGTGCCGGGTGCCGGGAGCCGGGGGCCGGGAGCCGGGAGCCGGGAGCCGGGTGGGAGAGGGCCAGGGCTGGGTGCCGGGAGCCGGGTGCCAGGTGCCAGGTGCCGGGAGCCGGGGGCCAGGAGCCGGGGGCCAGGTGCCCGGAGCCAGGAGCCGGGGGCCGGGGGCCGGGGGCCGGGTGGGAGAGGGCCAGGGCTGGGTGCCGGGAGCCGGGGGCCGGGAGCCGGGGGCCGGGGGCTGTGGGCCGGGGTCGGGGGCCTGGTGCCGGGTGGGAGAGGGCCAAGGCTGGGTGCCGGGAGCTGGGTGCCGGGTGCCGGGAGCCGGGAGCCAGGTGCCGGGAGCCGGGGGCCGGGAGCCGGGAGCCGGGGGCCGGGAGCCGGGGGCCGAGGGCCGGGGACCGGGGGCCGGGTGCCCGGTGCCGGGTGGGAGAGGGCCAGGGCTGGGGAAGGGCAGCTGGAGGCATTTCTCTCCGTTTTCCCCGGGGCCTCGGGCAGCGGGGCAGTCACAGGCGGGCAGGCCTGTCCGCCTCCGCCGCCCAGTCCGCTGCTGCCCCTGGGAACCGGGAGCGAACGGCCGCGCTGGGGCAGTGTGGGATGTGACGCTGACTCACCACCCCCCTCGTCATCCCTCACGCTCCGTCCCCATGAACTGGCAGGAGAGACAATGGCCAGCAGCCACCTCCTGCGCCCTCTCCCGTGGGACCAGGACATGCCCTGAGCCTCGCTCCCACATGGTCCAGTTCGCCCACGTTGCATCTGTCATCCCACCACGGGGCATCTTTTCACCTTGGGCAACTTGGCGAATGCCCTCTTTCCAGACTCTCAATCCGGCTGCCATTGGAGCACCTGACAGCGTCATGTGGGCCCTAGTCTGCTCGTGGACCATTTAATCCAGGATCAGAGATCATGGTCCCCTCCCAGTGTTCCCCCTAGGAGCCAAATCTGAGACGATTTGAGCAGGAAAATAATGACAAGAATGGATGAAGCTCATTGAAAACGTAGGTAAGCCACGAGACTGTAACATATAAATCAATGAAAAAATAAATGAACTACATGAAACTTTTATAGACCGCATAAACAGATTTAATAACTGCTAATGTGATCATCTTAATACACTGATGGGAGAGACGAGAGAGCTCTCTTCCTCAGGGAGAAGGCCTAGTACTAAGCCTCGAAGGAATGATGCCATTAGGAAGCATCAACTCAGGCTGAAACTAGAGAGCCCTGGCCGGTGGCTCAGTGGTTAGAGTTCGCCCACACACTGAGGGGTGAGGGTTTGATTCCCAGTCAAGGGCACATTCCAGGTTTGCAGGTTCCATCACTGGCCCCAGTCAGCATGTGCGGGAGGCAATCCATCCATGTGTTTTTCTCACATGGATGTTTCTCTCTCTCCACCACCCCTCGTCCCCACCTGCCCCCCCCCCACCTTTCCTCCCTTCCACTCTCTCTAAAAATCATGGGGAAAATAGCCTCAGGTGAGGATTAACAACAAAAACCTCGAGGCTGAAGCTTTGTCTGGAAGAGTACAATACTTAGCTTCTCAGAGTGTCTCCCCCATCGGCCTGTGAGGCATAAAGGGGAGGAGTCACATACAGGAAGTAATTAAAAGCTAGTGGGCGCCAAGGGATGGAGGTTAGAGTCCCTGAGGCTGAGGCCGCTGTGCCTCCACTGTGGGCAGTGAGAGCCCAGCCTCGCCTCAGCAGTCTCGGCCCAGAAAGCATCGCTCAAACCCAAACGCGAGGGAAAGGCAGGAAACCCAAACTCAGGGGCATCACATCACCACTGGCCTATGGTCTTCCCAAATATCCGGGAACTAGCCAGGTGGAAGGCGACTAAACAAGAGGTGACTATGGGCACTGCGTGAGCTGGACTAGACCCTGGACAGTGGAAAATGAAGCGGGTCTGAAGGATATTATTGGGATAGATGAAGAAATTTAAACATATATGATAGATAAGTAATGATAAATGGATAGGAGATAGATAGATAGATAGATAGATAGATAGATAGATAGATATAGGTAGGTATGTAGATAAATGATCGATAGAGGATGATAAGGCCAAAATGGGCCACATGGGCACAAGGGTGTCTTGGAGTAAGAATACAAGACCTGACTGCTTGCAACTGCCAGGCTGGGAGTGGCCAGGCCCGGAGCAGCCGGGTCTGGTGTGGCCAGGCCCGGAGCAGAGGCTGCCAGGCTGGGAGCGGCCAGGCCCGGAGCAGCCGGGTCTGGTGTGGCCAGGCCCGGAGCAGAGGCTGCCAGGCTGGGAGCGGCCAGGCCCAGAGCAGCCGGGTCTGGTGCGGCCAGGCCAGGAGCAGCAGCTGACAGGCTGGGAGCAGCCAGGCCCGGAGTGGCCGGGCCCGGAGCAACCGGGCCCAGAGCAGCTGGGTCGGGTGTGGCCAGGCCTGTAGCAACAACAGTCAGGTCCAGAGCAACTAGGTCAGGAGCGGCAGTGAACAGACCCGGAGCAGCGACTGCCATGCTGGGAGCGGCCAGGCCCGGAACAGCCGGGTCTGGTGTGGCCAGGCCCGGAGCAGAGGCTGCCAGGCTGGGAGCGGCCAGGCCCAGAGCAGCCGGGTCTGGTGCGGCCAGGCCAGGAGCAGCAGCTGACAGGCTGGGAGCAGCCAGGCCCGGAGTGGCCGGGCCCGGAGCAACCGGGCCCAGAGCAGCTGGGTCGGGTGTGGCCAGGTCTGTAGCAGCAACAGCCAAGTCCAGAGCAACTAGGTGGGGAGTGGCAGTGACCAGACCCAGAGCAGCAACAGCCAGGCTGGGAGCGGCCAGGCCTGGAACAGCCGGGTCTGGTGTGGCCAGGCCCAGAGCAGTGGCTGCCAGGCTGGGAGCGGCCAGGCTTGGAGCAGCGGCTGCCAGACTGGGAGCGGCCAGGCCCGGAGCAGCCGGGTCCGATGCGGCCAGGCCCGGAGAAGCGGCTGTCAGGCTGGGAGCAGCCAGGCCCGGAGCGGCCGGGCCCGGAGCAATTGGGCCCAGAGCAGCCGAGTCAGGTGTGGCCAGGCCTGTAGCAGCAACAGCCAAGTCCAGAGCAACTGGGTCAGGAGCGGCAGTGACCAGACACGGAGCAGCTGGTTGTGGAACAAACCAGAGCAACAGAGGCCAGGCCCGGAGCAGCCTGGCCCAAAACAGCTCGCTCCTCACCTGCCCCTGCCCCACGGCTGCCTCTCAGACACGGCTGGAAACTTTTGCGGGAACTTGAGGGTCTGCTGAATCAAGTGATGAAGGCTTAGATCTGGATGTGTTGAGTTAGTATAGGGCTGGGGTGTTGATCTGTGAGTGCCTTGGGTGGGGCCTGGATGAGGCTGGTTGTCCTATTAGGAAATGTCTTTTGTGTGAAGTGTATCATTGGGCATGTGGAGGTATTATTGATATGAGAAAATGCTAAGTAACAGATTTGCTATCTGAAAAGAGATTTACTATCGGGGAAAGGGAGGGAGGAAGAGACTGAACATAAACTGTGCACCAATGGATGAGGATGAGGGGGCAGAGGGTGGGGTGGGAACCTGGTGGAGGGGGGAAGAAACGAGGAACCTGTGTAATAATATGAACAATAAAGATTGATTAAAAAAAAAAAAAAAAAAAAAAAAAAAAAAAGACCTGACTGCTTGCACCTTCTGTATCGATTTGGAATGGCATCAGGATCAGACATTACAGGAATTTCTCAAGATTCCACCTGCCCAGAGGCACATTGCTTGCGGGGGTCTCCGACTGTCCTCAGGTTCGATGGTTTTCCAGGAGGATTTGCAGAGTTCCGAAAGGGTTCTTTCTAACGGGAGGAAGTGATTCGGTTTCCCAACATCGCCGCGGGAAGGAAGGAGGCTCGAGAACTGAGGTCCCACTGCGCCCAGGAATGCTCTGTGGAGAGCAGCAGGTTCTCTTCCCGGATCCCAGGTGCCCAGGGAGGTGCCGGCCGCTGGTGCGCTGGGGTTATGCTGCTGACTTGGGGGCTTTTGTCGCGGGCACGGAATGCTGGCATCCAGAAAACACGGCTGGCGAGATGCCGGCCTGGTGCCACATCCAGAAGACACGCTGGTGAGAGGAGCAGGAAAAGTGCTGTTTCCAGTCCTGCAAACACAGCCCTCGGGTTCCCTGGGAGCCGGCTCGGGGATTTGGAGGGCGTTTAGCTCACAGAGTGAAGCGTCCTCTTGAATTAGTAAAGGGGCAGATCCAGGTTTCTCTGAACCTGAAACATGAAGTAATTATGCAACCAGAACTCACAGCAGGAGATGTTTTATGGAACCTAATTAAGGCGAGGCAGGAGGAGCGAGAAATTCGAACCAGGGAAGGAATACGCCCTGGGGCACGGGGCCTGGGGTGCGAGTGAGCTGAGCAGAGCCAGCCAGCAGGAGGCGGCCGAGCAGGGACAGGAGCCGGTCTACCCATGCCAACGGCACATGGGGCAAAGATCCCAATCCTGCCTCAGTCACTTACTAGCTGTGTAACCTTGGGTAAGTTGCCTACCTTCTCTGTGCCCTAGATTCCCCATCTATAAGTTGAAAGTAATGATGATGATAATACCGATTTCACAGGATCATTGTGGGATGCCTTAATATTTATAAAGTCAAAAATTAATAAATATACTCTGTTTCTGCTTTCCTGTCTATAAAAGCATAGAACTGTTCTGAGACACAAATTAAATGAGGTTATGGTGATTATTGAGCACAATCCTTGGAACACAATCCACAATAAAGAGTAGCTACAATTTATCATCATCATCACCAACACCATCGCTTTCATCACATCATCCTCATCACCACAATCATCACCCTCCTCACCATCATCACCCTATCATCACCACCACCATCACCACCACCATTACCATCACCATCGCTTTCATTACATCAACCTCATAACCACCACCATCATCACCATCACTATCACCCTCCTCACCATTATCCCACCTCTCATCATCATCGTAGTCATCTTCCTATTCATACACCTTGAGGACAGTAGTGTCTTTCCCATGGACTTCATGGGGCTTAAGGAAGGCCACTGAAATGAAAACCTCACAAATGCATTGTTTTATCATTACTAACCCAAAAAAGTTAAGCTGTATTTCTTTCAATCCCTTCTCAAAGCACAGCTTCTCAAAAACAGATTTTGAAATCCTGTATCACTGTTATTAGGATATTCTCCATTCAGAGCTCCGTTCGAAGCTCCATGATCAAGAAGTCTCACATCTTCCTCAATGCAGGGTGCACTACCTCTCTGTCTTGAAGGCCTAGGAGCTCATCTGTTCCCCAGGATCCTGGCATACAGCCCCAGACCCCAATGGGCCAGAACCAATCCCCACCAAAAGAAAACACCCATTGTTGTGACTGAGCCTCTAAGCATTCAGTCTTCCTCCACCGCCCACCACCATAAACTCACACATGCATGTGTGTGTCCACACACACACACGTCACCCCCTTGGTCAAGGAGCTCAGGAGTAATTAGGGCCATAACCTAAAACATCATAACATCTCATGTTCTCTCTGGCCTGCCACAACCAAACGCCACCCAAGTCTCTGACTCCTCCGCTGTGAACACCTCCTGTCAGTGACATGCATGTGGCATCAGCTGGCACCACATGATACTTCTGAACATGACAAGGTCCTCAGGTTAGACGTGAACAGTTTAGGGGAATCTAAGTGAGCCTGTTCAGAGCCCCTTCTCTGCTAAAGGCTCCAATGAGCAGAGGCGGCTGCCTCCTCAGAGAGTGGTCAGTGCTTGTCAGGATGCTAACAGCTGAGCCTCCCCACCTCCAGCAAGCACTTTCTCAGAGCAAAAGAGAAATAACATGAGGAGCAAGAGTCAAGGATGTCCAGGTTCTCATAAAAACCTTGGGGTATAACACAGTTACTGTAGTCCACCACAGAAGTCATTCCTTCTTTCCACCCATCCATCCATGCATCCTTCCACCTATCATGCACCCATCCATCCATCCTTTCCTTTCAATCCATCATCCATCCATCCATCTATGCATCTTTCAATCATCCATCCATCTACCCATCCTTCACTCACTCATCGTCTTTCCACTTCTTTGGTTCACAAAGAGTCTTTCCTAAGGTTTTGCACACAGACTGGAGCTCCCCACAGCCCCCTGGTCCCTGTAGGAGATTCACCCAAATGCAGGCATATCAACCTGCTATCTGTACTTTAGAAATCAAGCTGCAAATAGTTCTAGAGAGCAATTTTAAACAATGGTTTAAAAAAAAATGCAAGACTAGACCCTGGAGTTTCCTTTTGTAAAAAATAAAATAAAAAAGAGAGAGAAATGGAGACAATTTTTTTTTTTTTTTTTATACCTCAACAATAAAAGAGTTGTTTGGAATAGTCCCACGTTGTTCCTATTTGACCCAGTTCTTACAAGATTGGCACTGTGTTTGGAACAGCCTGGGGGCAGGTCACTCAGCAAATGCTAAGATTTGCTCAGAAACCTCATCCTGTCTCCAGCAGTAGACGCTGAAGACCTTGCTCTCACTGGGGTTGCCTCCTGCCCCTCCACATATTAATCTTTCAAATGAGCCCATCTAACAGCATCAACATGGCTTCCCACCTGACCTTGGCGCGGCAGCCCATAAAGCAATTCTAGGTCGTGAGGACATTGAAAAACACCCAGCCCCAGTTTTCCCCTAGGAATACAGCAATAATTTAAGCATATTAGGAAATAAGGTGTCAAATGCTGCTATGTGTAGATTTTTTAAATTCTGAGGCTAGACAACCAAGTTTTCATATATCTTTTAACAAAAAAAAAAAAAAAATCAATGTAAGTATATTTCAGGTTGCCTCTCTACATCTTGGCAGGTTGAATATCAAAATAAGCAGAGCTTGGTGATGCCCCATTCCATATGTCACCTTGGAGAAAGAGAGATCAATTTTAAGAGACCAGAATTATTGAAAGAAACCCCAAAACTATCCTTATTTTTTATGATGTACACCCTCTCCCAAACTTGGCAAAATTAGCTGGCCTGAATATATTGTTTTTTACTACATTCATCTGTCTTCCTGCAATTTGGATCGACTTCAGGAACCTTTCAGAATTCATTTGATAAAATGCTGCTCTGTGTCATTATTGATTTTAGTTCCCGTGTAAAACAGGAAGTTTATGTCCACATTTCGGACATAAATACAGCCACGCTGTCTAAATGTTATACCTCCCTGTCACAGAGCAGCAGTGAAAACATAAACATGCTTTTAATTGACCTTCAGGCACCTAAAGTAGATGGCATGGCATGGACACGCCAGGGTTGGCGTCTCCTTCCATCGGCAATGCAACATCCTCTGGCTAGGAACGCGCTCTCAAAGCCATTCCTCTTCATTAAAAAGCAGAGACACACGGAAGCCTCCCTCGACAAGAGCCACCTCCGCCTAATCGCTCCGAGAAACCTGAAGAGGCGCTGAGCATAAGTAGTGTGTCCTCACACACAAAGCGCATGCGGGCTGGTCTTCACCTGCTGAGAAACCCTCTCTTCTCTCTGCTTAACAATGCTTTCAAGAGTGAAGACCAAGCGGGTTCAGTACCGTGGACAGCGCCAGGCTATTTTAGGGGACGTTCAGGACCATAGTCAGCGCACCAGGTTGCAAGGGCGTGCAGGACAGAGCACTGGATTCCCCCAAGTTTTCTAAAAGAGAGTTCTAATTATTCCCCTCCCCCGCAAAAAAAGAGAGGGAAGTTAAATCTAAATGACACACTTTTTCTTTCAATGCTTTAAACCAGAAGTCAACAAACGTTTTCTTCAAAAGACCAAATGTAAAAAAAAAAAAAAAAAAAAAGACCAGATGTAAATATGTTCAACTCTGCCTTGTAGCCCAAAGTCGCTAAATTAATAGGTGTGGCTATCTTTCCAAAAATAAAAATGTAATTTACAAAAGGCGGCAGATTTGGTCTGTGGGCTGTAGTTTGCTAACACCTACTCTATGTTAAAAGGGAAGTGCTGAGCCAAAACCGGTTTGGCTCAATGGATAGAGCGTCGGCTTGGGGACTGCCGGGTCCCGGGTTCGATTCCGGTCAAGGGCATGTACCTTGGTTGCGGGCATATCCCCAGCAGGGGGTGTGCAAGAGGCAGCTGTTCGATTACTCTCTCTCATCGATGTTTCTAACTCTCTCTCTCCCTTCCTATCTGTACAAAATCAATAAGATATATATTTTTTTTAAAAAGAGAAGTGCTGAGAAATGAGTGAAGGGCATCAAACAGCTGGGAATCTAAGGATGTCTCTGGTGGTATGGTCAGATGACATCCCAGCAGTAAGAAACCAGCTTTGTACATCAACAAAGGGTGTGTTTTCTTAGTTCTCCTGCAATTTGACCTTCGTAAGCTTTGCTTTACATCCTTGACAACTAGAACTGAAAGAATAAAGAAGGTTCAAGATACCAGTGAGCATTTACCCGCCCCCCCAGTCTTCCTGGGCCACGGGGAGTCCCCGGAGGAACGGGAGCCAATCCCCAGGAACTGATCCCTCCCTAGCATCTTGGGATGGAGCAGCTCGGACACCCCCTCTCACCTCCAAATGGCCTAGGTCTAAGCAGGGGGCTGGTAAGGGAAGCTGTTCTTTGGAACATGAGACTGGGGGGAAGACGGGAAGAGTGGGCAGGACTGAGCTGAGATGTGGCGTTCGGAAGGCTCTGCTCTATTATAGATCTGAGTGCTTCTCTCCTCCTGAACACATTAGCTGCTAATTGGCTTCGGCAATTTAAAGAAAAAAGACTAGATTCAATTTCCACTCCCTTAAAATGCAATCTTGACAATTTATGAAAAGCAACCAAATATACTGCAGAGATGAATAGATTTTTTTTTTTTTTGGCTATAATCTTTCTTAAAAGCACTTGAAGAGGTAAAAATATTCTTAAATCAAAATGAATGCCACACTTAATAAAATGCAAGTTGGCATAATTAATCGAGCGGTTTCTCTATTAGAGAGGACAAATAGAGTTCCGTTTCCAGCGGTTAGGGCTCGTCCTGGATGAATCCATTTAGAACGGGCAATTATGAAATGAAGAGGATCTGGCTGCCAGAGCTGTGCAGGCCCCATAGACGTGCCCGCCACTCAGACAATGCTCACGACCTTGGCAGGAAATGGCCCTCGGCGGGAGCGAGGCTGAGGAAGGCCTCAGGAGGAGTGGGGAGAGGCAGGGAGACAGTCACTGCGGTGCGGGAAGTAGGTGCAGAGCCGAGGTGGAAGTTTCCAGAAGAGGGATAGAAGGCCTAGCCACAGGAAAGGAGGCACTGAGGGAGACGGTGAGGGGAGAGGAGCCACCCCCCGACCCCAGGAATCCCCATGTAGATAGGATTTCACCTGTCAGTGACTGAACATGCATGCACACAGCTCGACCAAGGCACACAGAGCTGAGGAAACACAGGCAGACACACACCTCACATATATACACACATACACACACACACACACACACTCTCTCTCTCTCCTTCTCTCTCTTTCTCTCAAAGAGCAACGGGAAGAATATCCTCAGGTAACGAAAATAACAAAACCAAAGGTAAATGCCCAACACCTCACCCCCACCCCCCACCAGGCCTTCTTTCTCCATTTCACAGCAGCTCTGTGAGGTGAGATGCTCAGGTCCCCTTCCCTCCCCCCCACTTCAGGGGCTGGCCCCAGGCTCTGATCAAGGAGCGGACGGTGTGTTCCACCACTAAGCCGATGGAGAAAGACCGAGGGGCTGTGGGCACGCTTGGTAACCTCCCCAACACCACACACAAGCCCTGCAGTTATAGACGCCCTCGCTCAGAACCTCAGCGGTGAGCCGATAAGCAAGCAGTTTCTAGGGACCCAACCCCCACCTCTCCCCGTGGGTCTGTGGCCCGTGCTATGACTCCTCCATTTACGTTTGTTCCTGGGATGATTCCACCGATGCTGGTTTCTCCCAGCTCTGGACAACAGCTCCAACAGGCCGGCCCGGAGTCCGCTGGGCTCACTGCTCCCCAGGCAGGCACGTGGGGAGCTCAGCACACTGTGGAGTGAGGGAGGGAGTAAACCTGGGAGAGCAGAGCCACCTGCTTCCATGTCCTGAAGTGAAAGTCCCGAATGGTAAAAAAGTGAAAACGGCCCTGGTTGCAGGCACATCTCCAGTAGGGGGTGTGCAGGAGGCAGCTGATCGATGTTTCCCTCTCATCAATGTTTCTAACTCTCTATCCCTCTCCCTTCCCCTCTGGAAAAATCAATATATTAAAAAAAAAAAAGTGAAAATGGGCAGATTTCATTGTGTGTGTGTGTGTGTGTGCATGTGTGTGGTGGGGGGTGGGAATCTGGTAATGCCCAAGGACAAGAACTTAAAGCTGAGTTGAGGTCTGAGGAATGGATTCCCCAGGAAAATGGGGGCGGGAAAGAAGGACACCCAGGCAGAGGGAGCAGTGCATGTTGGGGGAGGGGCTCTGTGGAGAGGCCGGGGGCTTGTCTGCAGGCGCTGCCATAAATAACCTGGCACACAGCTGCCCGTCGGCCACTGCGCTGGTTCTGAGAACTCGGAGCTCTGGAGGCCCAAAGGGGAGCCGCTGCGCCCGGAGGCTCTGAGGCAAGGTCAGTGCGAATGCAGGTGGTGCTGAACACGGATCTGTGTTTTCTTAGCAGCCAGCAGTCGGCTGGCTTCTGGTCCGATGGGTTTCCTGCCACCACAGCCGTCTCCCCGGGTCTGTGTGGGAAACAGCACGGAGAAGCAAGGCCTGGGAGGGAGCGGGTGCGACTGCCGGGGAGGTGACTGTGTCCGTGTGTGTGTGTGTGCATACACAATGTGTGTGCATGTGTGGGGATGCACATGTGTCATGTCTGCGTGCATATGTGCATGTGGGGGAGGGATGTATATACGTCATGCCCGTGTGTGTGCAAGTGGGGTGTATACACGTGCCATGTCTGTATGTACGTGTGTGTGCATGCAGGTGTGTATACACAGGGGTCGTGCCTGTGCATGCATGTGTGTGCAATGTGTGTGTGCATGATGAGGTGTGTACACGTGTGCCGTGCCTGTGTGTGCACACATGTGGGTGCATGCATGTGTGCACGCGAAGACTGCACGCGCCCTCCCTCACTGCCAAGCTCGACCCCATGTGCCGTCTAACTGCAGGTTCTCTGCGAGGGAAGAGCTGGTGAGCCTCAGGTGCCCTCACTTGTCTGCCCTGCAGGGGCCTCAGCTGTGTTCGCCGGCTCTGAGAGAGTCATGCCGCGCAAGCATGACTAAAGCTCCCGGGAGGACACGACAGGAGGACAGGAGGCACCCGCCTTGCGGTGTCACAGTGCCCACAGGGACCCTTCAGCAGCGCCCGAGGCCAGGGCGCGACAGAGTGCACGTTCCAGCCTTCACAGCTTCACCGCAGAGCTGATGCTCCCGACAGAACGGCCTGACCCAAAGGCTCTCACCTGTGAGAGGACAGCCGCAGGCCAGCCAGTGCGTCTGTTTGCAAAGCACCTGGATCCTGGAGCAGCCGCAGCCGCCATCTGGGCTCAGTCAGGGCAGGGCAGCCTGCAGCTGCAGCCCGGGTGAGCTCTGGAGCCCGCCATGTCCTTTTCAGAGGCACATCCCGGGGCCAGGAGCTGGAGCTGGGGGCCTGGGAGTGTGCGGGCAAGGCTGGGGGCTCCTTGTAAAATGTCAATGCTGAGAAGCACCGTCCCTGGGCTGACAGGAGCCAGCTCATCCCAGGAGCTGGGAGAGGGGCCCTGAGGGACAGCAGGGGAGGAGAGGAATGTGGGGTGAAGGGGTTAGGTCCCCCCTCCATAATATAAGCGGAGCCTCTTTAAAAATGGAAGAACTGCCTTGCACGTATTGGGCCCCGAACCTCTGGGATATTAAAATGGAGCAAAATAACCTTTGCACAGGGCTTAAGCTCCTGTCCCAGAGAGCTGTGTGCAAAGATGACAACACAACAGATATTATGACCCAGGGGCTGATGGCTACAGGGCTAAGGCTTAAAAGTGTCTGGAATTAGGGTCACCCCACCAGCTTGGCTCAGTGGCTAAGCATCGACCTATGAACCAGGAGGTCAGGGTTCGATTCCCAGTCAGGACACAGGCCGGACTGTGGGCTTCATCCCCAGTGGGGGGCGTGCAGGAAGCAGCCAACCCATGATTCTCTCTCATCTCATCTGATGTTTCTATCTCTCCCTCTCCCTTCCTCTCTAAAATCAATAAAATTGAATTTATTTTAAAAACACACTACCGTGTTTCCCCGAAAATAAGACATCCTCCAAAAGTAAGACCTATCTACAGGTTTCCGAGTGAAATATAAGGCATCCCCCCGAAAATAAGGCCCCCCTAGGCTCTGTCTTAAAATGCTATTGCTAAACATGAGAGATTTGGTCCACTGATTCTGAAAGAAATGGAGTCACAAGAAATTCAACAGGAAATCCAGGAATTGGATTGTTATGATGATGTTCCAGAAGATGAAGACATGATTGTCATTGAATAAATGAGTAAATTCTTGATACTATAGGATTAAGTTTGTCTGGTTTGTGTTGACAACTACCGTACTACCGTATCGTATGCAGGTAATAAATTTCCTTTATTTTCATTTAACAATAAATGTGTACCGCATTCTTCTTCATGGAAAAATAAGACATCCCCTGAAAATAAGACCTAGTGCATCTTTGGGAGCAAAAGTTAATATAAGACACCGTCTTATTTTCGGGGAAACAGGGTAGCATCACTGTCAGCTGATCTGCACCTGCAGAAACACCTTCCTCCGATAGATGTTGTTAACAAAAAACAACCACTGAAACCTGTAAAGAATTTTTGTGAGTTTATCTGAGCCAAACTGTCGACATATGTCGGGAAGCAGAACCTCATCAGATTGAGATAATGCTCCGGGGAATGGCGGGTTACATTTCTATATTTATACATTGCAATCAAAGGAAAGGGATGTAGGTGGGTTACATGAAATTTATTGGTGATAGATTAGGGAGGTGGGACAAAGCAAAGCAGGGAAACCTCTGGGATAGGGTAAAAAGTAAAATGATGGACACATACTTAGGTGGGTACAGGAACAATCAACATGATAATGAGGGAATTTGAGGCATCCGTCCTGGCACCCAACATATTTGGTTGTGCCCCAAGGGCTCCAGAAAAAAAGAGAAGTTACAAGTTACCCCGACATCTCACAGATATGTTATCTTAGAGGTAGAAAGGCAAATAGGCTCCGTAAAGAAGATCTAAGTTGATCTTTGTCAGAGAAAATACCGGCCTAGGACATGACTACCCACTATAACCTGTTTATAGTTAAATATTTAATTTTCAAACCATCTTTTGTGGTTAGTTTAGGTCTCTGAGTTTGCAAGGCCGCCACACAGGTCTCCCCTGAGCCTGTCAGGTCAGCATGTGGCTCCTTCCGTCCACAATGTGCTCGTCCCCTTCCCTTCTCACGGAGCCCCTGACTTTGTCACTGAGCGGCCACTGAATCCGTGTTTCCCAAATGCTGTTCTTTGATCTCATATACATGCTGGTCCTCCTCCGCTGTGAAAGGTCTTTCATTTGTTAAATATATTCTTATTGATCTCAGAGAGGAAGGGAGAGGGAGAGGGAGAGACAGCAGCATCAGGGAGCACTGACTGGCTGCCTCCTGCACGCCCCTCCTGAGGACGGAGCCTGCACCCCGGGGTCAAACCCGTTATCTACATGACCCCCTGGTTCACGGGTCCCCGCTCCGCCACTGAACACAGGGAGGGGAGGTCTTTCCAGGACAACCCCGGGCGGAGTGATGGCCAGGAAGGACCGCTGCGGTCCTTCTCCGCAAAGGCCGGGCGGAAGGCGGGGCTCACTCCTCAACCACACGGGGTCCCGGGCCGGGCCCGCCATCACTGCGCTCAGCCCCCCGGTGCCTCGCCGGCCTGCTGCGCGGGGTGCAGCCCGGCCCAGGGCCCAGGCGCGGAGCCCCTCTGGCCACTCCACACGCCTAAGGCCCGGGCCGGGGCCGCAGGGAGGCGCCCTCACCAGCATGGCCGCGCCTCTGAAACGCGGCGGCGCAGGGCAGCATCGGAAGTGACGTCACAAACGCGGCGGCGCCTTCCGCTCCGGGAAGCGCCAGGTTTGTCGGGTCACGTGGCTGTTGGCCCCGGGCTGTGATTGGCCGGTCCTCTGGTGACGTCAGACGTCCCCGCGCGCGCCGAGGGCTGGAGAGTGGCCGCGGCGCTGGGGAGCGTTAGGCGGCAGCGACGGGCTCGGCGGCCGCGCCTCCCACACTCATGAGGAGCCGGAAGGTGAGGCCGGGCCGGGCCGGGCGGAGCGGGGCCGGGCAGGCGGGGCCGAGGCGAGGGCGCCGCCGCCGGGTGCTGGGGAGCTGAGGGGGGACGGACGCCTTGGGCCAAGGGGCGATCTCTGCTTGGGCCTGGCCCTCCCTGAGCTCCCGGGCCACGCGCCCTGCGGGGGCTCCCAGGCCACGCCTCCCGGAGGGTGCTCCCAGGCCACTCCTCCCGGAGGGTGCTCCCAGGCCACGCCTCCCGGAGGGGGGCTCCCAGGCCACTCCTCCCGGAGGGGTGCTCCCAGGCCACGCCTCCCGGAGGGGGGCTCCCAGGCCACTCCCTCCGGAGGGGTGCTCCCAGGCCACTCCTCCCGGAGGGTGCTCCCAGGCCACTCCTCCCGGAGGGGGGCTCCCAGGCCACTCCCTCCGGAGGGGTGCTCCCAGGCCACTCCTCCCGGAGGGGTGCTCCCAGGCCACTCCTCCCGGAGGGTGCTCCCAGGCCACTCCTCCCGGAGGGATGCTCCCAGGCCACTCCCTCCGGAGGGGTGCTCCCAGGCCACTCCTCCCGGAGGGGTGTTCTCAGGTCACGCCTCCCGGAGGGGGGCTCCCAGGCCACGCACCCTGCGGGGGCTCCCAGGCCACTCCCTCCGGAGGGGTGCTCCCAGGCCACGCCTCCCGGAGGGGGGCTCCCAGGCCACGCCTCCCGGAGGGTGCTCCCAGGCCACTCCTCCCGGAGGGGTGTTCCCAGGCCACGCCTACCGGAGGGGTGCTCCCAGGCCACTCCCTCCGGAGGGGTGCTCCCAGGCCACGCCTCCCGGAGGGGGGCTCCCAGGCCACGCCTCCCGGAGGGGGCTCCCAGGCCACGCCTCCCGGAGGGGGGCTCCCAGGCCACGCCTCCAGGAGGGGGCTCCCAGGCCACTCCTCCCGGAGGGGTGCTCCCAGGCCACGCCTCCCGGAGGGGTGCTCCCAGGCCTCCAGGACGGGGACCTGCGGGCTCCATCCCGGAATGGGGACCCGGGCTCCCTCCCCGGAACTGGTCTGGACCCCGGCGTTTCCAGCGCTGCCAGGCCAGGGGTCCCTGTTTTCCTGTTGCCACGACCAAGCCTGGGTGACCTGCAGCTTGGCCCCACTATCCTATGTGAATCGGGGTGACGTGAAATCCACCCCGAGAAGGTGAGGATTGCCGATGTCCGTCCCTGGCACTGGGTGACCGTGCGGTGTGTGGACGGAGGAGAGGGCCTGGGACACAAGCCACCCCTGGCCCGGGGGGACCCCACTGGGGGGGCCTCCAGCGGAGGGGACGTGCACCCGGGCACTCCGGGTTTGCTCAGAACGAATCCCAACTCCTTCCTCCCCCCACCCCCCCAGCGGCGTGGACCCTGAGGGGCCCTGCAGACGGCGGGTAGGTGGTACGTGGGCAGGGCGGTGGTCCCCAGGCCCACTGTCCGCTCCTGGTTCAGCTGGGCAGCGCGTGCACATGCGATGCTGCTGGTGCACTTGGCCGCACTCGCCTGTGCCATTTCGCTTTCCTCTCGTTATGTGGCCTGTTTTGTTCTGTTCCTCATTTAAATGGGTTAAAGTGAAGGTTTTTTATTAAAATTTTTAAAAATGTTTTTATTGATGTCAGAGAGGAAGGGAGAGAGAGAGATAGAAACATCAATGATGAGAGAGGATCATATCAGCTGCCTCTGCGCGCGCGCGCGCGCACACACACACACACACACACACATACAGACACACACACACACACACACACACACACCCCTCGAGCCCACCGCCCCCATGTGCCCTGACCGGAATGGAAGCGGGACGTCCTGGTTCCGAGTTGACAGGCAACCTCAGAGCTGCACCAGCCGGGCAGAGTGAACGTTTTTAATATAACTAATGATTTTCCCCTGGTTTAAAAAGCTTGTCTTCCATAACAGCAGAACTCGCGTGGGATTTGTACCAGCTTCATTCCAAACATACAGAAGTGTTTGTTCTGTATGGCTGTTTCTTTACTCGCTTTCGTGGTGTGTTGTTGGGAATATCACATTTCTTGTCACAAACGCAGAGCACGATGTCTGCCTGCTTTTCCATCTGGAGCCATTTTCTTAGCCCTGCACAGCCTTGCTCCCACTCACCTCCTTTATGCTGTTACTGCACACTGGTGACCCGGTGCATGAAATCCGTGCACATTAAAAGGGAATTCATTAGAGGGAATATTTTAATATTGCTATTTGCCCTTTCTCTAGAATAGAAGTGTCAGAGATGAAAGGAAATTAGTAAAATGTATATTAAAATCTTCCTCCAGTCAGAGTCTCGGGCGCACCACAGGACCCAGAGTTAAGTCCCTGCCCACCCACGTGCTCCTCAAAATCGAGAGAGACCCAGGCCTGGCCGGCTCCACCCCCATTGGGCGAGATCCAGACCCTGCTAGCCCCACTCCCATCAAGCCCTGCTGGGCAAGGGGCATGGCCTGCGGTCCCCCATCAAGCTCCGCTGTGCAGGGGGCGAGGCCTGAGGTCCCTGGCCTAGCCCAGCACCACGCAGCCTTAGGTCCTTGCTGATGGCTCATGAAGGCTCGTTACGGGAACTGGTCCTCTGTTGTGGGCACAGCCATCTTGTTATGGTGGACAGCCATTTGCATGTTCCCGCTTTACTAGAGAGGCTAGCACATTTCTGTGTACATTGTGTGCATGTTATTGTGTGTGATTGCTGTTTCAATCAGGTCAGAGAAGGACGGGATACGTGTGCGGTTACTGCCTTGTTTCCCTTTGATTGGATTGCCATCGGGAAGCTTCCTCAGCCCGAAGGGGTTGGTGTAGTGTTGCCTGTGCGGAGGGGGTGCTGGCAGCAGGCTCTTTCAGTGCTTGTTATCCGAAAGTGTCTATTTTGCCTTCATTTTGGAAGAATGGCTTTGCTGGGTTATAGGACTCTTGGTTGACAGCGTTTTTTTCTGAGAACTTTGAATACATTTGAATGTACCCCACTGTGCTGTGGCCTCCCGGGTGCCTGCTGACACGTCAGCAGCTTGTTCCCTTGGAAGCCAGGAGTCATTTCCTCTTGCTGCTCTCCTCCTTGTCTCTGACACTCACCTTTCTCACAGGGATGTGCGTGTGGCCCTCTGTACCCTTGCCTGACGTAGAACTCGGTTCCTGGAGACGCCTGAGTGGAGGTGGTGATTCCCAGCCCTGTGAGGCGTGGTCAGCCATCCTTTGACTAGCTTCCGTCCCTCTCTGTCCTTCCTGGGACGCCCATTACACGTATGTTGTATAAACAATGTTTCTCTAAGATTCTTCATTCTTTTTCCTCTCAAGGTTGCATGTCTGTCAGTCTGTCGTCTTAATTCTGTTCTGCCAATTCATACCCACTGTTGGACCTCTGGCATACTTTTCAGCCACAGAACTTCCATTTGGTTCATTTTTATAATTTCTACCTTTTTATTGATACTTTGTATTTGATGCAACATATCGAATCTTTACTTTTTAAATCATGGTTTCTTCTATCTTTTTCACATGTTTATAATGGCTACTTTGAGCCTTTTTCTGATAAATGCAAGATCTGGTCACTCACAGGCAGTGTTGTCTGCTTTTATTCCAAGGCCAGGATCTGCTTTCTTGTTTCCTTGCATGCTTCATACTTTTTCTGTTGAAGCCGGATATTTTAGATAACATGTTGTGGCTGTTCTGGGTGCTGATCTCCCAGCTCACTGCTGTTAGTGAGCTGTTCGTTCAGTGACTCGGTGGGTGGTTCTAGTAGAGTCTGCTTTCCCCCTCCCCCAGAGGAGCACTGGGACACCCACAGTCACCCCAGGAGGCCCGCTTCTTCCCCCGCCACACTCAGCTGGTAACCCGGCCGATTGCTCCGTGGTTCTCAGCGGGGACTGGGCATGCATTGCTCCACAGACTCCTCTCAGAGGGGATGGTTTCTGAGCCACTGTCTGATGTCTGTTCCGGCCCCAGGGGCTCTTCCAGCTGCTGCTCCCACCCCACCCCCTGCCAGGAGCTGCTCAGGACCCCGCTGCCCGGGAGCCCCAGGCTGGGCTGACCACTGCCCTGAGGTCACTCCTCTGGGGAGCGGTGAAGAGCTGTGCCAGGCACCGCGCTGAGCCAGGCTTGTTGGCACGGACAGGCCTGAGGCCGGAGATGAGGGCTCAGCTCAGGGAGGGCGTGGCAGCAACCCTGAGCCCTCAGGAGCCTGGCGGGATGGATGAGATGCCCTGGAGCAGTTTCTAAACTCCCTTCTTCCTTCTTGATCTCTTTTCCTCGGAGTGTGTGGCCTTCCATCTGTCCCGTGGGCTCCCGGGGCAGCTTTCCAGCCTGCCATCCAGTGTCCCTGGGTTGCCCCCTTCTCTTATCACTCACGCCCATCAGCTCCCAAGCCAGGAAAGGATTCACAGGAAGAGCCGTGCACCTCCAGGGAGGCCAGGCTGCAGAGACAGTGTGACGGCAGTCAGGGCGGCTGAGGGCAGCGCACAGGAACTCCCTGTACCTACACCCGCTCAGTACAATTCTTTCAGCTGTTCCTTTTAATTAACTTCTCCTTATCAGAAGACATCTTTAGCATTCAGAGTAAATGGGCGTGGACCCGTTTCTTACTGTCGAGGGGTTCGGGTCCAGGTGGGGTTTGTTCATGTCCCCTCTCA
The DNA here is from genome assembly GCF_014108245.1 of Pipistrellus kuhlii. Taxonomy (NCBI): domain Eukaryota; kingdom Metazoa; phylum Chordata; class Mammalia; order Chiroptera; family Vespertilionidae; genus Pipistrellus; species Pipistrellus kuhlii. Next base: position 1,202,690 of record NW_023425534.1, on the reverse strand, counting down.
CCCAGAACTGGCACCACAGGGAAGGACTTTCTGAGGGAGAATGTGTGCGCTGCGGAACAGTTACTAAAGACAGGTTCCTAGAGGGTGTTAGGGACTAACCACCCCAAGTTCCCAAGACAGTGGAAGAGGAGGTCTTGCATCTTAAACCCAGAATCGTTTGGATTCGCACACTGAGGCCACCAGTGTCCGTCCATAGCGACGGGATGTGGGGGGACCATGGCCAGTGTCCTTCCATAGCGACGGGATGTGGGGGGACCATGGCCAGTGTCCTTCCATAGCGACGGGATGTGGGGGGACCATGGCCAGTGTCCTTCCATAGCGATGGGAAGTGGGGGGACCATGGCCGGTGTCCTTCCATAGCGACGGGAAGTGGGGGGACCATGGCCAGTGTCCTTCCATAGCGACGGGATGTGGGGGGACCGTGGCCAGTGTCCTTCCATAGCGACGGGATGTGGGGGGACCATGGCCGGTGTCCTTCCATAGCGATGGGAAGTGGGGGGCCGTGCTCAGTGCCACCCTGGTTAGGAAGCCCCTCCGCGCCCACATTGCGGGGCACAGCCTCTGACAGCCGTGCCGCCTCCAGCTCACAGGGGCAGTGCGGTCTTCAGAGCGTCTGCGAGCCCGGAGCTGCTCCACCAGGCTGACCTCTGCCCGGGAAGTCAGGGCCGCCGCGTCCGGCAGGACAGTGTGCCAGGTGAGCCTCTGCCAGGCAGACACGGGTCAGGGCTCCGTGTCCGGTCTATACGGCGTGCGTTCTGAGGGTGCTGATTGGGAACCGGGGCAGGAGGTGGGGTCCAGGGAGTCAGCAGGCCTGTCTCAGGCCCTTTTGTCTTTGATGCAGCCTTTTTTTTTCCATCCTCACCAAGGAGTGAGGATTTTTTCCCGTTGGTTTCAGAGGAGGGGGCGGGGGAGAAACAGAAACACCGATGTGACACACATTGGCTTGTTGCCTCCTGCACACACCCAGTGGGGAGGGAAACGGGGATCAGTACTTGCTCTTGACCAAAAATTGAACTGGCAACTCTCCGGTGCGTAGGCTGAGGCTCTAACCACTGAGCACGCCGACCAGGGCTCAGTGCAGCCTTTTGAGTGATAGTGGCATAGTGTCCTTCTATGGACAGAGTGGGCTGGGGGACGGACCCACCGTGTCTGCGTGTCTGCATTCTGTGCAGTGCGGCAGCAGTGGCTGGGACTCGGTGTGACAGCAGCACCCGCAGTCTCGCTGCTCCATGGCTCCTGGAAGCCGGGCTAAGACACGTGTGAGCCTGCAGAGCACCTCCCCGTCCCTGCCCTCAGCGGCTCGCCCTCCAGCAGGAAGGGGAAGGCTGCGGTCTGTCCGCACGGGCTTCTGAGCTTGCTCAGCGGTGGGCAGCCTGGAGCACGTGTGGGGGCGGGCTGCGGTCCTGGGCTCTTCCCGGCTGTCCCTTGGGTGGCAGCAGTGGCCTGGGCCGTGCCCAGCCGTAGAAGCAGGATGTCACGTCCAGGGTGAGGTGTGAGGAAGGGGCCTCGGGGCTGGGACGTGTGTTTGCTGTCCGCTTCATAATCCTAGACGGGCCTGCTTTCCCGGCATTTGTTCCTCGACAGACTTCCTCCCACAAAGCCACGGACAGGCGGACTTCCAAGAAGTTCAAGTGTGACAGAGGCCAACTTGTGAAGTCGGAATTACAGAAACTGGTGCCTAAGAGCGAGAGTGGGAGTGCGGCCCTGCCCCAGGCGCCGCCGGAAAGCCCCGGCGGGAATGAGCCCCCAGCGCCAGCTAGGGAGGAGGACGGCCCGGCGCCCCCGGGGGAGGAAGCCGGCATCGCTGCTCCGCGGGGGAGCGCGGGCCTTCCCTTCGGGCACGGCCGAGTCGTGAGTGACACGTGCTCAGCAAGGACCGCGGACGGCCCGCCCCGCGCCCTCCCCGGAGGGGAGCCGGACAGCAGCTCGGCCGCGGGCGGCTCCGTGCTGCAGATGGACGGCAGCGCCTTCCTGGACGACGACAGCAACCAGCCCATGCCCGTGAGCCGGTTCTTCGGGAACGTGGAGCTCATGCAGGTGAGTGGGCGCCGTCTCCCCTCGGGGGGCCCCAGGGGTGCATGTGAGGACTGCCTCAGCCCAACAGCAGGTGCACCGTCACCTTTCAACCTGGAGATGAAGGGCAGTTCCTCACTGGGCACGCCCACCTGGCCCTCCACCGAGAGCCAGGCTGCTGGGTGGTGTCCCCGCAGGGCCTGTGCCCCGGGCTGGTTTCCCGCCTTGCCTCCACGTGGACTTAGTGGTCCCACTGTCTGCAGGGGGGCTGCGCTGTGGCCCACGCCGGCGCTGAGGCAGAGGGAGGGGTGACTGACGAGGGCGTGTTCTCTTCCCCCAAGGACCTCCCACCAGCGTCTGCGTCCTGTCCCTCAGTGAGCAGACGGGAGTTCAGGAAGATGCATTTCAGAGCCAAAGACGACGACGAGGAGGAGGACGCGGAAATGTAGGAATAAAGTTCACACGGTGACTGCCTTGCATGTTCAGTGCGCTGACAGGTGACAGGCGAGGTTATGGGACTTAGGAAGTGACCCTCGGGAGAGTGTCCTTAAGCAGACTCCCGGGGGCTCCGCTGGGGCCGGGCCGTCCTTGCTGGGGAAGCTGCTGCTGCTGCTGCTCGCACCAGGCGTCTGGTCCCCGTCGGACAGGTGGGAGGTGGTTGGAGGCAGCCGCAGGCTGGGTAAAGGGGGGATGTTTGTGAAGGAGACGCCCCGGGAGTTGTAAGCCCTTCACGGGCTGACTCGGACAGTTCCGAGAACTCTCTGTGAGGCTGGACTTGACCTTGGACGTTCTGCAAGAGGCACAGGGGAAAATAAAATATATTTTGAAAATATTTTAAAGAAGCCTGTGTCCTTGATACTACTCCTTTCTGAAGTGTTTGGGACAGTGAGTCCTGTCCTGCCTGGCCCCGAAGGCCGGGTCAGCCTCCTCACCTAGCCAGCAGCCCAACCAGAGGCCAGGCTCCTGGGTGAGCAGCACGCTTCTCACCTGTGGTGGGCAGCTGCCATCTTGTGGTTTTTAGGATCTACATCCTGGGCTCCTGCTCACAGCTCTGCAAACCCTGCAGCTTCCTCGCTGCTGGCGTGTTGTCAGTTAACCAGGTGGCTTTGGGACCCTACAGGTGGGAGGGGCCTCCGGGAGAGGAGAGTCTGGAGGCTGGATCTGTCCCCAGGGGCCAGGGGCGTGGCCGGTCGGGGCTGTGATGAAGCCACAGTGAAACCGGAGGGCCGCCAGCTCGTCGGTCTTTCCTTGGAGACCCTCCTGTGGGCGGTGAACACAGAGATGGTGAGCCTGGCAGGGCCGGAAGCTCCCCTGGATCCCGCCTGCAGGGTCTGAGCTGGCCTCCGTGGAATCACGTGTTACCAGGCACAGCTGCCCCACCACCACCACATGAGCATCTTGTGTTGCGTTCTTGCCAGAGGAAGGAAACGCTCTAAGACTGGTCTTTGCAAAGTGATACAGTCACACAGGAGCCCGCTGTGGTGGGGACACAGCCCTGGGTGTCCAGCGCCAGGCAGGTGGCAGGGTCACTCGTGCTGTGTCGCAGGAGAGGCCATCCGATCACCTCTCCTAAGACCGCCTGCCGCCAAGGAGGCTGCTCACTCCGACAGGAAACGCCTCTGTGGCTGGAAATGGAACCGCCACCCCCCAACCCGACCTTCCCTCCACGCACAGGCCAGGGGGAAGCAGGCGCCCTGTCCGCACTGCCCAGGCAGCGGAGCTCCGGTGAGATGCGATTGCTCCTGCCCCACAGGCCTGGCCCAGCCCGGCTGCTCCACGCATATTCCAGTGAGGAGAGGGGACGACTTGGGTCAGGTTTTTTAAAATCACTGGCCCCTTTTTATCCTCATTTCCGTCACTGTCAGTGAGTGCAAACGCTTCTGACGTGTCTATTTGAAAAACCTTTATTGCTTTTCCTGGTTCTATAACAAGTGTAAAAATTCAAATGTTACAAAAGGTAAAAAACTAAATTTTTAAAATTCTGAAATAAATGCTCATTTTAAAAATTCAAGTATAGTTGTTTCTCGGTCCCCGCGGGAGACTGGCCCAGGAGCCCCCACCCCAATACCAAAAACCTGAAGATGCTCAGGCCCTGATATAAAATGAGGAAGACGGCCCTCCACATCCGGGGATTCCAACTGCGGCGCGAAGCTATGAGGGCCGACTGTTGTCAAACACGCTTAGAACATGAGTCCTCTGTAACCGTCGCACCCACGCTGTCCCCAGGATTACAGCTGTGCAGACGAGCTGCCTCACACCAGCACGTGTGTCACACTCATGGCCTTAGCGTAGGCCACTCGCCGTGATTTAACAGGCAGCTCCGTGTCACACACCTGCGCTGCTGCACAGTGTGGCCTCGGTATGCGGCAGGTTGAACCGTGAGATCAGCAATACCCGACTGCTAGCCTAGAAGCCAGGGATCTGGGCTGAGTGCAGTGCCACGATCACCACACCCCCAACAGGCGTGGAGGCCGCTTCAGGCCGTAATGGCACAGCAGCAAGCACCCCTATGCTGCTTGTGGGTGTGAGCATTTCACCCCGAAAAGGTCAGGATCCCGGCATTTGGAAGAATCCAGAGGACGGAGCTTCGGTCTGGGGAATGGAGACCCGGCAGAGCTGTCCCTCAGGCAAAGGGTGGCGGCTTCGGCCATGACGCCATTCAGCGTGGCAGCTGTGCCACCAAGCAAGCAGGGTGGGTAAAGTCCAAGTACTCCGGTCCCTGACCTGCTGACCAGGCCCTAGGCCCTGGTGTCCACAGCTCGCAGGCGCAGGATACGCGAGCTGAAACGTGCTGAGACCAGAAGTCTGCAGGGAGCCTGTGAACGTGTTTTCCAGAAGCTGTCGCAGTGGCAAAAACAGCACCCGTTAAAATTGCGCCCGCACCAGGCCGCGGCCCGCGTCACGGGCGCTTGCGCACAGCCTTCCTCCTCGTGAGCTTGGCCTGGGGCCTGTAGATCCTGCGCGGGTCGCAGCGCAGCCTGTGGGTGGTCTTCTTGTGGCAGGCCACGTGCACCAGCTTGAGGTTGTCGCGGGTGAAGAGCAGGCTGTAGAAGTACTCCCAGTCCACCTGCCGCCCGGCCGGCTCGCCCACCGCCTCCGCCAGCGCGGGGATCACCGTGCGCTTCTTCTCTATTCTGCAAGGGAGGAGGGCGCTCGTGCCTGCTGGCGCCCGAGGCACGGCCGCCTCCAGCACAGGCGCCCTGACACTGACACCGGCACCGCGGGCTCAGGCAGCTCACGGCAGGGGTGGCCGCTCGTGAAGGTAACTGGGAAGTGAAGGTTTCAGAGGAAACCACTCGGCCGCCTCCAGGAGCTGGGCGGCAGGGCCAGGGGGAGGGTCAAGCACTCGGGGACGTCCCTTCCCTGACTGGACCCTGAGCCGCACTGAGCATGGCCACAGCTGCGGGTCAGCTGCTTGGCAGGCCCTGATGGCAGCTTGGCGGTGTCACTGGGTGGTGCCTGCAGTTGTAAACAGGAGAGCTCCCGACCCGCGGACTCACATGTGGTCCAGGTTCCACGTGCTGAAGAGCACCCGGCTCTCACGGCTCCCGTAGGGGTTGATGGAGTGTCTGGACGCACAGTCGGCCATGTCGAAAGGACCCTGCGCCGAGAGAACACGGTGACCGCTGCAGAGTGAGCCGTCCCCTCTGGTCTGGGCCAGGAGGCGCCACCTCAGCCCCCGCCCAGCTCTGCAAAGCCCAGGTGTCATCGGCACCTGAGGCCAGCCACACCTGACACCCACAGAGGTGAAGGCCAGGACGGTGGTGGGATGGAGCCCCCCGTCCTCCTGAGGGTGGCACCTGGGGAAGCAGTGCCCTGGGCAGCCCTCAGGTGATGGGAGGCTCCTGCAGTGTCTGCCTGCGCAGCTCAGAGTGCCGGCTCCAGCCGATGTCCTGGCCAGGGGCTCAGGCTGGCCCAGTGCCTGAGGTGTCTCAGTGGCCACAGACCCTGACATCACTGTCACTGAGGAAGCTGCCCAGGGGACAAAACACTTGTCCCAGAGGCTCCTGATGGTCCCTCCTCGCCCCAGCCCCCACATCAGCAGGAGCACCACCAGAACTTGTCAGAAATGCAGGTTCTCAGGCCCATGCCACTGGAGCTCGGGGTGCGAGGCTGCTGGCCGGAGGCCCGGGGCGTTGTCCCGTCACCTCGCTGGGAGGGCAGCTCAGCACCCGCCAGTGGTCCCAGGGGACGGGCTCCTGCTCACCTGGCAGGAGAACCAGCCTTCGGGCGTGCAGAGCCGGCCGCCGGCCTTGGTGCTCCTGTCGAAGTAGCTGCCGTTGTACTGCGCGGCCCTGAGCTTCTGGGCCATGGCGTCCACGGCCCGCGTGTACTCCTCCCGAGCCTGCGCACCCACCGCGGACGCGTGCGAGCTCACCTGGAGGGCGGCAAGGACGCGGCTGGGACCCCAGCCCTCGGAGCTCAGACGGAACCTCGCTGTCCAACCCGGGAAGTCTCCGCAGACGGAGCTAACGTCACAGGCAGGCGGAGACAACTCGGGCTCCGGACACCCTGCCCACCCCCGTCTCCTCGCACTGGCCACTTGCCGCTCAGGGGGGGGCTGAGGGGAAGAGGGCCGACCAGGAGCTGCCATCATGCAGCATCCCTGCCCACCTGCCTGCCACACCGTGCAATTAAGTGCAGGTGGAGACTGGCCCCGGGTGCTCCAGGCTGTGCCAGCACCAGCCCCTTCCTGAGCTGCCCCAGGTAGGGCGGCACCAGGCACAGCGGGACTGGGGTCCGGCGCTGCCCCAGGAGCTCCGGGAGCCCAGCGGCCTCACCTCCCACCGCAGAGCCCAGTGCCCGCCCTCCGCAGGGCCCACCTCTCTCAGGTAGGTCCGGATCCTGCTCGCACAGCTGAACCTCAGGTAGGCCGACTTGTTCCTAAACCGCGCCTCCAGACCTGCAGGGGGAGCCAGGCCAGGGTCTGCATCCGTGCCGTCCTGGGCGGGAGCGGGAGGTGGGGGACCCTCCATCCATGCCGTCCTGGGTGGGAGCGGGAGGTGGGGGACCCTGCATCCATGCCGTCCTGGGTGGGAGCGGGAGGTGGGGGACCCTGCATCCATGCCGTCCTGGGCGGGAGCAGGGCCGGGAGGTGGGGGTCCGGGCTTCGTCTGAGAAATGTGCCGGGCGTGTCTGGGGGCATCTTTGTGCACGAGGGGGATCTCAGCGGCCACCCCAGGCTCCTGCCGGTGCCCCTTCTCAGGACGGCTAGCGTCTTGGGGTTGCTCAACAGGCTCGTCCATAGGTGGGAGCCACCCGGGTCTGGCCACGGGCGGATGAACAGATCAAGAACACGCAGTCCCCACACCGTGGGATAGGCTTCACGCCACTACGGCCGCCAGGGACCTTGTAGACGGAGGCTCAGTGACAGCAGCTAATCGCAGGGGCAGGTAGTCTGACTCCACCTCCGTGAGGTCCCTGGAGGCGGCAGGTCCACAGAGACTGGAAGGAAAGGGGGGGGCGGTGCCAGGGGCGGGGGAGCGGATGGCGGTGAGTGTTTAATGGGGACAGAGGTGCAGTGTGGGAAGATGGAAAGTTCTGGAGCTGATGATGGTGAGGGCTGCACAGCAATGGGGATGTATGTAATGACCCTGAGCTGTGCCCTTAACAACAGCTAGAATGGTGAGCTGTGTGTCATAGGTACCCACCACCGCCCTGGGCTGCCGGACCAGCCCCAGGAGCAGGAAAGCAGCAAGCCCCTAGTTTGGGGAGCCCCTAGTTTGGGGAACTGGAGCAGGACCCGGCCTCTCCCAAGGTGTCCGGCTCTGGGGAACCCTCCCAGGCCCAGCTCCCCAGGCCCCAAGTCGCAGGCACCTTCGAACCAGGGCGGGTCCTCGGCCCTGGTCTCGGCCACGATGTTCTCGCTGACCGTGTGCAGGAGGTCGGCCAGCAGCTTCTGCCGCAGCGGTGCCTGCTCGTCGGCCAGCAGCTGCCGGGCGGCCTGGATGACTCCCACGTGCGGCCTGTGGAACACGCTGAGGAAGCGACTGATGTCACTCACGTCTGCCACCAGAGGGGACAAACAGAAGCCATCAGTCCTCGGGCACCGCCTTGGGAAGGCCCAGCCTGACCACCTCCCCCTGATGCTTTCGAGTCAGGACTCCGTTCTCACGGCATTCCTGTTTGCACCAGTGCACACGGGCTGCCTCCGCCTTCTGGCCGTGGCGCATAAGCTCTGAGCACACGTGGGTATAACCCAGGGGTTCCCAGCCTCCCTCTGGCCACACCCCTAAGCATCTCCAACATCCTGAGCGGTGCTCCACCACCCCCTCCCAACATAGAATTCTTATTCACAAAGTGAGCTCCTATTTCTGAAAAGGCCATGAGCTTGGTCTAAACAAGCTTCTAAAGAACGTGGCATCCATGAAAGAGAAAAAGAAAGGGCTATTGAAGTCCTGAGGAAGAAATCACTAAGAACTTGTTAATAATAATAATAATAATATGAAGCGATATGAAAAAAGAAAGTTTCAGAACATAGAGAACTGAAATTTGTAAGTATGTCACAGTACATATTTATATACTATCGGGTGCCTAGAACCATAAGAATTGCAAAAAATTCACTGTTGACTCATTCCAGACCTCCCTGTGGGGTGTGCGCCCCACGTGGGAACCCCTGCTATAACCCTCGGTGTGGCTGCGAGCTTTCCCTTTTCTTGGGTGCGCACCCCGGAGAGCACTGCCAGGGCACTGGGGAGCGCCTCGGGGTTTCAGGAACCACCAGCGCCCACGGCGTCCCTCCACCTCCTCCCCGTCCCCATCCCCCTCATCTAGAGCTGAGGGCAGTCTCCCCGGGGTGGCTTGCACATCCCCGACAGCTGATGGACATTCGCACATCCTGCTTGGAGGAATGCGCACAGACCCTCTCCCTCAGCACCAGGCCCGCCACTCACAGCCCTGCCAGGCCTGGCCCTCGGTGAGCAGCACAAGCTCCGCGTTGTCAGGGACGCTCCAGAAGCAGTCTGCGGTCAGCTCCGCGCCATCCTCCCAGAGGCACAGCCGGGAGCCGGGCACGGGCACCTGGGGGAGAGAGGACAGAACGCTGGCTCAGGGCCCCAGGCAGGCCCCTCCGCGCAGCAGCAGCCTCACCAGGAACAAGAGCCACGCTCGGCACGCCGCCTGCACCACAGGGCGCACACCTGAGACTGGCACACGTGTCTAAAGAATCAGCGTGTGTGTCAGAACGAGGGCACCTCCTGCAGGTCTTTCTAAAGCAGTGGCCCTGCTCTGCGGAGGCACGACAGGGACCCTTTCCAGCTGCTGCTCAGAGCACTTACAATCCAAGCCCTTTTCCAGACCTGACGCGGGACTGCAGCCCGTCCGCCAGCGAATGCACCCCCATCCACCAGGGCCAGGACCGCGGGCTGAAGTGACGCCTGGCTTCTGTCCCTTGGGGAGGCTGGTGCTCTGTTGCTCCACACTGGTTGGTTTTATGAATTTGGGGGGCCCCTCCTGGGTCACCCCCACCTCACGTGTGTACACACCCCAGCGCTGGCCCAGACCCAGCCCTGAAAACAGTGAGAGCAAGACCGCAGCTGCATGAGCCACTTTCCTGCTGCAGGGCCTTGAGGGGCCCCGGAGCCCAGCCCCTTCGTTCCACCGAGGGGAACCCGAGTCCCAGGGCGGCCAGTGGCTGCGTCCTAACCCGCGCTAATGAGCAGGTGTGCTCTGGACACGGTCCTGAATCTCAAGCCAGAGGCAGGGCCCTCAGGGTCGGAGGGGATGCTCCGCCCCCTCCACAAGCCTGCACCCTGCGGAGCAGGAGGAAGAGGTGCCTCTTCCGGGTCTCAAGGGACCAAAGGCAGGAAATGGCTTTTCCCTGGACCCTCCGCTGTCTCCCTCCCCATCCCACCACACCGCTGCACCTCCGATTCCCCCAAATTCCTCCCAGGCCGTCAGTACCTGAGCCGGGCAGGGGCAGAGGCTTCTACGCTGCGCCCAGGGAGAAATCTACCCCCAAGTCTGAGAACCTCTAGAAACCTGAGGACTCCAATTCCACCCACTCCGCAGCACCCACTGCGCCCTTCCAGGCTCTGCCACCCGGCTCCTGCCCTGACGTGAAGGCGTCAGCACAGAATCACAGGGTTTTGTCGTGGACTCGGAGACAGTTCACGTGGGGGGAACCCAGCCGGTGCCGCCCACGGAGGTCCGGCTCGGGTCCCCGCCTCCCGAGGCATCTGTCAGGACTCGGGGACACACTGGGCTGATGTGACCGGTGCTGATGGTGACAGGTGACGGGCCAAACAGACCCATCACACCCAGAGCCTCCGGGCAAGCTCGGTGGCCGCCCTCGCCCGCCGCGCCGCACCTGGAAGCGTTGGCACCCCTTCCGCAGCACCTCCTGGCAGCTCCTCCCCGCGATCCCAAACTTCTGCTGGCTGTGCAAAGCCCGCAGCTTGAACGTCTTGGGCTTCCGGGACCCAGACATCTTCAGGGCCTCCGGCCCCGCGGGCAGCACCTGCTCGGCCCGCTGCTCAGGGAGTCCGCACCCCGCGTCGGGCCGGCTCCCGGTGGACTCCGCGCAAAGGAAGGCAGCGCGCCACTCCCTGAACTACACTTCCCAGAAGGCCCAGGGAAGAGGCGATCCTGTCCTGGTGCGCATGCGCCGTTCCCCGGAAACTCCGTTACCCAGAAGGCCTGGGAAAGCGTTGCGCATGTGCGGCGCGGCGGGCGGGGCCGCGCAGGCGCGGAGGCCGGGCGGGCCGGGCCCGGCTGGTTGTCATGAGAGCGGCGGCCGCGGCCCGGGCGCTGGGCGCCGCCGCTGCGAGTCGGGGCGGCGGAGGCGGCGCTGCCTGAGCCCGCCGAAGGCGCGGAGGTCGTGTGGACGCCGAGGTCCGGCGGCCCTCCATCCTGACAGGTGGGCGCTCGGCTCCTGGCGTTTCGCGTCGGATTCCGCGTCCTGGTGGCCCGACCTGCCCGTGCGGGGCGCCCGGCGGCGACGGTGACTCGCCGCTCCGCGCAGGTTCCGTTCGCGTCCTGGTCCTTCCTTAGTTACCGTGGGTCCCCTCGCCTCCACACCCCTTCCGGCCCCTGACCAGAGACCACTCGCTGTGTAACACAGTTCCCTGAGGATGGAGACAGGCGCCCTCCGGGCTGGCAGCAGAAGCCCGGAAGTGGCCAAAATGTGCCCCTGGAGGCACCCTTTTCCCGGCGGGACCAGCCTGTGGAGTGAGGGGCCTCGGGGACACCTGTAGGCGGGCGCTGGCTGGGGGTGACCTCTGACCAGAACGGGGGGGGGGGGGGCGCTTTCGGGGTCCCAGATCCACTAACTGGCCACCCAGGTCATGGCCATCGGGTCCTAACTCAGGAACCTTTCCCGGGCTCTCTGTCCAGGTTGCGGGGCCAACTTCGTGTCGGAACCCAGGGCGCTGTCCCAGCCCTGCCCGCCAGACTTGCCCCTCCGCTCGGGGCCCCCAAGGCCGGCTCATCTCTAGGAGCAGGACCTGTTGCTTCCTCAGCCCACCTTGAAAACAGGTGTCTTTTCCTGTTCTCGGCTGAGTGTGATGGTGGCTCTTGAATCCGTACAGTTTTGAAGTCCTACTCACAGGGCCAACGTGTGTGTGTGTGTGTGTGTGTGTGTGTGTGTGTGTATGTGTGTGTGTGTGTGTGTTAGACTCCTTCACCCAGCGCTTGGGACTATGGTGGGCAAGGCCTTGAGGGCCTGTCCTCCAAACCTTCATGACAACAGACAGGTGCAGCTGTCACCCCAATGCCAGAGACAAGGAAACTGAGGCACAGCGAGGCCCAGGCCAGGGTCCCCCAGCTGTGAGCCATGCAGGCAGGGTTTATGCCCGCTGTCAGTGGTCAGGTTCCAGCACCCTCTGCCGTGTGCACTGAGACTGAAAAAAGGACCTTTTAGGCCCACGGTGCCATGTTGTCTCAGTAAATCCGAAACAAAGGACTGGCACTTAGGGACCAGGCAGGGGAAATGCCTGGGCACAGCAGGGGCAGCCTCCCGAGGGCGTCTGAAAAGGACTCCGTTTTGGCCGCCCCCTTCCAGAGCCCTTCCACCTTGTACCCTAGGCACCAGGGGTCCTGTCCAGCATCTAGAAAGGTTCAGGAATCTGGACAAGGAGCTGCTGTAAATTATTAGAGTCTGGAGACAACATAATTTTGGAAGGCATTTTGGGGAGCCAGAGGAGTTTGGCTGTAGGAAGCAAGTTCTCTGTCTCTCTGGACCCCTTGCTTTTTATTAACACAAATTGCCCTAAGGTAGGGGTGTCGAACTCAATCAGAGAAGGGGCCAAAATCTAAAATCCAGCCTAAATCGCAGGCCGAATGGTTTACTGAACAGTCATAAACTGTCATTGTGATGGAAACGCAGCGGAGTGCAGTGATGACAGCGCGGTGCGGGCCACATTGCAAGGCCTGGCAGGACGGATTTGGCCCGCGGGCCTTGTGTTTGACACATGTGCTAAGGCAAAGTAGATGTGCAGATCAAAGGCCAAGCTTTAGTATTTGGAATCCATTGTCAGGTTGCGGGGGTGCAGCTTTGAGGTGTTTGGCCAGCAGGAGGCAATAACAGGTAGATTAAAATGCCCTCAGCTGTCTGGCAGCAAGCAATCATCTCTGCAGATCTTTAGGTGTGGGGAAATGCCCTCATCCATTTCCAGCAGGCAGTCCTCAAGGTCCCATCAACCTTCTAGGAAACTTCCTGCATTTATGACATGCTGGAATCAGCTTCCATACCTGGGGTCCCTTTATAAACCTCCAAGTGTTACATGAGGTAGTGGGGTGTGGCTAAAGGATGCTACTGTATAAGGTGCTTAAGAAGAAACAAGGTTTTCGCAGAGGGAACATTGCGAGTTACTTGGAGTTTTAGCAAGGCTGGAACTGGTAGTTTCCGGTGGATAAAGTTGTGATAACATATTACTGAGTTCCTCTTTTAAAAAAGCGTTTTCCGTGTGGGGGTCCGGGAAGAGACTGGGCCAAAAGCTTACACCTATGGATAAGGACAGCGGTGGGGTGGGGAGGGGAGTAAGGGTAGAGGGTGGGGTGGGAACCGGGTTGAGGGGAGCTACGGGGGGCATCGGGGTGGGAGAAACAATTGTAATAATCTGAACAATAAAGATTTATTTAAAAATAAATAAATAAACAAGCGTTTCTTGCTCTCTCCAGCAGCCCCAGCGCACAGAATGCCCCACAAGATCGGATTCGTCGTTGTCAGCTCATCTGGGCACGAGAACGGCTACAGCGCCCGGGAACTCATGATCCACGCACCCACCGTCAGCGGGTGGAGGTCGCCAAGGTGGGTGGGCGAGGGCCTCAGGTGGCCGCGGGGGCTCCAGAGCAGGCGGCTCCTTTCCCTGTCACTCGTCAGAACTCAGACGTCCTGGCCGCGGGTTGTCCGCTGCTGCTGCTGCTGCTGCACCCCCTGTCTGGTGTCATGCGTCCTCTTCCTGCTGCTCAGGGTTTTTTGTTGTTGTTGTTTTTTAAACATCTCCAGGATGCTTCTTTTTTTTAATATATTTTATTGATTTTTCACAGAGAGGAAGAGAGAGGGATAGAAAGTTAGAAACATCGATGAGAGTCATCGATTAGCTTCCTCCTGCACCCCCCCCACTGGGGATGTGCCCGCAACCAAGGCACATGCCCTTGACCGGAATCGAACCCGGGACCTTTCAGTCCACAGGCAGACGCTCTATCCACTGAGCTAAACCGGTCCCGGCTGCTCAGGGTTTTAAAGAGAACTTTCTGAACCTCTTCCCTTGTCTTGTTACCCACGTTCACTTAAGAAATGTGCAAACACAAGAGGGGAGACGGAAGACAGCGACCGGCCGTCCGCCCGCTCACGCCGTCTCTGTGCCGAGCTGCGGTGCGGTTTGCAGGTTTCCTGGTTCCGCCTCTGACCTCGGGGGGCTCTGGGGTTTGTCCCGACGTCTGTGCTTTTACGTGCATGTGTTCTGCGGGAGTGTCTGTGTCACAGCAGCTGGTTCCCGTGTTCCTGTCACCCTCCTTCCCTCGGGCACCGCTCCCAACCTTGGCTTTGCAAAAACTCAGTGTCAGGAAATGCCAGGCGAGGTGCCCCGAACCAGAGCCCATCTGATCGCCCCCTGGTTGCCAGCCACCTCCTTCCTCGTCTCACTCCCTGCTCATCCCTCAGAGTTCAACATGCAGCCATCTCCCCCCGTCCAGGGTCTCAGTTACCCGTGGTTCAACCACAGAGTGAAAATATCTCATGGAAAATTCCAGAAGTAAACAGGCACACGTTTAAAAGCGCCTGCTGCTCTGAGGCGCGTGATGAAACCCGGAGCTGTCCCCGGAACGTGAATCACCCTTTGTCCAGCGCCCCGCACCATGGACCTCCCCGCCCGCCCGTCCTGGATCTCAGCGCTGTGTCCCAGCCGCCCTGGTTTCCCTGGCAACGGGCCCAATGCGCGGGGGGGGGGGGGGGGGGGGGGGGGGGGGGGGGGGGACGCGGGGCGGGGCTGCTGGCGGCCCATAGGTGCCCGAGGGAAGCCAGAGGTGCTTCCCGGGTGAGCGGGGAGGCCTCTCCTTCGTGAGTAAGAAACCCTGAGCGGAGGCTGCGGAGATCGCGGTGAGAGGCTCCCGTCCGCCTGGACCTGAGGAGGGTCCTTTTTCTTTTAATATTTTATTTATTTTTTACAGAGAGGAAGGGAGAGGGATAGAGAGTTAGAAACATCATCCATCAGCTGCCTCCTGCACACGCCCCGCTGGGGATGTGCCTGCAGCTGAGCTCCATGCCCTTGACCAGAATCAAACCTGGGACCCCTGAGTCCGCAGGCCGACGCGCTCTCCACTGAGCCACACCGGTCAGGGCTTCCTATTCTTTCCTTTGCCGTCTCACCTCGGCCTGTGAGGGTTCCGGCCACGGAGCGTGACGGGCAGCCGTTGGGAGGGAAGCAGCGTGGGATTTGTGGGTGGGAGACAGAGCAGGAAATGTGTTCCGATGACAGTGAGGGGTTTGGGAAAGCAGAGCCTCTGCGGGGCCCCGGCAGGAGCCCAAGACAGGACCGCAGCGATGGGTCGTCAGAGCCACTCAGCTCGTGGCGACCCTTCGCCGGGCCTGGCTCACTGACCGAGCAGCTGCCCCTCACGGGGCAGGGGCGGGAGGACCGGCACCCACAGGCTCAGCGCTGCCGCAGCCACAAGGGTTTCCCAGATCCACACCCTTCACTGTCTTCCTCTGTCCCCAGGGAGCCCACCTCCCGCTGGCATCAGCCTGGTGTGGACCCCCCCGCTCCCCCTCTCCCCGGCCTAGCCAGCAGGGAGCCAAGCGGGGCTGCAGGGGGAGGCCTGCTCCCCATGTCAGAAATGTCAGAAGCTTAGGATAGGCTGCCTGGTCCCATGATGCCGCTCAGATGTCTGCGTGGGAATGGCAGTCACCAGCTGGATTATGGGGTGGGGCTCAGGGCGAGGCTCAGTGGGGGGTCCTTGATCAGGGGAGGTTTTTAAGGCCATAACTGACAGGACACCCCTTGTTGATCGCTGAGGGGAGGAGGCTGGGAGCCAGCCCAGGGCAAGGTCAAGGTCACAGGAAGGGGCCCTGTGGTAGGAGGGGCCGGGAGGGGAGGCCAGTGGCTGAGCCCTGAGTGCGGGGCACGGGGAGGGCTCCTGCTCGCCAGGCTGGCAAGGGCGGCTCAGTGATGGTGGGAACGGGAGGGGCAGGGGTCACGGAGGCTTCTCTTACCCGGGGTTCCTAGAGTCCTGGTGTCCTGACGGGACTGATGGCGGAGCGGCGGGTCTGGCAGGCCGGCTCTGGGGGGTGCGGCTGGACGCTGGGCTTGTGGAGAGCGGCTGCTGGGAGGAGAGGTGGGAGGGACCGGCGGAGTGGCCAGTGGGCAGGGACGCCGAAGGCAGTGGCCAGCGGCGTGTCCTCTGCTCAGACGCTGTGCTGGCTGTGAACCCTGGGTGGCCAGCTCAGCACACGTGGTTCCTCCATCCTTGGCTTGGTGCTGCGAGGCACCGTCACGGTCACAGTCACATCCCATGAGGCGGGGCTGGCCTGTGGCTCTGCCGCCTCTCGTTCAGGGCTGCGTGTGCCGTTCACTCCCAGAGAGACGGGGCTGCAGCGTGGGCGGTGCAGGTGCCGCCTCCAGGCCGCTGCCCCTGTGCGGGGGCGGGGGGCGGGCGGCACACATTGACCTCAGAGGCTGCTGCCAGCCGGGCAGGCCCTCCCTCTAAGCCAGGGCTCCTGGCTGTCTGCTCCGGCGGAAGTCCGAGGCTCCGTCTCGCCTGCCCGCACATCCCAGAGGCCGTGTCAACCTCGTGATAAACTTCAGTTTCCCTCAGACCCTGTTCCCGCTGCTGTTCCTGGGGCAGGCAGTCCGACCAGCCCTGGCTCCCAGCGTGTCCCACAGCGAGGCCGTGAGGGCAGGAGCGGTGTGTGTGTGTGTGTCCCCAGGCGTGTGGCCGTGGCCCCGGCTTCGGGGAAGAGCTGTGCCCGGCGCCCTCGGCAGCACAGTGCTCTGCCCCCAGGTTCTGCCAGTTCCCGCAGGAGATCGTGGTGCAGATGGTGGAGCGATGCCGCGTGCGGAAGCTGCAGCTGCTGGCGCACCAGTACATGATCCCCAGCAAGGTGGAGTTCTACATCAGCCACTGCCTGCCCAAGTACCTGGGCCCCTTCCAGGCCGAGCGCTTCCGCAGGCTGGGGTGAGCGGAGGGGCGCGGGTAAGGGCCTCTTTCGGGGCCCCTCCCTGGAAGCCCCAGACTCCTGAGCGCCCCTCCTCTGAGTCCCGGGCCCCACACTCAGGTCTGGGTCCCAGGTCCTGTGGCCCATCCCCCACACACCCCCACGGCCCCACTCCCACCCCCGCGCTCTCCCTGGGGTTTCCTGTGAGGCCTCGCTCCCCCAGCCGGCCTGCTCTGTGCCCTCCAGCTACGTCTCCCTCTGCGACAACGAGAAGACGGGCTGCAGAGCCCGGGAGCTGAAGTCCGTCTATGTGGACACGGAGGGGCAGTTTCTGAAACTGGTTCTTCACCAAAATCACGCCAACAAGTACAACATCTACAACCAGGTGACACGCCTCCGCGTGCCAGCGCAGCTCTGGTTGGGTCCCGTGTCCCCCGTCTTTGCAGAGAGGCACTTTCAGTCTTCCATGGGTGCGTCTCCCAGGAAGGCTGAGCTCCCCTGGGCCCATGCAGGCGGGGAGCTGGGGGGGAGCTGGAGGGGGAGCTGAGGGGAGCTGGAGGGGGAGCTGAGGCGCAGCTGGGGCAAGCTCGCTGGAGGGCTCCTCGCCTCGTCCTTCCTCCACACGCCTCCCCCGTGTTTTCACAGGGACAGGTGGGCTCCTTCGGCCACAGTGATTCTCAAGAAGCGGGAGGGGAGGGGGCTCCTCCCCTGCGATGAAATCAGGCCTACGAGCCGAGGGAACCTGGGTTCATTCTTTGTCTAATTCACCAGGCGTGTTGGTGTGACCCACGTGAGCCTCAAGCAGGTTCCTGGGAGGCTTGCCCTGGCCGGTGTTGCTCAGTGGATAGAGCACCTGCCTGTGGACTGAAGGGTCCTGGGTTCAATTCCGGCCAGGTTATATGCCCTGGTTGTGGGCTCCATCCCCAGTAGGGGGCATGCAGGAGGCAGCCGATCCATGATTCTCTCTCATCATGGATGTTCCTATTTCTCCCTCTCCCTCCTCTCTGAAATCAATAAAGATAATATTTATTTTTTAAAAAACCTGGGAGGCTTTAGCTGCTGTTGTTTTCATAGCCTCTAAACGTTAAGCAGCCGCTCGGTTCAGCACTGAGTGCAGCTTGTGTGACTGACAGCATGGTCACGGACAGCCTGCACGTGGGCCAGTTTTCCCAAGCGCTCCCACGCGGCCTCCATGGGGGGCTTTGACAAGACCATGGTGCCTGCCTGTGACGCGTGGTCTCTGCTCCCGCAGGTTGCCCTGGTCGCCATGAACATCATCGGGGACCCCGTGGGCTGCACCGACGAGAGCAACATGGTGAGTTTGGAAGCTTCATTTCTAAAGAAGCGACTTTATTTCCAAAAGGAGGGCGGGTTTATTGTCGTCACAAAGGGTGGCGTGGTAAGATCCGCAGAAGTGACGGAGGGGTGACGTAAACTGTTCTCATCGGGAGAACGGGGCCGCCCTCTGGGAGCTGGGGCCGCCCTCCGGGAGCCGGGGCCGCAGTGTGCGCTGGCCTCGGGGAGCCCGCAGTCACGGTCTGTGCGGTCCTTTCTCCGCCCACAGGCCTCCAGGGAGAGGATGGCTGACCAGTCCCAGGGGCAGCGCACGGAGGACCCAGCGCTGGAAGGAAGCTCCTCTGGGTAAGAGCCCTCCCCAGGCCTCCGGGGCCACCCACCCGCCAACGGGAAAGTCTCACTCCCGGTGAAGCATGGAGGTTTCCGGCGCCTTCGGGAGAGGCCGGCCGCCACCGGGTGTTTCAGTGGCGCAGGCCAAAGTGCAGGTGAGACCAAAGGTGTCGCTGACCCAGCGGTCCGTTGCCGGGACTTCCCATCTGTCCGTCCGTCCGTCCGCCATGAGACTAAGGAAGTGAGAAACGTGTCACGTCTGCTGTTCAGGTCCGGTTCTACAGCCCTCCGCTCCGCGCTGCCAGCGGTGCGCGCTGGCTGCGCTGCCTCTCGCACTGGAAGGAGCTGCGTGGCTCAGAGCAGGGAGCTACGGGCCCGCTCAGCACGTGGCTCTCCCTCTGCTGGGGCCTCAGTGCCCGCCCGCCCGCCTGCCTGCGGGTTACACAGCCCTGGAGGGGCTCCTCCAACCGCACCCGCAGGAGCAGGCAGGCACGCGGGTGTGGCAGGAGGCAGGGTCAGGGCTGCACGGAGGCAGGGCCACAGGGAGACAGGGTGAGGGCCACACGGAGGCAGAGCCACAGGGAGGCAGGGTCAGGGCTGCACGGAGGCAGGACCTGCCGTTTGCACAGATTCAGAGGCTGCGGCGCTCAGGAGCTGGGCCTCGCCGGGTGTGGCCATGAGCCTGGCTGTCCGCAGAGGCCGCCTTGCCCCATGGCTGCCGCCCTGCCCCACGGCGGCCTTCCTGACGCCCTCACCCTGAGGCGGCTGGGCCGTGTGGGTGCTGAGGGCGAACGTCACTGACCACTGGCTGCGGTCCTGGCTGACCTCCGGGGTTCTGGGAAAGGGGAGGGCGCCCCAGGACAGGACGGCCTGGAGCCCTGGGCAGATGTCATGTGACCTCACTGTCTTTATAAGATTTTTATCATGAAGTGAGGCCTCTGTCTCGTAAAGCAACAAGCAGATTGTCAAATTACAGCGGGGAGGGGAGGAGGATCTGGGGGAGATAATAGATCAACCGAAGGACTTGTATACATGCATATAAGTACAACCAATGGACATAAAACTATGGGGAGGGAGGGGCTATGGGGGAGGGAGGGAGGGGGGCAAAAAAAAATCATTAAAATATGTAAAAAAATAAATTAATTAATTAATTAAAAAAAAAAAAAAAAAAAAAAAAAGACATAGTGGCTTTGAGAGGGGAGTTTCCTGTAGTGCTATTTCCTAGTGGATTTCAGTAAATTCAATTCCACAGCTCAATCAGTGACTAATGGAACACGTAAGTGTTCTGCTTTTAATAATCTAACACATTTCACATTTATCCACACAGTAACAATGTAATGTGTTAATATAAATAAAATTGCCTTTGATATTCAGAAATAAAAAAAAAAAAAAAAAAAAAAAAAAAAAAAAAGAAGTGAGGCCTCTGTCTCCATCTCTGGGACTTTGAGGTGGAGGACTTAGACCTGGCGTAGACCTGCCTCTTGGTGGCAGTCGATAGGTGGCCTGTGGGCACAGTAGAAGGTGGCCCTACAGAGCCACCACTGGCCCCACTGGCCGTGCTCAGGGCGGCGGGGCCCAGGATGGGGGCTTGGTCCTTCGGGAGGTGCCATCTCCCGTGTCCTCTCTGAACCCGTTACCATACAAAGTGCCTACATGTGAAGTCAAAGCTGATAGTGCCATTTCCTGTCGCTGGTGTCCTCTATTACCGTTCCGCTGCGACCTTAGACTGTCAATGTCAGTGTCAGTGTCAGTGTCAATGCCAGCACTAGAGCCGCCTGCAGGGAAATGGAGAAAGAGTAGAGGGATGCCTGGTCAGAGCGGTGGTGCGGCCGAGATGCGTGCCCCCCGAAGGGTTTCTCATCTGCGGGCGGGAGGCCGAGGCAGCACTGGGCCCTCTGAGGTAAAAGTGCAGAAGCAGCTGCCAGCCGTCACACCCACCGGTCACTGGTGCTGGTGTGAGCGGACGCCTGGCTGCCCGGCCCTCAGGCTCCGGCTCAGCGAAGGCCTGGTCAGCACTGGTCTGGGTTGGGTTCTGCCCCACATCGCTGTCATGTCCGCGAGCCTAGAGAGAGCCTGGCATGGCCAGCACAGGGTGTGAGGGGAGTTGGGAGGGCCGAGGATGCCCAGTGCGTGACCTTGGATACGGACCCGGTGTGAGCTGTGCGGCCGCACTGACCCCTTGGGCAGCACCTCCAGGAGCCGGGCTGGCCGTTCGCCCCGCCGCCTTTCTCAGCGCTGCGCCGGGCCCTCCCCGCCTCCCCCGGGGACCTGGCTCTGAGGTGCCCCCCTCTTCCCGCAGGAAGTCTGACTACATCTCCCCACTAGACGACTTAGCTTTCGATATGTACCAAGACCCAGAGGTCGCGCAGATCATACGCAAGTTAGACGAGAGGAAGCGTGACGCGGTGCAGCAGGAGCGCTACGACTACGCCAAGAAGCTGAAGCAGGCCATCGCCGACCTGCAGAAGGTACGCTCCGCGGGCGCCCCGTGCGCCTGGGCGCCCCTCCTGAGTCCCCCGATGCCAGAGGGACACACCACAGACGAGTTGGACGTCCTGCTCTCACGGGGTTCCTCAGGCGGCCACAGGCAGCACTCGCTCTGCAGGGCGTGGCTGTGCCTCCCGCGGCTCCCGGGTCCCGGTCCCCACAGGTCACGGGAGTGGCCAGCGCGCCATCCAGTGAGCATGCCGACCGCTGTCTGCGTGGGCGGCGGAGCGCGGAGACGGTGTTGTGCACACGCAGGTCGGGGAGCGGCTGGGGCGCTACGAGGTGGAGAAGCGCTGTGCGGTGGAGAAGGAGGACTACGACCTGGCCAAGCACAAGAAGCGGCAGATGGAGGAGTACCGCGCCCGCGTGTACTCACAGCTGGAGCTGCACAGCCTCGTGAACGCGGAGCTGGTGCCACGGCCGTTGGATCTGCCGCCGCAGCCCCTCACCCAGTCCAGCAGTTCCTACCAGCTGCTGCCCCCTCAGGAAGACAGAGCGACAGACAACCTCCTGGAGCAGCCCTCGTCCAACTCCCTGGACGTGTCTTCCCAGCCCTGCTCCTCGGACCAGCAGCTGTCCTCCCCTCACTCTGCCGGCAAGGCCCGCGTGCGTACCCGGTCCCGTGGCGGGAGGTCACTCCGAAGCGGGCCAGGCGCCTGCAGGGGGTGCTGTCCGAGCAGGGCCTCACTCACCTAAAGTCCGCGTCACGTGGACTTGTCTGCATGTCCGTCTCCCGGCCGGCTCAGGAGAGCCCACGCCTGTGCAGGAAACATGGGGGCCACTGGACAGTGGGCACGGAGCTCAGGGGGGACACATCCCAGCCGTGACTAGGGAAACAGCCTGCTTGCCCGTTGAGCTGACCCGCTGGAGGCAAAGGGTAGGAGGCAGCACTGGCATCGCTTTTCATTAGGCTGCGATGGGGGAGGGGGGAAGGGGGAGGAACCCTCATTGCGTTTTGTCAGCGCCTGCTGTCGTACAGTGTGTTCTGACGACATGAGATTCAGCACGTGCCCTCACTCAGCCTGGGAAGGCCACGGCGCTGAGCCGGCTGCGTAGACGGGTGGCGGTCGGGGTCCACGCGGGAGCTCTGCAGCCCCTTCCTCCCCTGCAGCCCGAGGCCGTGCCCTATGACGAGCGCCCCCTGCCCGCTGTCCACAAGCAGCCCGGGGCAGCTGAGGAGCCGGAGACGCGGGACCTGGACGCCAGCGAGGCCTCCCGAGCGGCTGCGGCCGGCGAGCCTGAGCCCCTCACGGAGAAGGCCCTGCGGGAAGCCAGCCCTGCCATCGAGGTGCTGGGGGAAGGCCTGGTAAGAGGAAGCCCGGGGGGGGGGGGGGGGAGAAGGGAGAGGGGGGTGTGCATGTGGGAGCGTGTGGGAGCGTGCGCGCAAGTGCACAGCAACCTCATGAGTGAAGGAGTGACAGCCACAGTGTCCTGTCCTCTCGGCCCCGCTCATGCCCGCAGAATCCTGCCTGCGGCTTTTTATGGACTCAGCCCATCAAGTATTCGGTCTCCCTCCTTTTTTTTTTTTTTTTTTTTAATATATTTTATTGATTTTTTACTGAGAGGAAGGAAGAAGGGTAGAGAGTCAGAAGCATCAATGAGAGAGAAACATTGATCAGTTGCCTCCTGCACACCCCCCACTGGGGATGTGCCCGCAACCAAGATACATGCCCTGGACTGGAATTTAATCTAGGGCCTTTCAGTTTGCAGGCCGACACTCTATCCACTGAGCCACACCGGGCAGGGCTGGTCTCCCTCCTTCCCTGCTGCCGCCCCTTTTCCCAGCATGACCCTCTTTCTCCAAGAGCCTGACCACCTGCCGTATCTGTGGAGGCCACTTCCCGTGGTCATTCGTGTTCCGGGCTCGTTTGCGGGACCCTCCGTGGCCATTGGTCCGGGCTCCGTAGAGCCTCCTCCCACACCAGGCTCCAGACCCACCATGGCTTTCCCAGCAGCCCCCTCGCCGTCCAGCTTACGTATCACGCCCAGTACCGGGGGTCCGAGGCTGTGGACGGGCTCAGCTCGTCTCTGATGGCACGTCTGCACCCTTGGGACCTGCCCGAATTCTTCCCTGGGGGAGGGAGGGAAGAAGGGGGGCAGGGAGGAGAGGAAGAGGGAGTCTTGTGCTGATTACTCAGCGAGTGAAACAAGGAAAGGAAAGCGAGAGACTCAAAACTGTGTCCCAGAGCTCGGAGCTGGCTGTGAACCCGCTCCCTGTGCCACCAGCCGTCCCGGGAGGACAGAGCGGGGCAGGCAGTACGTGCCTGGCTTAGGGAGCCCAGCCGTGTCCCTGCTCCCTGCCAGAGCACGCGCCAGGCTCAGCAGCCTTAGGTTTCCCACAGAAAGCGGTTCTCTGATGCCCAGGGCACACTCTGCAGGGCCTGGCTTTGGAAAAGGTGTTTTTTCCACTTGAAACAAAGGCTCGGGTGGACAGTGCTGGGTGGCGAGGTCGCTGACACCAGGGAGTAAGCAGGCTCCGCCCGCAGGTGGCGAAGGCCTATTCCAAGGTGTGGTCCTTCCGGGAGGAAGCCCTGCTCACCCTGTACCAGCAGCTGGTGGACACGCCCACCGGGACCCCGAAGGAGGAGCTGAAGGGCCTGCTGCGCGCGGCCGTCTTCCTCACCCGGAGGTCCCTCCGGGACATCGTGACCCCGGTGAGTCCCTCGCCCTCAGGGATGCCCGCACGCCGGGCACCTGTCCCTCTGACACTCACACTGGCCTGAACACCCCCTGCGCTCTTCAGAGCCGGGCAGGGGCCTGGGCTCCAGGGCTCCCGGGCATCCGGGCCAGGGGCGGGGAGTGACTGTTGAGCTTACTGACTCTGAGAGGCCTCCAGGTGAGTGCCCCGGGGTGCACCGCCATCTGCGCGGGAGCTTCCCAGCTTGGGGGGCTCTGTGCCGGGGCACGGGCTATCGAGTGCTTGGCACCAGGAAGTGAGAGCAAGGGTCTCCGCGTTCAGAAGGCACGGCATGGGGCTCCTGTTTATCCCGGACAGGAAGTCCACATCCCTCCTAGCGGGACTCGGGCGGAACAGGCCGTCTCCTCCCGCCCCAGGTCTTCCAGGCGTCGCTGAAGGTGCTGAAGATGCTCATCACGCAGTTCATCCCCAAGCACAAGCTGAGCAAGCTGGAGACGACGTACTGCGTGGAGAGGACCGTGCCCGTGCTGCTCGTCCGCACCGGGGACTCTTCCGCTCGCCTGCGGGCCTCGGCTTCCAACTTCATCCAGGTACAGCGGCCGTGTGCAGGGCGGGCGCACTGCTCCGGCCCTGCCTCCCCCTGAGGGCCCTCCTGGCTTCCCGGCTCCGAAGGTCTGTGTTATCTCGGACATGAACACCCTTTGTTGACAGAAAGGCCACTGCTTTCCTAGTGTTTCTCTAATCCAACACACGCTGTTCACCGTTAAAATAAAAACGTGTGACCAACTGAATCGGGAGAAAACTATAGCAAATGTGTCCCCATCCTGATGGAAACATCTCTCTGGACGAGCGAGCGTGCGGCCTCAGGCCAGGGGAGGGAGCGCTGAGCTGGCGGGCGCCGCCCTGTGTGTGGCCTCAGAACACCTGGGTATCTCCTAAATGTCCATCCCCAATGTGTGGCCCCACACCTTCTTGGAAGGGGGCCCAGAGCCTCTGTATTTCTCACGGACACTCTCCCCTGTGAGGAGTCCGCTTCCTGTGGCTCGGTAAGCTTTCTGTCGGTAAACGGGGGCGGTACTGAGCGCAGGTGCGAACAGGCATCCTCCGGCTGCGGTGCCTCCTGCGGCGCTGGGGGAGGGGGCGGGGGACGTGCTGAGGGTGGACACGTCCCCTTTGGAGGGTTGAGCCCGTTGGCTCTGAGTGTCGGGGCGCTGACACCTCGCTGGGCCCAGGCTCTGCATGCGGCCGGGGCGGCCCTGAGCTCCCAGCCGGGGCATCTGCCTGTCGCTGAGGAGCGTCTGGCTGCTGAGCGGTGCAGGCCAGGCACAGGGAGCTGTGGGAGGCAGAGGGTATTCACACTGGGCTCTGCAGCTTCTGAGCACCAACTGCCTTCCGCTGGCCTCTCAGTGTTTTCCCTCGTCTTCTCTGCTCTGGGTAACTCGGTGATGGTCATGTCTCTGTAACCTTGACTTCAGAAGCGCTTACCTGCGAAGGTGTAAATGTGGCGGTGCCTGGGGAATTCCGAGGGGAGAAGCCTGGTCTCGGTCAGCATTCTCTGAGGCTCCCACTAAACTCCAGGCCTCATTCTTCTCCCCTTTGGGTTTGCTCTACTCGTTCCCGTGTCTTACACGCGTGTGAGCTTAGGGACAGTGATCTCCCACCCATGTCACTGCCATGTTTTTTATATGTATATATGTTATTGATTTTGTACAGAGAGGAGGGAGAGAAATAAAGAGTTAGAAACATTGATGAGAGAGAGTCATCAATCAGCTGCCTCTTGCACACCCCCTACTGGGTATATGCCCACAACCAAGGTACATGCCCTTGACCGGAATCGAACCCGGGACCCTTCAGTCCCCAGGCCGACGCTCTATCCATTGAGCCAAACCGGTTTCGGCTCACTGCCGTGTTTGATGACTCTTCCTTCCTGGTGACTGAGGGTCCTGTCAGAGGGAGCATGTTCAGAGCGATGGCTAACCATGTGGCTCTTCCAGGAGATGGCGCTGTGCAAGGAAGTGCGGTCCCTGCAGATGGTGCCATCCTACCTGGTGCAGCCCCTGAAGGCCAACGCGTCGGTGCACCTGGCCCTCAGCCAGGTGGCGCTGCTGGCCCGGCTGCTGCGAGACCTGGGCACCGACAGCACGGGCTTCACCGTGGACAACGTGATGAAGGTAAGCGGGAGTGCCCGGCTGAGTGGGACCGATGCCTTGCGACACGTGTGGGACAGACTCGGGGTGTGCACTGCGAGGGGAAGGCGCAGGCAGGCCCTCCCTGCGCCGCCTCAGGAAGCGCGGAGCCTGTCGCCGGGAGGCCAGCGCTTTATTGCTGGAAGCAGGACCTGTGACCCTGATAGCCCAGACGGGAGCCTGGAGCCGGCCCTCCTCGCCTACGTAAGCAGTTTGATGCGCATGTCGGGTGTAGGGAAAGGTGCACTGAAAGCAAAAATGAACACAGCGAGTGGACAAGAGCAGAAGCAGAACCAGCTCTGCGTCCGTCCCAGGCCGTGTGCCTGCGTGAGGCCGCCGCCGAGGGCGCCAGGCAGAGGGCGCCGCCTCACCCCGGAGCCCTTCTCCCCCTGCTCTCGGGGTGACACGGACCGGCCTCTCCGTCAGTTTGCAGTGCGGGCCCTGGAGCACCGGGTGTACCAGGTGCGGGAGATGGCGGTCTGCGTGATCCTGGACCTGTACCAGCAGCACCGCGCCGACGTGCTCGGGTACCTGCCCCCCGACGACAGCACCTCACGCAAGAACATCCTCCTAAAAACCATCTTCGAGGGCTTTGCGAAAATCGACGGCAGACCCACAGACTCTGAGGTCAAGGTGCGTGGAAGTGGGAGTCCGGTCTGGTCCTGCGGAGGAGGAGGTCAGACAGGCACTAAGCCGGTGGGAGTGCAGGCGCCGCCGAGCCCCGCCCGCCCTCGTGCCCGCCAGGCCGTCCCCCACCTGGAGAGAGCGGCATGAGACTGCGTCTGGGCCACAGGGAAGCAGCCCTGACATCGGCCGGAGCTGGCCTTTCTCCCTCCCCCGGCTGGTCTTAGCGACGACTCAGCGTGTCACTCGTCTCCCAATTCAATGGCGATTCCACAAGCCCTTCTAACGGACGCCGTGTTCACACAGGCACAGGGGAGAGCAGCCACGGAGGAGGCAGAGAGACAGAAGGAGGAGGAAATCAAAGCTCTGCAGGGGCAGCTGGCCGCCCTGAAGGACATGCAGGCCGAGGCCCAGGTGAGCGGGGTCGGTGCGGCTGGGGCCCAGGTGAGCAGGGTCAGTGAGGCCGGGGCCTGGTGAGCAGGGTCGGTGCGGCCGGGGCCCAGGTGAGCGGGGGCAGTGCGGCCGGGGGCCAGGTGAGCGGGTCAGTGCGGCCGGGGCCCAGGTGAGCGGGTCAGTGCGGCCGGGGGCCAGGTGAGCGGGGTCAGTGGGGTCAGTGCGGCCGGGGGCCAGGTGGGCGGGGTCAGTGGGGTCGGTGCGGCCGGGGGCCAGGTGAACAAGGTCAGTGCGGCGGGGCCCAGGTGAGCGGGGTCAGTGCGGCCGGGGGCCAGGTGAGCGGGGTCAGTGCGGCCGGGGCCCAGGTGAGCGGGTCAGTGCGGTGGGGGCCAGGTGAACAAGGTCAGTGCGGCGGGGCCCAGGTGAGCGGGGTCAGTGCGGCCGGGGGCCAGGTGAGCGGGGGCAGTGCGGCCGGGGGCCAGGTGAGCGGGTCAGTGCGGCCGGGGCCCAGGTGAGCGGGTCAGTGCGGTGGGGGCCAGGTGAGCGGGGGCAGTGCGGCCGGGGCCCAGGTGAGCGGGTCAGTGCGGCCGGGGGCCAGGTGAGCGGGGCCAGTGCGGCCGGGGGCCAGGTGAGCGGGGGCAGTGCGGCCGGGGGCCAGGTGAGCGGGTCAGTGCGGCCGGGGGCCAGGTGAGCGGGTCAGTGCGGCCGGGGCCCAGGTGAGCGGGTCAGTGAGGCCGGGGCCCAGGTGAGCGGGTCAGTGAGGCCGGGGGCCAGGTGAGCGGGGTCAGTGGGGCTGCGGCAGGGGCCAGGTGAGCGGGGTCGGTGCGGCCGGGGCCCAGGTGGGCGGGGTCGGTGCGGCCGGGGCCCAGGTGAGCGGGGTCAGTGCGGCCGGGGCCCAGGTGAGCGGGGTCAGTGCGGCCGGGGCCCAGGTGAGCGGGGTCAGTGGGGTCAGTGCGGCCGGGCCCAGGTGAGCGGGGTCAGTGAGGCCGGGGCCCAGGTGAGCGGGGGCAGTGAGGCCGGGGCCAGGTGAGCGGGGTCAGTGCGGCCGGGGCCAGGTGAGCGGGGTCAGTGCGGCCGGGGCCCAGGTGAGCGGGGTCAGTGAGGCCGGGGCCCAGGTGAGCGGGGGCAGTGAGGCCGGGGCCAGGTGAGCGGGGTCAGTGGGGTCAGTGCGGCTGGGGGCCAGGTGAGCGGGGTCAGTGGGGTCAGTGAGGCCGGGGCCCAGGTGAGCGGGGTCAGTGCGGCCGGGGCCCAGGTGAGCGGGGTCAGTGGGGTCAGTGCGGCCGGGGCCAGGTGAGCGGGGTCGGTGAGGCCGGGGCCCAGGTGAGCGGGGTCAGTGCGGCTGGGGCCCAGGTGAGCAGGGGCAGTGCGGCCGGGGCCCAGGTGAGCGGGGTCAGTGCGGCTGGGGCCCAGGTGAGCAGGGGCAGTGCGGCCGGGGCCCAGGTGAGCGGGGTCAGTGCGGCCAGGGCCAGGTGGGCCCGGGTCCACATAGGCCTGAGGTTCGAGGTGGGTTCATGAGTTGCTGGGGGCCAGGTGGGCCGGGCTCACAGGGTCTAACCCTGGGCTCTGGGTTGGAGCCCTGTGACCGTGGATTCAGACGCAGACCCGTGGCACATGTTGAGTTTCTCGGCTTCTGCACACGCTCCTCAGCTTTACCGGGATGAACGGAAGGACCCTCCTCAGCTCGCCGGCATGCTCTTGTGAGCCGGGCGGGGTGCTGCCGAGGCTGGGCTCGGTCAGGAGGGGCCAGAGCCCCTTCAAAGAGGAGGGGAGGGCGAGGGTGAGCGAGCCCCCGGGGCGCTGGTGTGTCTGCTGGAGGCTCTGCAGGGAGGGGTGGGGAGAGAAGCACCTGCCTGCCCAGGCTTTGAGGCCTGAGGGGCTGGACAGCTGAGGACACTTGACCGAGGCAGAGCCGTGCAGGGCAGGAGTGGGGAGAGCGGGAGGGCCGCTACTGAGAGGAGAGGAGGGCTTAGAGGCCTGGGCAGAGGCGCCGAGTGAGCGGCAGGGCCAGGCGGAAGGCTCGCCCGGGGCTCCTGGCACAGAGACCGCCCAGGCCTGGGCCCGGAGGGAGCATATTGGAGGCAGACAGCGGGGCAGGCTGGCGGGCAGGTGCACGCGTGCCCTGGGAGCCGACTGAAGGGCTGTGGAGCAGGGCCCGGGAAGGCCGGGAGCCTGTGCTCTGAGAGCCCCGGTGAGTGATTTGGGGGAGGGGGGGCTTGACAAAGGGGCTTCCCTGGAGTCCTGGGCAGGCCCTGGAGGGAGGCCGGGGGAGGGGGCTGCAGGCCCTGGAGGGAGGCCGGGGGAGGGGGCTGCAGGCCCTGGAGGGAGGCCGGGGGGGGGGGCTGCGGGCCCGGGAGGGAGGCCGGGGGGGGGGGCTGCAGGCCCTGGAGGGAGGCCAGAGGGAGGAGGCTGCAGGCTCTGGAGGGAGGCCTGGGGAGTGGGCTGCAGGCCCGGGAGGGAGGCGGGGGGGGGGGGGCTGCAGGCCCTGGAGGGAGGCCGGGGGGGGGGGTGGCTGCAGGCCCTGGAGGGAGGCCGGGGGAGTGGGCTGCAGGCCTGGGAGGGAGGCGGGGGGGGGGGGGGGAGGGAAGGGGCTGCAGGCCCTGGAGGGAGGCTGGGGGGAGGGGGCTGCAGGCCCTGGAGGGAGGCTGGGGGGAGGGGGCTGCAGGCCCTGGAGGGAGGCCGGGGGAGGGGGCTGCAGGCCCGGGAGGGAGGCCGGGGGAGGGGGCTGCAGGCCCGGGAGGGAGGCCGGGGAGGGGGCTGCAGGGCTTGAGTGGGGGAGCCTCTTTCCAGAGCGGTGCCCTGTGCAGGACGAGGCTGCCGTGGTTGCGGGCGGGCAGCGCCGTGTCGGCAGGAACTTAGAGAAAAATTATGAGCACTTTCAGGACCGAGACGCACCTGCACAGCTGTCCCTGAGCGCCGGCCTGACGCACCTGCACAGCTGTCCCTGAGCGCCGGCCTGACGCACCTGCACAGCTGTCCCTGAGCGCCGGCCTGACGCACCTGCACAGCTGTCCCTGAGCGCCGGCCTGACGCACCTGCACAGCTGTCCCTGAGCGCCGGCCTGACGCTCTGCACAGCTGTCCCTGAGCGCCGGCCTGACGCTCCTGCACAGCTGTCCCTGAGCGCCGGCCTGACGCACCTGCACAGCTGTCCCTGAGCGCCGGCCTGACGCACCCGCACAGCTGTCCCTGAGCGCCGGCCTGACGCACCTGCACAGCTGTCCCTGAGCGCCGGCCTGACGCTCCTGCACAGCTGTCCCTGAGCGCCGGCCTGACGCACCTGCACAGCTGTCCCTGAGCGCCGGCCTGACGCACCTGCACAGCTGTCCCTGAGCGCCGGCCTGACGCACCTGCACAGCTGTCCCTGAGCGCCGGCCTGACGCACCTGCACAGCTGTCCCTGAGCGCCGGCCTGACGCACCTGCACAGCTGTCCCTGAGCGCCGGCGGCCGCGGGAGACCTCTGCCGCAGGTCCCTTCAGAGACAGTTTAAACACATTCCACACCACACGTCACCGACTTTAAAAGCGGCTGCTAAACTGACAGTAGTTCCCACGGAAAGCGAGTGAAGTTGCTTTCTCTGTCATCCCCAGGCCCTGACCGAAGGTGCTCGGCCCCAAGCAGCGCCCCCGAGAGTTCCGAGAGCCCGGGCCTGGACAAGTGCGTTCGCTGCCCTCGCCCCGGGGGTGGCGAGGGGGGACAGGCTGCCCCTGGAGCTGCTTTCCCCCGTTCGCTGGGTCCGGTAGACAGGCCACTCCTTCCAGTACCTTCAGGCTGGTACTGCCCCACAGTCAGCCTCGGCCCTGCCAGGCAGGGGCGGCCCGTGGGTCCCAAGTGCTGGTCCCGGCTCACAGGGTCCCGCAGGGCTCCCCGGCGGTGCGGCCGGTCTGCACCGAGCCAGGCATGTCTCTGCCTCTGTTGACTTGGCGTCCTTTCTGCTGGAAGGGGTCCTGGGGAAGCTGACACCCTGACTCCCTCCGTGGAGCCCCTTCAGGGCAGTTTAACAGGAGCCCCCAGCGCCCCACCCCTCACTGGAGGCCCTCCACCGCCTCCGGCTGCCTGCGGGCGGCACAGACAGCCACCGAGGCCCCCAGCCTCACGCCCCTCCCTCTGCAGCCTGTGCATCTTCTGCGGGGAGCGGAGCTCGTCCTTCACGGAGGAGGGCCTGGACCTGCACTACTGGAAGCACTGCCTCATGCTGACCCGCTGCGGCCACTGCAGACAGGTCAGGCCCGGCCAGGCAGGGCGGGGCGGCCACCGCAGACAGGTCAGGCCCGGCCAGGCGGGGCGGGGCGGTCACTGGGACAGGTCAGGTCCGGCCAGGCGGGGTGGGACGGCCACTGGGACAGGTCAGGTCCGGCCAGGAGGGGCGGGAAGGCCACCGCAACAGGTCAGGTCCGGCCAGGCGGGGCGGCCACTGCAGACAGGTCAGTTCCGGCCAGGCGAGACGGGGAGGCCACCCCAGACAGGTCAGTTCCGGCCAGGCGAGACGGGGAGGCCACCGCAGACAGGTCAGGTCCGGCCAGGCGGGGCGGGGTGGCCACGGCAACAGGTCAGGTCAGGCCAGACCAGCTCGACGGCCGCGTCTCCCTCCGTCCTGAGCGGGCTCCTGGGTGCTAAGGCGTCACGCGCTCAGCGGGTCCTTCCCCTCGGGCTGGGAACTCAGATGACCCTGGGCACGGGCCTGAGCGCGGGTGGTGCCGGCGGCCGGGGCGGACGCGCACAGGGCTGCACCGGTGCCCGCAGCTGCCGGCTTTGTCCTGCGCTTCCGCTGCAGGTGGTGGAGATCGCCAGCCTGACGGAGCACCTGCTGACGGAGTGCGACAAGAGGGACGGGTTCGGGAGGTGCTACCGCTGCAGCGAGGCTGTCCCCAAAGAGGAGCTGCCCAGGCACGTCAAGTCCAAGGACTGCCACCGTGAGTGCCCCTCGGGCCAGGCCCCGGGCTGCAGGGAGGCCGGCACCCTGGCTCCCTGCCTCACCCACGACCCACAGGGCAACTGAATCTTGTCTCGCTCATACCATTCCAGCTGCCAAACCAGAGAAGCTGGCCAACCGGTGCCCTCTGTGCCACGAGAACTTCGCCCCCGGAGAGGAGGTGAGGCTGCGGGGCCGCACGGGTCTGGGCAGCGTCTGTCTGGTGCCGTCCGTGTCCTTCCGCTGGGAGAGGCTCAGACCGGGGACAGGTGCGCCCGTCCCGTCTGTGCCCTGCCTGGGGCCCTGTCTGGTGGTGTGGCCTCTCTCTGCCACACTCTGGTCCCTTTTGACTCATGAAGGAGAGCCAGCGGCCGGGCTTGGAGAGTCTGCTTCCTGCCGCTGCCAGTGCTCCTCCCTCCCCGTGCAGCCACGCTGCACAGGTGGAGCGAGTCAGGCCTCCCTCCCCGCTCCGAGCCCGCAGACATGGGCCGCAGCCCCGTGTTCCTGACTTCTCTCCCCACACTGTGAGCTGACGGCTCTCAGCACACGCTCTGAAGCCATGGCTTTCTCCACGCCCGTCCGTGCCGCCCAGGCGGTGACGTGCTGCGCGGCTTACAGGCCCCTTAGCACCCGCAGTTCAGGAGCTGCAGGGGACCCGCCGGGTCCTCTCTTGGGGCCCCCGGGTGGTGGCGGGGGCCGGGGGGGAGCCGTGTTCTCACCGGAGGGCTCCACAGGGGAGATCCGCTTCGAGCTCCCTCCAGGGCAGCGGGGCTGCTGGCTCTGTCAGCCGAGGACGGAGCACGGATCGCCTTTCCCGGCGGCTGTTAGCCAGGCTGCCCTGCGCTCCTGTGCTCCTGCTCTCAGCTCCAGGCCACCTGGCCCCCTCCCCCCATGCCCTCCCTGAACTTACCCTCCGCGCACCCTCCTGGGCGTCTCACTGGGCGCCGCCTGCGGAGGCCGTGGGCGGTGGGCTGAGCCCCGAGGAGCCGTGCACAGAGCACTCGGAGGCCACAGACCCCCGCTGCGCGGCGCCTCAGGCCGTCTCTAATGCGAGGCCTGGTCTGGGTCAGCGGCGGAGGCCGGCCTCCTGGTCACCGTGGCCTCTCGTTGCAGGCGTGGAAAGTGCACCTGATGGGCCCCGTGGGCTGCGCGATGAATATGCGCCGGATGCGCCTGCTCTTCAAGGCTCCGGCTCTGCCACAGGGTGAGCGCAGCCCCGCCTCTGCCACGGCTATGCAGCCAGAGCGGCTTTCCGTCCGGCGCCAGGTCCTTAGGCAGTGGCTTAAGTCAGACCCGGAATGCTTTTCACTAGAAGACTCTCTGGCCGCGAGGCCCGGCTGCACTCCTACTGCAGGCCCTGAGCGAGAGGACGGGCGTAAGCAGCGAGTGTGTGTCTGTGCCAGGTGCTGAGCAGGCTGCACACCCTGGTCCCATACCGTCCTGTAAACCAGGACACAAGGGGGGGGGGGGGGGGGGGGCCAAGGTCATGCTCCAGGGAGGAAGCCCCAGCCACATGGCTGCTCATTCTCCGTTGCTGGAGCTGAACTATCGAAGCCAAAAGTGGCAAACAGCTCGGTCTCTCCGACCGCCAGCGCCGTTTCCTCTGAGCTCCTGGTGCTTCCTCTCCTGCCATCCCTGTGCATCTGCAGCAGCCACCTGAGGTCATCACCAGTGACCGCTGTCCTCCACCGACCCCCCACGGGCAGGCCAGCTCAGTCCCACCCTCCTGCGGTCCTCCCCCCACCCCCGTGCCGTCAGGTGCCGGTGCTCCCACTCAGGCGTCCATCTCCTCACAGTGCCTGTGCTCTGTTCTGTCCACCGCAGGCAGAGGCCCAGACGTGGCCAAGCTGGGGATCTCGGGACCGAAGGCTGGAAGCAAGATCCCCACCCCAAAGGGGGGCCAGAGCAAGTGCCCCGGCAGGACCTACAGGAGGCAGTGACCGGGCCTGCGCCCCTGGAGCGAGCGGACCGAGCAGCTCCTGACCATGCACACGTCTCCTAGCAGCGTCTGCGGCTGGCGCCCTGCTCCCCGCTGTCCTCACACGTGCGTGCGGCTGGCCAAGGTGGCGGCTCCTGTGTCCAGCGGGCAGGGCTGACTCTCGGGCAGGAGCTGCTGGCGTAGCCGCGCTGTCGGAAGAGACCCCGAACCGGCGCTGGAGAGGCTCCTGGGAGCAGTGCCGGGCCGGGCCAGGTGTCCCACGAGCACAGCACCGTCCTCCTTCGCAGGAGCCTGTGTGGTCTGTCAGCCACGGCTGTGGTCCCGAGGTACAGGACAGGAAAGCAGGGCAGCTCAAGCCCACCATCCCCACCCTGTGCCTTCTCTCATGCCTTCTCCCGTAGGCAGTGCTGCGGAGCCTGTGTTTTCCTCTCCGACAGAATAAAGGTTAATTGAGGGTAATGGCGGTCACCAACACCTGGTCCCTCCAGCACTCACGTCTGGGCTGGCCTGTCCCCGTCCCCGTCCCCGTTCCCACCCCCTCAAAGCCAGGCTGCAATTGGAGCTGAGAGCACTTTCCTCAGACATCTAGGTAATTCTTAAACCCAAAACATCACTCCCAGTGCCACAACCAAACTCATCTCCAGGGCGCCCCGGGGGGGGGGGGGGGGGTGGAGCCGGTGTCTGTCTGAAACTGCTAGGCCACGCCCAGGTCTGCCCGTCCAGGCAGGGCCCCTGGGACCCAGCAGCTGTCCTCGCTGTCCCTTCGTGGCCAGGGGCCGACGCCCACTGCCGAGCTGGGGCAGGCTATCGGAAAGCCGGTGGAAGGGCTGGCGGACCGGTATTCTAGTCCGCAGCCTGGGAGCTAGGACACGTGAACAGCTGTTGGAGCAGCGTGTGCCCAGCCACGTTAGCAACCATGGGTTCGCACTATCTGCCACCATTTTTGGTAAATTAACACCTTCTCGTGTGCTTGACTAGAAACACTGAGCAAGACCGCCAACAAAACTACCTTTAGGAAATGCTAACGTGTGGGGAGACGAGGTAAAACTCTCCTCGGCCAAGCAGAGTCCAGCACCGAGATGATCACAAAATGATCCTTTCGCTTCACAAAGATGTTGGCCATCTTCTAATGCATTTTTGAAATACAGATAAGACATTTTTTTAAAGGGGACAATAATGAGAAAAGTTAACTAATAATTATTATTCTTTTCTCTCCAAACAAAACTTAAGAAATAGGTATAATGTTTTCTATATAATTCAAAAATAGTTGTAAAATGTTTAGTTTTCGGTGACTGACAAAACTAGGTGCATTTAAAACAGCTCAGTCTTGCCCTGGCCAGTGTGGCTCGGTTGGACATTGTCCCATTCACCAGAGTTTGCCAGTTCAATTCCCAGTGAGGACACAGGCCCAGGCTGCTGGCTCCAGCCCCAGCAGGATGCACAGAGGCAGCTGGCTCCAGCCCCAGCAGGATGCACAGAAGGCAGCTGGCTCCGCCCCCAGCAGGGGTGTACAGAAGGCAGCCGATGGCCGAGACCGGTTTGGCTCAATGGATAGAGCGTCGGCTTGGGGACTGAGGGGACCCGGGTTCGATTCCGGTCAAGGGCATGTACCTTGGCTGCGGACATATCCCCAGTGTGGG
The DNA here is from genome assembly GCF_014108245.1 of Pipistrellus kuhlii. NCBI lineage: Eukaryota > Metazoa > Chordata > Mammalia > Chiroptera > Vespertilionidae > Pipistrellus > Pipistrellus kuhlii. Next base: position 1,167,642 of record NW_023425534.1, on the reverse strand, counting down.
GGGTGCAGGAGGCAGCTGATCGATGACTCTCATCGATGTTTCTATCTATCTCTCTCCCTTCCTCTCTGTACAAAATCAATAAAATATATTTAAAAAAAAAAAAAAGGCAGCCGATGGATGTTCTGTTCTCTCATAGATGTTTCTCTGTCCTCCCTCTCTAAAAATCAATAAAAATATATTTTAAATAAAAATAATAAAACAGCCGAAACCGATTTGGCTCAGTGGATAGAGCGTCAGCCTGTGGACTAAAAGGTCCCAGGTTCAATTCAGTCAAGAGCATGTACCTTGGTTGCGGGCACATCCCCAGTAGGGAGTGTACAAGAGGAAGCTGGTTGATGATTCTCATCGATGTTTCTAACTCTGTCCCTCTCTCTTCCTCTCTGTAAAAAATGAATAAAATGTTTTAAAAAATAATAAAATAAATAATAAAACAGGTTAGCCTTGCTGATTACAGAAGCTTCATGCATTGGTAGTGAAATGTCCCGTGGCAGTGGGTCGTGGCCGTGAAAGCTTCTATTGAACCAAGAACCGGGTAAAAGAGTAAAGGAACTGAGCTCCATTGGCCGTAAGTACCATCTGAATTTGGAACAGTAATAGTTGAACTTTTATTCATGAATATGTTGTGGGTATTTAACAATATTCTTTTCATATTTCAGAATAGCCTATCCATCTAACTTAAAAGAATTCTATGTGTAAATTGGCATTAGAATACAAATGTAAATACTTTTCATTAAAATTTGCAATTTTTTAAATGTTTTAGCATAGTTTTCTATTTACATTTCAGGTATCGGAACTATAAAGTATCTGAGTAATATATTTTTGTTGCTATTCAGGACTTAGTTAATTCACCTCAAGAATATTCATATAATAAAAAGGTCACTACACATTTCACTTTTATTTCGATAATTTAAAAGCAATTTGTAGGTTCTATTTCCCTCTGTAAACCTGAATGGTAAGTTGCCAGGAGAGAGTTTGGTCCTTAAATAAGTTGTCAAAATGGATTTACTGCTGAAGAAAGGAAGAGATTTTAAACTGCAGATAAAGTAGAGGAAGTTACCAGGTTATCCTGGGCAGGAAGGCAGGTGTACAGGGAATGCTGGGCCGCAGGAGAGGGTTCCAGCCAGTCTCCTGCGCCCTCCAACCAGTGAGGCCGTTTGCTTTTCAAATAAGGAAAATGGCAGCACTTCCTCTGTACATGTGGGTGGGTTTAAGCTTTTATCAGCTTTGGTAATTTTACAATTGTCTCTATTTTAAGTTATGTACAGCTTTTCCCTTACACAAAGAGGTCCTAACTTGAACTTGGGGTATCCTGCTTTGGGGGGAGGTGTGCTGCGCAGTGACCTCTGGGGAGGGCTGGCGGACGGTGGTCCATGAGGCGTGATGTTAGGAAACAGGCCTACCTATCTCCAGTGACGTCACAGCCTTGGTGCCCTAGGCACCCGCCACCCCGCCCTGCCCATGACCCCGCGCCTTGCCACTGGTCTGTGCCGAGCTGAGCATCACCATGTGGAGTGGACTTGGCGCCCTTTCAAAGCTTCCATAAACGGCAGCCGTTATGTCCTGGCATGGCCTCACCCAGACCTGGTCACCGCGGTGGCGGGGGGCACCGCAGGCCCCCCCAGACTGGCCGGACTGTGTGCGGGTTCTGACCGGTGGGCCTGGGACACCCGCCAATGCCGGGGAGGCCTCTGGGCACCCAGCTGCCCCGAACACACCCTCCCAAGGAGCCACCGCCATCAACCCTCAGTGCCCTGGGCCAGGGAGGTGCGCCCTGTCAGGAGGGGCCTAGAGGGGCCGGCGCCCGGCACCCGGCAGACGGTCACCCCTTCACCAGCCGCCCTCCCGCCCGCCCCCACGACAGCGGCCAAGCCCGGGTTCTAAGCCTCCTGGGCCGCTTGCTCTCCCCGGCATCGCCAATGGGCCGGGAGGTGCAGGTGTCCATGGGCTGGTCACTCCGCCTTTGGGCACAGGGTCCCCGCCACGGCCCCGCGGCGGCGGGGCGTCCCCGCTGCTCCCCAGAGCCTGCAGGACGACCCCGCGGTGCGGACTCCGGGCGCGCGGGGCGGGCGGGGCGGCCCTCGGGCCGGGCGGACTCTCGGAGCAGCGGCGCGGCCGGAACCCCGGGCGCCAAGGCTGTCTGGACACCGGAGCGCTAGCCCTGTGGCTCTTTCCGGTCAGCGCCGGAAGTGACGCCGCGCACGCCGGAAGCGCCCCGCGGGCTGCGGGAGCGGCGGCGCGATGGCGGCGGCGGCGGTGTCGGAGGCCTGGCCGGAGCTGGAGCAGGCGGAGCAGCAGCGGCGGCGGGAGCTGCTGCTGACGGGGCCGGCGCTGGAGGAGCGGGTGCGGGCGGCGGGCGGGCGGCTGCCGCCGCGGCTCTTCTCGCTCTCGCTGCTGCACTACCTGGAGGTGAGCGGCTGCGGCAGCCTGCGCGAGCCGGGCCCGGGCCTGGCGCGGGGCCTCCCGCAGCTGCAGAGCCTCGTGCTGCGGCGCAACGCGCTGGGCCCCGGCCTCAGCCCCGAGCTCGGCCCGCTGCCCGCGCTGCGCGTGCTCGACCTGTCGGGCAACGCGCTGGAGGCGCTGCCGCCGGGCCAGGGCCTGGGCCCCGCCGAGCCGCCGGGCCTCCCGCAGCTGCAGACCCTCAACCTCAGCGGCAACCGGCTGCGCGAGCTGCCCGCCGACCTGGCCCGCTGCGCCCCGCGCCTGCAGACCCTCAACCTCACCGGCAACCGCCTGGACTCCTTCCCCGCCGAGCTCTTTCGCCCCGGCGCGCTGCCCCTGCTCAGCGAACTGGCGGCCGCCGACAACTGCCTGCGGGAGCTCAGCCCCGACATCGCCCACCTGGCCTCGCTCAAGGTCAGCAGGGCGACCTGGCGGCGGGCGGGCTGGGCGCCGGCCTGGGAAGCGATGCGCCCCCCCGCCCATGTCCCTCCACCCCAGTAGCCCAGGCCTCGGCTTCTTCACTCCCCTCCCCGGAGCGGGGAGTGCCCAGGAGGTGGCCCAGACCCAGCCTTCCACTCCAGGACCTGGGGCGGGGACGCTGACAGGCGGCGAGGTTGACCGCTTTCCCTCCCGAGCAGTGCACTCTGCCTTCCTGCGCTTGGCGTTGCCATCCCCGGGCCTCTGGCCCATCAGCTTGGCTGCCCCCGGAGAGACCTGAGTGTGGAGTTGGCTTCCCTGCCCCTGGCACAGGCCCCCCTGCCAGGGCTGCCGCACGCCAAGGATGGGTGGCACCCTGGTGTCCCCAGCTGCCGGCGCTTTTAGACCCGAGGTGCTGCCATCTGGGACTGACGGAGGGATGGGCGGGACAGACGGACCTCAAACTTCCGGCCAGGACGAGGACCACTGCATCCAGGGTTTCACCCTCCTGCCAGGAGCCGTGCTCACCCTGACACCCAGCGTCCCTCACGCGTGGGACTCCCCATGCAGGTTTCACAGAGAAATTAAACTTGGAAGTGAAGCCCTTTGTCCGGTGATAAGGGAAATGGAAGTTAAAAGGAAAATCCTGCCTCCGTTTCTTGGGGTTTTTTCCTGAGTTGCTGCCGGAGGTGGGCTCACTCTGGGGCCCAGGTGCCCTCAGCCCGTCTGTCCTCGCACCCCTCCAGGGGTGGGGCTCTCTCGGTCGCACTCCAGGGGCTCGGGGTCCTTCCCAGCAGCAGGTCCGGCTTAGGCTCAGAGACTGGCTGCTTTGCCCCGTGGGGGTTGTTACCTGGGAGAAGGGAGCACTCCAAGTCCCCCGTGTCAGGTCCAGGCAGTAGCTGGGGCCACTCCCATGTGCTCATTCCACTGGGAGCGAAGACGGGTTTCACGTCCTCGGTGGCTGGAGCTCGGCTTCCCCTGGAGGGCCTTGCTCAGCCTCCTGCCCCAGCACGTCTGCCCCTGCTCTCCGGGGCCCCTCCCTCGCCCTCTCTTCCCTGCTGGTTCTTCATGCTGGAAGCAGCCACCCAGCCAGCGTGTTGTGGTGCAGGGATGAGGGTGCTGCAGGTGCCGCTGGCCAGCTACTGGGCCAAAGCCCCTCTGGGCAGTGCAGGCTGCCGTGTGCAGGCGGGGCTGCGTGCAGACCAGCCCGCCCTGACCTGGCACTCAGCCCTTCCCTGCTCTCCAGGCTCGGGGACAGCGGCTCGGGGGCCAGGCTGGCTCCTGGCTTCTGCTCCCGCAGGCAGTGTGCAGCCGGCTCAGTCCGGCCCTGTCACCGTTCCTGCGGGCCAGGGTTCCCGGGCTGGTGCAGGCCCCGCCGCTTGGTGGGAGGAGCTGCAGGTCACCTGGGCGGATCCAGCCTGCCACGCCCTGTCCACTCCAGCCCAAGTGGAGAATGCCTAGCGTCCATGTCAGGACAGCCTGGGGCTGGGGACTGAAGACTGGTCTGACTTCGGCCCCTTTTATTTGATTCCTGTTTTTGTTGTGGTTGTTTTAATTTTTTTTTATTGCTTTCAGAGAGGAAGGGTGAGAGAGAAACATGAGTGATGGGAATCATCTGTTGGCTGCCTCCTACTGGGAATTGAGCCTGCGACCCAGGCATGTGCCCGTGACCAGAACTGAACCGGGGACCCTTCAGTCCACAGGCCAACACGCTGTACACTGAGCCACACTGGCCAGAGCTTGATTCTGTTTTGAGGACAGGATCTGTCCCTGCTCTCTGGGCAGACAGCGGCCGTGTTGGCCGTTCCCCGTGTGTCCGCGGCGTGAGTGTGTCCTGCGCTGCGTCAGTGTGGAGAGGCCCGTTAGCTCGGCGCCGGTGGTGGCTCCTGCTGTCACTGCGGCACCACGTGTCACAGCTGGATTGCATGTCCCCCAGGCCTCGCTGCCCTGTTCTCTGACCCAGCTGTGACCCCGGGAGGCCTGAGGGCAGGGCAGGTGTTTCATGGAGTCCCCTGGCTGCATTGCCGGGGTGTGGGGTGCTCCTTGCCTGACACGCTCTCTGCCCTGCAGACGCTGGACCTGGCCAATAACCAGCTGAGCGAGGTCCCCGCGGAGCTGGCGGACTGCCCCAAGCTCAAGGAGCTGAACCTGCAGGGCAACCAGCTCAAGGACCGGCGCCTGGAGAAGATGCTGGGCAGCTGCCAGACCAAGTCCGTCCTGGAGTACCTGCGGGCGGGCGGCCGCGGCCGGGGCCGGGGCCGGGCCGAGCCCGAGAAGGAGGAGAGCCGGCGCCAGCGGAGGGAGCGGAGGAAGAGGGAGGGCGGCGAGGGCGGGGAGGAGGAGGTGGCCGAGGCCAGCCGGCTGCTGCTCCGCGTGCTGCACGTCTCCGAGAACCCCGCGCCGCTGACCGTCACGGCCGGCGCCGAGGTCCGGGCCGTCCGGCCGTTCCTCGTGGGCGCCGTCGTGAGGGGCATGGACCTGCAGACGGGCAACGCGCTCAAGCGCTTCCTCACCGCTCAGGTGGGTGCGGGGCCAGCGGTGCTGGGTGGAGCAGGTGGGCGCCCCCCCGGGCGCTGCGCGAGCCCTGACCCTGTGGCCGCACGCCGAGCCCTGACCGCCGGGTCTCGTGGTGCAGACGAAGCTGCACGAGGACCTCTGCGAGAAGAGGACGGCAGCCACCATCGCGACCCACGACCTGTGCGCCGTGCGCCGGCCGCTGCTGTACACCGCCCGCCCGCCCCAGGACCTCCAGGTGCCGCCCTCCGGGCCATGGGGGCCGGGGCCAGGGCCGGAGCGCCTGGGGTGGCACCAGCTCCTGCCCTCCGGCTCCCGCGCGGCAGGGCCCTGTTCACACCCTGCACCCGCTCCTGCCCTCCGGCTCCCGGGCGGCAGGGCCCTGTTCACACCCTGCACCCGCTCCTGCCCTCCGGCTCCCGGGCGGCAGGGCCCTGTTCACACCCCGCACCCGCTCCTGCCCTCCGGCTCCCGGGCGGCAGGGCCCTGTTCACACCCTGCACCCGCTCCTGCCCTCCGGCTCCCGGGCGGCAGGGCCCTGTTCACACCCAGCACCCACTCCTGCCCTCTGGCACCCGGGCGGCAGGGCCCTGTTCACACCCAGCACCCACTCCTGCCCTCCGGCTCCCGGGCGGCAGGGCCCTGTTCACACCCAGCACCCACTCCTGCCCTCCGGCTCCCGGGCGGCAGGGCCCTGTTCACACCCAGCACCCACTCCTGCCCTCCGGCTCCCGGGCGGCAGGGCCCTGTTCACACCCAGCACCCGCTCCTGCCCTCTGGCACCCGGGCGGCAGGGCCCTGTTCACACCCAGCACCCGCTCCTGCCCTCCGGCTCCCGGGCGGCAGGGCCCTGTTCACACCCAGCACCCGCTCCTGCCCTCCGGCTCCCGGGCGGCAGGGCCCTGTTCACACCCTGCACCCACTCCTGCCCTCCGGCTCCCAGGGCGGCAGGGCCCTGTTCACACCCTGCACCCACTCCTGCCCTCCGGCTCCCGGGCGGCAGGGCCCTGTTCGCGCCCAGCACCCACTCCTGCCCTCCGGCTCCCGGGGCGGCAGGGCCCTGTTCACACCCTGCACCCACTCCTGCCCTCCGGCTCCCGGGGCGGCAGGGCCCTGTTCACACCCTGCACCCACTCCTGCCCTCCGGCTCCCGGGCGGCAGGGCCCTGTTCGCGCCCAGCACCAGCTCCTCGGGAGTGGGATCGAGAAAGGCATCCCCTTCGCTTGCTCACTCGCTTTTAGCCAAAACCTCCGTTTGCACCCCCATCGCAAAGCCCCGTGGGGCTGACCTTGGCCAGCTGTCCTGTTCCACTGGCCTCCTGGGCGGGAGGTGGGGGTGGGAAGGGGCCTAGATCGAGTTTCAGCTCGTTTTCAGAAGTGCCGGGGCGTGGGATAGGGGCTAAGTGCCCTCTGAGGCCCACGTGAGCACGCGTGATGCAGGGACGGAGTGGCAGCGGTGGGACAGCTGGTCTCCCGTCGTGGAGGGGGAGGGGAGGTGACGGGCGAGGGCCCGCTGGGGTGAGTGGTTCAGTGTTTCCGCATGAGCTGACCTGAGGTTTCACCCCAAAGATCGTCCCCCTGGGGCGCAAGGAGGCGAAGGCCAAGGACCTGGTGCGGCAGCTGCAGCAGGAGGCGGAGGAGCACCGGAAGCAGAAGAGGAGGCAGGCGGTGTCGGGCCTGCACAGGTGCCCGTGGCCCCGGCCCCGTTAGGACGCTCCTGAGGTGGCCAGGACCTGAGGCCTCTCCCCGAAGCCATCCCTCCTGCCAGGGCCTCCCTGCGGGGCGGGTACGAGGCGGTGCTCTGTGTGGCCTGGCTCTGAGGGAGCCCGTGTCACTCAGGAGGGTGGCGAAGGTGGTGGGGGATCCGAGTCACCCTCAGCCCCACCCCCAGGTTTCCCGAGGCGGGAATGACCGCGGGCCCGGCCCTGCCTCCCAGCCCAGAAGCCATCCGTGCCCTCCGTGTCTGGACACTGGGCCTGAGCTGGGGGACGTGCCCGTCTTTCTGGGCTCAGGGCTTGGATTTGCCTGTTTAACCTGGTTCGCTGTCACCGGCTTCTCCGCAGATACCTCCACCTGCTGGACGGGCAGGAGCAGTACCCCTGCCTCCTGGACGCCGACGGCGACGCCATATCCTTCCCGCCCATAACCAACAGCGAGAAGACCAAGGTGGGCGGGCGGGGCGGCGTGTGCGAGGTTTCCGGGCTCCGCTGCCGTGACTGGTGTCTGCTGCGGGTATGACTCCTTTCCGAAAAGCTCCCGCTTTCTCTTTAAGATTAAGAAAACGACTTCCGACTTGTTTTTGGAGGTGACAAGTGCGACCAGCCTGCAGATCTGCAAAGACATCATGGACGCCCTCGTGCTGGTGAGTGGCGCCGCCTGGAGGCGGCGGGCAGAGGACGCGGGGTCTCCCGGCATCTCCCAGGCCACCTCTGACCTCTGGTCCTTTGCAGAAAATGGCAGAGATCAACAAATACACCTTAGGGAGCAAGGAGGAGGGCTCCGACACCGAAGCCGACACCGCCTCTGGGCGGCCCCCCAGCACGGAGCGCGACGGGAGCGCCCCCCTGGTGGTGGAGCAGGTGCGGGTGGTGGACGAGGAGGGGCACCTGAAGGTGGTGTACCCGTCCAAGACAGACCTGGACATCACCGCTGCCCACGTGACGGTCATCCGCTGAGGCCGCCGGACACCTGGACAGTCCTCCCCCTGGGGCTCACGGGGCACTGAGTTACTATCCATTACCCTGTCTCCTGGGCGGTTTTTGAACTGTCTGCGTTCTCTGTCTGGTTTCCGGAAGATGCTGCTGCAGAGGCGTGCCATGTTGTCACGTGTGCCATGCTTACACTCCCCTGCCTCTCCAGCTCTCGCCAAGGCTTTGGGTGCGTCACTCGGGCAGCGCGCTGCGCCGTGAGCACTCGGGTGGCGAGGACACAGCTGCTCCCAGAGACGGCGCCGTCCGCGCAGGGAGCCACGCAGTGGGCATCGCCCCTCCCACCGCTGCGGGGCGCTGAGTGGTCCTTTCTCACAGGGGCTTCAGTCACCTCAGCGGGCTGGAGGGCCGCGATGCAGAGGGCACCTGCCGGGGGGAGGAGTCAGCGGGCTGGGGAGGGGCAGGTGGCTGCCCTGATGCCCTGGGAGACGTGCAGGTGGTAGGGCCGCAGCATCTCACACTGGTGGGGTTTCTGGCTTTAAACGTCTGCAGGAAACGGTCTGTGTGTGCGTGTTGTGTGAGCGCACGCCTGTGCCCCTTCCCGGGGCCATGTGCTTGGGTTCGGGAGCGGCCTCCTAGCTTCCGGTTTCGTGATGCCATTTATTCCACGGCTCCACCTGCAAAGGACCATTTGCCCATTTTGGGGAGGGGGCGTCTAGCCATCAGAGCCAGGCATGCGCAGGGCATGAGCTCAGCCAGCCTGCTCTGCAGGATGTGGTGGTGGCTGACGCCTGACCCTGCTCTGGACCGCTGTCCTGGGGCTCGCCCGCTGACACGGGCGACAGGCAACAGCTCTCCCTGCTGCTCTCCTGCGCAGGGTCTGTGTGGCGCCGGCTCACACTGCAGCGCCTCGGGCAGTCAGGGCTGACACTGGGTGGCATGGTTTCCGAGGGTCGCAGTGGAGCGTGAAGGGGGCACAGCCCAGCCGCCCATCCTCCAGGCCTGAGTTCAGTGGCACGTGGTGGGACAGCTGCGACGTCCACGGTGACGAACCCCCCCCCCCCCACACACACACACACACACACACACACCCTCCCCCCCGCCTGCTGCTCTGGGACGCTCTCCCCATCCTGCCTCCGTGGCGACCTCTAGTGGGAGTGCCTGCTCCTTCGGCCGCTTTCCGGGTGGGGCCGGAGGGTCTGCCCACTCCCCAGGCCTGTCGGGAGGCTGGGCAGCGACTCAGCGGGGCCTAAGGACTGTGCCTCGCCTCGTACGTGGCCCCGGGACCTGGGCCAGTCTTGTGTGCAGCTGGGGCCCTGGGGGTCAGGTCTCAGGCCCCGAGTGACAGGCTGCGTGTAGGTGCGCGGCTCCAGCAGCCTCCCCGGACGTCCCTGACCAGCCCCAGGTGCCTCTAGGCAGGACAGTAGCTCCTCACCTCCCACCCTCATCCCGAGCTGCCTGCCCGGGGACAGGAGCAGGGCCAGCCTCTGGCCCAGCCCGGAGGGCACGTCCCAAGGCCCGGGCCAGGCAGCTAGCAAGGGGCAGACCCTCGCCACAGCCCCACACGGCCGTCCAGGTACCCCCAGCTGGACAGGCACCCAGTCACCGGGCCCGGGGACCACGGCCATCGTGTCCTTCATTCACCAGACGTTTAATGACTAAAACGCCCCCTCCTGCCGGGCCGCCCCAGCACAGCCCAGGGAAAGATGGAGGGGGGAGGGGCCGCTCCCTGCTCTGCCTGCGAAGTGGCTTCCAGGACAGGTCGTGGCCCCTTGGAGTGTGGGCAGAGGGCGCACACGGCTCCTCTCAATGCTCTTGGGGCCTCGTGTGGGGGTGTCTGTACACAGATGTGTGTGTGGGGGGGTCTGATAGGGGTGTGTGTATATGGGGGAGTTCATACAGATGTGTGTAGGGGGGTGCGTGTATATGGGCAGTTTATACAGGTGTTGGGGGGGAGGGGTTCTGTACGGATGCAGGCGTGGGGGAGAGGCTGTCCAGGCCGTGTTGGGGTCCGTGCCCGGGGCCCCGCCGGCACTATTTGCACTTGTGGACGAAGTAGCCGGTGACGTAGCCCAGGATAAAGATGACCCAGAAGAGGGCCAGGCCTCCCAGCATCCTCAGGGTGACGCCCAGCCTGCCCGAGCACAGCTCCTGGGAGAGCCTAGGTGAGAGGGCCTCCGTGAGCCCTGAGAACAGGGCAGGTGGGCCCCAAAGGAAGTGGGGTGCTGGGGCGCTCTGCTGGGTGTGGGAGGGAGCCCTCGGGAAGGAGCAGCGGTGGAGGGCCCAGGTTTGCTCAGATGCCAGGGGAGGGGGCACCCAGGGGTGTGGAGCGAGGCTGGCAGAAAGGATGGGGGGCTGCCCCTCACTCACCTCTCCCAGCAGGAGGCCTCTTCTGGGCTGGACCCAGCACCCACACTGACCTCCTCCCACCTGCTGTACTGCACACCGGGGTCCTGGGGCTCCATGCGGTGGGGAGCTGGCGGCCTCGTGGGGCGCAGCTCGAGCAAACCCTGTGGACAGCGAGGTGCGGGTGCTCAGCGGGCGGGAGAGGGTGACACTGAGGCAGACTTCACCGGGCAGAGTGTGAGCCGCTCGCCCAGTCACCGGAGGGCCGAGTGGACATTCAGCCCAGAGTCCAAGAACCAAGCGCTCAGGAACGCGCCTGTCCGCCCAGCCTGGGCCTCCGGGCCCAGCCAGGGCCTATGACCACTTCCTGCTGCCCGTCCCGGACAGATAAGGCCGGCCATCTCTGGAGGCCGGGAAGGCTGCGGCTGCGACTGCGGCTGCTCAACCTGTGGGGTGAGGGAGCTGGGGCCCCAGCAGCTGGGCTCTGGCCTGGAGCTCTCCAGACCCTCCCAGCACTGCCCGCGGGGAGGAGCCGGGCTTGGGGCGCCTGGGCCTGCTGGGAGGTCTTGGCTCAGCCCGCACCAGCCTGGGAGACGCTGGCCTGGGTCCCAGCTAGTCTTGGACACAGACAGCATCCTGGCCTGTGTGCTCAGTGGTTAGAACCTAGGCCCAAGGACAGAAGGGTCATGGTTTCGATTGGAATCTGGTCAGGGCATGTGTGGGAGGCAACCAGTCAACGTGTCACATCCATTTTTCTCTCCGCCTCCCCCTTTTCCTCCCCCCCCCCCCTTCCTGAAAAAGCAATGAAAAAAACACCCGCAGGCGAGGATTGAGAAAAGCACAGAGGGCCCCTTGGCCCGGAGCAGCCAGTCCTCCCAGCCCCAGGCAGTTCTTCCTGACCCGCATTCACCCTCTCCCGGCCCAGGCCCTGGGGGAGGGAGGGAGCCTGCCCTGGCCTGAGGCCCTGGCCCGAGGCCCCAGGCTGAGCAGCCGGGCGGAGGGAGGCCCCGCAGTGGAGGGTGGTCCGGGAGAGGGTGGGCCAGCTCCAGCTTCGAACCCCTTCCCCGCTGTGGGCAGGAGTCTCCTCTTGCCCGCATCCCCGTGCCTGTTGCTGCCCAAGTGACACCCTGGTCCTAAGACCACCTGGTCCCCTGCCCTGCCCTGTCCCCAGGCGTGGATGGGGCACCCTCCTGGACCAGGTGGGGGGAGCTGCAGGGGCGGCTTCAGCTTTCCTGGAAGGGCAGCCACCTCCTTCCGGCTGCCCTGTGTGATGGCTGGAGCCGTGGCAGCTGCCTGGGGACTGGGATGCCCTGCCACACCAGCCGGGGGCGGGGGGGGGGGGGGGAGGGGGGGGGAGCGCGGGCGCTGCCACTGGGGCCCCTCGGGCCTCCGAAGTCAGCCCCAACCTGGCCCGGCCGGGCCGGCGGGTTCCTGTCACTCCGCAGGCGGGTCCAAACAGACAGGCGTGTGGCTCAGTTGGACGAAGAAGCCAGAGGCTGGTGAGGGGCTCGGAACCAGGCCTCGCCCAGCCCACCCTGTCTGTCACTCTGTCCCAGAAGGCCGGGCCGTTCCCCCCCACACCCCAGGGACACGCCGAGCCCCGGGAGCCCGGGGCAGCTCCGCGGGCCTTGGACCCGCCACCCGCAGCGCCTCCAGCACCCCGCAACTCACAGGCGTCCGGCCGGGGATGGACTGCGGCCCGGGGTCCGGAGCTGGGCAGGCCTGGGCGGAGCTGAGCCTTGACCAGAAGAGAGGAGGTGAGGCCGCCCTGCGCCCCCAGCCCCCGTGGGTCAGCCCGAACCTGGGACCGGACAGCGCCTGGCCCGCCCCCGCCGCGTTCCGGGCCCAGGCGCCGCGCGGGCCGGGGCTCCGGAGGGAGGGGGCTGCCGCCGCCGAGGCGCCCGCACACCCCTTCCCGCCCCCCAACCCGGCCACCGAGGGGCTGCACCCGAGCTCCAGCTCACCGGCCGCGGGTCCGAGTGGCGAGGGGCGCGCGGGGCCGGGGGCGGGGCTTGGCGGCCGCGGGGATCCGGGGCCGGGGGCGGGGCCTGAGGGGCGGGGCTACCGGGCTGGGGGCGGGGCCGGAGGGTGGGGCTCCAGGGCCGGGGCGGGGCCGGGGCGGGGCTACCGGGGCGGGGGCGGAGCGGCGGGGGCGGGGGCGGGGCGGGAGTCCGGAGTTTGGAGCCAGACCCGGAGGTCGCGGCCGGGGGGATCTGGGGGCGGGGACGGGGGGCCTGGGGGCAGGGTGGGGCGGGGCCCGCGGGGTCCGGGGCCGGGCCGGCCGAGAGTTTGGGGCGGAACCGGAGATCCCGGCCCGGGGGACCTGGGGGGACCTGGGGGCGGGCCGTGCCGGGGCCGGGGCTGCCGGGCGCTGGGCCTCCAGACCAGGCGGCCGGGCGCCCCCAGGACCCGCAGGGCCGGGCCGGAGCGCCTCCCCCTGTGGCGTCTCCGACCCCGCGGAAGGGGACCCGGGAGCCGAGCTCGGGGCGGGCTCCGGAGCCCCGGGGGCGCCTGGGTCTGAACCCCGAGGCGAGGCCCGGTCTGGGGCTCCCTGGGCCTGCGGGCCGGGGTTGGCCATCCGGGCCTCTGGCTGCGGGTCCGAGGCGGGGCCAGGGCCAGGGCCGGGCAGGCGGAGCGCCGAGCAGAGCAACGCCGGGGCCTCCCGCCGCCGCCCGAGCTCGGCGCCCGGTCTGGGGGCCTCTGGACAGGCCTGCCCGCCCCGCGGACCGCCTCCCCCTCGACCGCCCCCGGACCGCCCGGGGGAGGGGGTGTGTCTGCGCCAAACCAACGCCAAGGACCAGAGTCCAGCCGGACTGGCCTCGGGAGGAGCAGTTATTCCTCAAGGTCCCTGGGCTCCGGGCCCAGGGGGGCGGGGGGCAGAGCGGGGCCGCGGGAGCGGGAGGAGGGAAGTGATGGACACGCACCGTCCACGGGGCACCGGCTCCGGCGGCAGGGACAGCGGAGGACTCGTGGCTGCCCTGGGTGTGGCCGGGCCCTGGGGTCTGGAGAAGCTACCTGACATTCCCAGGCGCGTTCTCTCCGATGCCACCCGCAATGCCAACGGCGGTGACCGGCTCAGGGGAGTCAGGACTGCCCTTGGCAGGGAAGGGTCTACAGGACGGGATGAACGGCCGCGAGCAGCTTCCCGTTACCAAGCTGTCACTCCTCTCCCTCCTGTGGGGCTGCGTTCCTCACTGTGTGAGGCCGCCACACGGGCCTCCCTGCGCTGCGCTGGCCGGTGTAGCTGTGGCCCCTTGTCGCCCACGGTGGGAGCAGAAGGTACCCCTCACCCAGTCACCTTCCTCCGGAGGGTGGCCCTAGCAAGACAGGGGCCCTGGCGGGGATCCCCCCCCCCCCCGGGCAGGAGCAGGGGAGGGACGGGGGTGCAGTTGGACAGTGGCCAGCCCAGGTCACCAGGGGGAAAGCCCCCTGTGCTAACCAAGGACAAGGGGGGGCTCGCCCCTGGGTGACCTCTCCTCCCCCAGCATCTCGCTGGGCCTGAGGGTGGGACCCCCTGACCTTCCTCCCTCCCGATGACTAAACGGAAGGGCCACGTGCTGACCTGACCGCTCAGGGGCGGCCTGCGTGGCGGCCTTGCAGAGTCAGACCTACAGTCCCTCAAAGGACGGTCCGACATTAAACTGTAATAAAGCAGTTACCATGGGCAGTCACCTGCTAGGCCAGCGTCTTCACTGACAAGGTCAACCTTTATCTCAACGGAGCCTGCCTGTCTTTTTGTATCTGTGACAACTAACACCCCTCGGAAATGTGGGTAACTTGTAACCTCCCTTTTTCTGGAGGCCCTGAGGCACAATCCAATGTGCTGGGGCTGGGACAGAGACTGCAGATTCCTTCATTATCATGTCCTTTGTTCCTGCACCCGCCTAGGTGTCCGTCCATCATTTCACTTTTTATCCAATCCCAGCGGTTTTCCTGCTTTGCTTCCTCCCGCCTCTGGTCCATCCCTAATGGATTTCCTGTGACCCACCTATGTCCCTCCTTTGATTGCGATGTGCAAATACAGATGGAACCGGCCTTTCTCCGGAGCTGGATCTTAATTCATTGAGATTGATATTTGTCGACAGTTTAGTTCAAATAAACTCACAGACGTTCTTTCCACGTTTGAATGATTTTATGTTAACAGCATCGGGGCCCAGAAAAGCAGCAGAACCAGACCAGCGGGCGGACAGCGGGTGCTGAGGGGCGGGCGTTCGGAGCGGCCCAGGGCGGGGCAGGCCCCTCCTCCCCTCGGAGCGGAATGCCTTCTCCTGCAGACCCGCCAGGGTCTGTCCGGTCCTTCCCTCCAGCCCGGTTCCCTAAGGGTGGGGTCTGCACCGGACGCCCTGGCCGGCCAGGAGAGGTCAGGAGGACCCGCTGCAGGGCAGGGCGTGCGGGGAGGGTCTGAGGGCGGGTGCTGGTGAAGGGTCTCCAGGCTCGCTCTCCCCGTCCCTTCCTTGGCCGAACGGCCCTTCCACCTGGCCGCTGTCCGTGCTCTGCTCCTGTCTGTCCGTCTGTCTGTCCCACTGCCGCCCCGGTGGAGACCTGCACCCTGAAAGCTGCGACCTTCCCCAGGACCCCCCCTGACCCCATGAACCCTCAGGAGGACCCCGTGAGCCCCCTCCCAGCACCCCGCCCCCCTCCCCCGCCCCCCGCCTTTCCCTTCCCTCCTCCCACCGGCGCTGGTTTTCCATCAGCTCCGCACCCCGAGCCCCCGCCTCCCTGCGCCTCCACAGCGTGTTCCTGCGCCCACGTCTCACGGGGCCCTGCCTCTCTGCCCCGGCGGGTGTTCTCGTGGTTTGCATCTGGGCTCTGACGTCTTTCCCTGCAGACCCCGCCCGGGCAGACACCCACCCCCACCCGCGGGTCAGGCTCCCGGCGCCGTTCCCACGGGGGGGGGGGGGCGGGGAGCCTGAAGGGCTGGGGCCTCTGAGCACCAGAGGACCCTGTACCGTGTGGGTGTCCCCAGGGCCGTGCAGGCTGCTGTTTTGGACCGGGGCGGTGGGGGGGGGGGGGGGGCCGGGAAGGGGTTTGGATGGGGAAAGAGGGAGGGGTTTTTGGACGGGGGGGGGGGGTGTCGCCCAAGCCCAAGCCCCCTGGGAGCCCCTGGAGAACAGGGGAGCCCCGGCCAACAACAGAGTTTAATTCCAAACCGGAGCGGAGGGGGGGGGCACCCCGGCTCCGGCAGCGGCTACTTGGAGGCCACCTTCCGGGACTTGCTGGGCGAGGCGAACACGTCTGCCAGCAGCAGCGGCGGCACCTTGACGCCCTTGTGCCTCAGCTGGTTGTAGTAGTCCATCCGCTCCGCGATGATCCGCTGGGGGGGGGAGGGGAGGCGCTGCCAGGCCGCTCCCCCCAGGCACCCCGAGGGGCTGTCAGGCTGCTCCCCCCCCCCCCGGGCACCCCGAGGCGCTGCAGGCTGATCCCCGCCCAGGCACCCGGAGGGGCTGCCAGGCCGCTCCCCCCAGGCACCCTGAGGGGCTGTCAGGCTGCTCCCCCCCCCGGGCACCCCGAGGGGCTGCAGGCTGATCCCCGCCCAGGGCACCCCGAGGGGCTGCCAGGCCGCTCCCCCCCCCGGGCACCCCGAGGCGCTGCCAGGCCGCTCCCCCCCCCCGGGCACCCCGAGGGGCTGCCAGGCCGCTCCTCCCCCCCCCCGGGCACCCCGAGGGGCTGCCAGGCCGCTCCCCCCCCCCGGGCACCCCGAGGGGCTGCAGGCTGATCCCCGCCCAGGGCACCCCGAGGCGCTGCCAGGCCGCTCCTGCCCGCTCCGCACCCCCGCCCTCAGGATGGGGAGACAGCTTCTGTCTATTCGGAAGGAAAACCGTCCTCCTGGCTGCCCAGGGCAGGGGGGGGGGCGGCACCACGGGCTCCGCAGCGGCCATGGTGCTGGTCCCCCGGGATTTCCCTGGCACCTCAGGTCTGTCCCCCACGGAGGCCCGCCCCCACGGCCTCCTCTGGCCCCTGGACCAAGGAAAGGCTCCCTGGCCCTGGGTGGTGCTGACGGCCCTTCCCCTCCCCCCTCTCCCCTTCCTTCTCCCTCCCTCCCTCCCTCCCAGCCTCTCTCCCACCCTCCGTCCCTTCCCCTCCCACTCCCGCGCCCTCTTCCACCCCCTCCTCCTCTCCTCTGTCCCTCCTGTCCTCTCCCCTCCCCCTCCCTCTTCCCTCCCTGGCAGGAGCCCATTGACCGGCGCCCCCACCCCCATCACCGGGGGGAGGAGCCAGGCCTCCGGGAAATGTGGGTGCCAGGAGGCAGAGGGTGCCCCTCCCAGAGCTGAGCGGGGGCTCTTCCCATCTGGCCCTGCACCTGAGGGAGGCGCACTCCCTCCGGGGGGAAGGGGGCGCCCAGTGACCCTCCTCAGCCCCTCCGAGCAGCCAGGTGGGCGGTGAGGCCCCGAGTCCCAGCCCCGCAGGGGTGGCCGGGGCCCAAGCCATGGAAGGGGGTCCGGGCAGGGCCCTGGCTCAGCAGGTGAGACCCCTGAGGTGCTGAGCCGGTGTGGCCTGGCGGCTCCTGCTTCCTTAGCTCCAGGCCCGCACGGGCCCTGCCCTGTGCCCTGAGGGCTTGCTGCCAGCTCCCAGCAGCCGGCATGGGGCTCAGGGCACCAGCCACCCCGGAGACCCAGTTCCTTCTGCCTGCCCGGCCCAGGACAGAGACCCCGCAGGGACCAGAGGGCGCCCAGCGCCCGGCCGGCTCGCCCTCCGCCCGCGGCCGCTCTGCCCACCTGCAAGGCGTCCAGGATGTCGTTGTCCGAGATCTCGGAGGACATGAACTTGAAGCCGGGGGTGCTGAAGGCCGCCTGGATGATCTTGTTTCTCAGCCTCTCGAGCTGGTGGGCGAAGGGACAGCGGCCCGGCCTCAGGGGGGCGGTGCCCGTCGGGGGAGGGGCCACCCCTCTGGTCGGGCGGACAGAGGCCGGCCGCCCCCTTCCCCGAGGGACGGCGTCACCTGTGAGTCCCGGGTCCGAGCCCAGGCCTGGGGGGCCTCATGCAAGGGCCCTCTGCCTCCCAGCTGTGTGTCTGCTGGTTCATCCTCCCCCGGGTATTTTAAGATATATTTTATCCATTGTTTACAGAGAGGAAGGGAGAGGGACAGAGAGTTAGAAACATGGATGAGAGAAACATCAGCCAGCTGCCTCCTGCACACCCCCCACCAGGGATGTGCCCGCAACCAAGGTGCATGCCCTTAACCGGAATCGGACCCTGCACCCTTTAGTTCCCAGGCCGACTTTTTTTTTTTTTTTTTTTTTTTTTTTTTAAGAAAGGGATCCCGCCAAAGCCAGTTTGGCTCAGTGGTAGAGAGTCGGTCTGCGGACTGAAAGGTCCCAGGTTCGATTCCGGTCAAGGGCATGTACATTGGTTGCGGGCACATCCCCAGTGGGGGATGTGCAGGAGGCAGCTGGTCGATGTTTCTCTCTCATCAATGTTTCTAGCTCTCTATCTCTCTCCCTTCCTCTCTGTAAAAAATTAATAAAATATGTTTTAAAAAAAAAAACATTTACTTTAAAAAAATAAAATAAAATACCCGAAACCGGTTGGCTCAGTGATAGGGCGTCAGTCTGCAGACTGAAGGGTCCCGGGTTCGGTTCCGGTCAAGGGCATGAACATTAGTTGCGGGCACATCCCCGATAGGGGGTGTGCAAGAGGCAGCTGGTCGATGTTTCTCTCTCATCGACACTTCTAGCTCTCTATCTCTCTCCCTTCCTCCCTGTAAAAAACCAATAAAATATATTTTAAAAATAAATAATAAAATAAAATAAAGGGATCCCTTTAAAATTAATATATATATATAATTGATTTCAGAGAGGAAGGGAGGAGAAAGAAACATCAGTGATGAGAGAGAATTATTGATTTGCTGCCTCCTGCACAATCCCCAGTATTGAGCCTGCAATCCGGGCCTGTGCCCAGACCAAGATTGAATCTGGGACCCTTCAGCCCACAGGCCGATGCTCTATCCACTGAGCCAACCAGCTCCCACTGCCTCACCAACTTTTTTAGTTGAAAAAGCAAAACCTGCACCGGATTAAGAAAATAGAATTAGCCCCACTGATGGGGCTCAGTGGCTGAGCGCCGACCTCTGACCCAGGGGGTCCGGGTTCGGTTTCTGGTCAGGGCACAGGCCCAGTTGCAGGCTTGGTCCCCAGTGCGGGGTGTGCTGAAGGCAGCCAATCAGTGACACTCTCTCATCATTGATGTTTCTCTCTCCCTTCCTCTCTGACATCAATAAATTTATATTTATACCGTATTTTCCGGCGTATAAGACGACTTTTGAAATTGAAAAACAGCCTGCTCAGATTGGCCAGAGTCAGAAAGGCGGTCTATTTAAAAAAGAACTGGTGTTGCCTCGGAAGTGGGGGGTAGTCTTGTACAGTGAATATAGGCCTAAGCCCATGTTTTAACTGTAAAATTGGGGGGTCGTCTTATACGCCGGAAAATACGGTAAATAAATAAAAATTCATAGAACTGGGAAGGGCCCCCAAGGGAGCCCTCCCTCCCCCGCACTGTGGACACCAGGAAAGCCTGGGGCAGGGCCTGGAGCTGGGGCGGGGGGCGGGCGGGGCACGTACCCGGGACTGCGCGCTCTCCAGCGCCACCCGGACCTGCTGCTCTGCCTGCTGCGCCAGCTCGATCTTGCCCTGTGCCTGGTCCTGCAGCTGCCGGCGCCGCTCCAGGTGGTTCTGGCACTGGCCCACCTGCGCCTGCAGCTGGCACACCTTGGCCTCGGCCCCCGAGATGGCGTGGTCCCGCGTGGCCAGCTCCTGCTCCAGCTCCCACACTCGCTGGGGGCGGGGCGGGGGCACCAAGGAGTCGGCCCGGCCCCCGGGTCCCCACCCTCCTCCCAAGACAATCCAGACCAAGTGATGGCGAGGGGGGGGGGCGTTGTGCGCCCCTGAGCTTGTCCAGTGGGGTGCTGCCTGGAGGAGCGGCCCGGCCCCCGAGCCCCCCCCCCCCCCCCGCGGTCACCTGTCGCAGGAGGAGGTTGTCCCTCTCGATGAGCCCCATCACCTCCTTCTGCTTCTTCTCCTCCCGGAGGTTGGAGAACTGAAGGGGGTGGGGGTGGCTCAGGGGCTCCGGGCGGAGGTGGCGGAAGGAACCCCACTTATGGCTTCTCCCCCCCCCCCCCACGTCTCAGGAAGGTGAGAGCAGGGGTTTCTGATGAGGATGTGGGGGAGGAGGAGAGAGGATCCCAAACACGAAGGTGCTGGGAAGCGAACCCCAAAACACGGAAACCTGAGACCCCAGCAGGGAGAGCGGAGTCTGGGGAAGTGGGGGGGCCGGTTCCTCGTCTGGGAGCCAGCTGAGCTGCTGGTCGGAGAATCAGAGTCCAGACAGGCCCTCCCAGACCCCGCACCCCAGCTTTCCTCAGGGAGGGACTGCAGGGCCCTGGCGGTGTGGCTCAGTGGATAGAGTATCGGCCTGAGGACTGAGGGTTTGATTCCAGTCAAGGGCATGTGCCTGGGATTGTGGGCTCCATCCCAGGAGGGGGTGCGGGATTCTCTCTCCTCATGGATGTTTCTCTCTCTCTCTCCCTCCCTCCCTCTCCCTCCCTCTTGCAAGTGGATAAAACAGACATTTTTTAAATGACAGCAGGCTGCGCCCGGAGAAGAGAGAGGTGTGACACGCCCAGCCGCTGTAACAGGTTTATGAATCATGATTCCCTTTCACAAGCGCGGCTGTTTCGTTGCGCTCCCACCAGCTGCCCACAGGGGTCAGCACAGCCACTTGGGCTGTCGGGAGGGAACAGGCGGGGAGGACAGGGGCCTGGGCGATGCTGATGGGACGTGGGGAGGGATCCCTGAGACACGGGGTGGGGGTAGGTGGTCGCTGGGCGGGGGCGGGGGGGGCACTGGGGAGAGAGGCCGGGACATGCTGCTTCTGTAACAAGACGGGAACCTCTGGGTGAAAAACTCCGGCAGAACTCCACTCAAACCCTGAGCCAGGGTGACGCCCTGAGCCGGGCGGGGCCATCCCCTGAACCCCCCCCCCACTGGGCCAGGAGGTGCTGGAGGGAGGGCGGGGGCGGGCAGCGGCCAGGAGAAGGGTGGCCGCTGGGCCGGAGGGCCGGGGGCCCGGGAGAGTCCCATGGGCTCCCTCAGTCAGCCTCCCGGAGCTGGGGGGGGGGGGGGGGGGGCGGTGCAGGGTGAAGGAGGGGCAGGGGAGACGCACCTTGTCGGTCATGGCCTGGAGCTGCAGCTTCCGCTCCCGCAGCTCCTTCTGCAGCAGCTCGTGCTCCAAGTTCACCTTCTGCAGCTGCGACTCCAGGTGGTCCACTTGCCGTTGCAGAGAGATGCAGGCTCCTGGGGGGACGGGGGGGGGGGGCAGAGAGATGGAGGCTCCTGGGGGGACGGGGGGAGCAGAGAGATGCAGGCTCCTGGGGGGACGGGGGGCAGGAGGGGCAGAGAGATGCAGGCTCCTGGGGGGACGGGGGGCAGGAGGGGCAGAGAGATGGAGGCTCCTGGGGTGATGGGGGGGGGGCAGAGAGAGGGAGGCTCCTGGGGGGACGGGGGGGGGGAGGGTCAGAGAGATGGAGGCTCCTGGGGGGGGGGGGGGGGGCGTGCACACAGGAGGGGCCGGGGTCACTGGGTCAAGCTCCCCACTGATCCGGGCGTCCAACTGCCCACTCCGACCCGCCCTTCCCCGCCAGGCTCCCGGCTCAGGGCTCCCGGCTCAGGAGGATGGCCCAGCCCATCCTGCCTACGGGTGGGGGTGAGGGTTGAGGGTGGGGGGGTGGGGGGTTGGCGGTGGGGGTGGGTGGGGGGGGTAGTTGGGGTGGGGTGGGGGGTGGGGGTGGCGGTGGGGGTGATGCTGGGGATGAGGGTGAGTGTGTGGGATGGGGTGATGGTGGAGTGGGTGTGAGGGTAGGGTGGGGGTGAGGGTTGGGTGGGGGTGAGTGGGGGTGGGGGGGTGAGGGTCGTGTGCGGTGGGGGTGGGGGTGGGGGTGGGGGTGGGGAGGGATGGGGTGGGGTGATGAGGGGGTGAGTGGTGGGTGGGGTGGGGTGGGGGTGAGGGTGGGGGGGGTGGGGGAGGGGGTGGGGATTAGGGTGGGGGGTGGGGGTAGGGGTGAGGGTGGAGTGGGGGTGACGGTGGGGGTGGGGGTGGGGGTGAGGTTGGGGATGACGGTGGGGGTGGGGGTGGGGGTGGAGTGGGGGTGAGGGTGGGGGGTGGGGATGAGGGTGGGGGTGGGGGTGGCGGTGGGGGTGATGATGGGGATGAGGGTGAGTGTGGGGGATGGGGGTGAGGGTGGAGTAGGGGTGGGGGTGAGGGTGGGGGTGGGGGTGGAGTGGGGGTGAGGGTAGGGGTGGGGGTGAGGGTGGGGGTTGGGCGTGAGGGTGCGTGGGTGTGAGGGTAGGGGTGGGGGGTGAGGTTGGGGGTGGGGGTGGGGGGTGGAGTGGGGCGTGAGGGTGAGGGTGGGGGCGGGGGCGGAGGTGAGGGTGGGAGTGAGGCTGGGCGGGGGTGGGAGGGTGCGGGATGGAGATGAGGGTGGGGGTTGGGTGGAGGCGGGGGTGGGGATGAGGGTGGGGGTTGGGTGAGGCGGGGGTGGGGATGAGGGTCGGGGTTGGGGTGGGGGGGGGGGTAGGGGTGAGGGTGGGGGTTGGGTGGGGGTGGAGTGGGGGTGAGGGTGAGGGTGGGGGTGGGGGTGAGGGTGGAGTGGGTGTGAGGGTAGGGGTGGGGGTGAGGGTGGGGGTTGGGGTGGAGGTGAGGGTGGGGGTTGGGGTGGGGGCGGGGGTGGGGATGAGGGTGGGGTTGGGGTGGGGGCCGGGGTGGGTTTGGGGGGCAGGAGGGCAGGACGTCCGCCCAGGCGGGGCCGCCCGCCGCGCCCACCTGTGGCCAGGCTGTATCTGGTCCGGGCCACGCCGAGCTCCAGCTGGAACTCCTGGATCACCTGCTCGTACTCCTCCAGCTGCGCCATCAGCTCCTCCTCGAAGGACTCGTCCCCGGAGCTGAACAGCTTGGGGCCGCCCCCCTGGTCCTGCGGCTCCTCCGGCTCCTCGTCCAGCTCCAGCTCCTGCGACTCCTCCTCCTCGCTCTCCCGGCCCTCTGCGCCCTCCGCCTCCTTCCTGCCCT
>NW_023425534.1:1092500-1144722 GCF_014108245.1 Pipistrellus kuhlii | reverse complement strand
CCCTCCCGGGCGGACGGGGGACGACTGTGGGGCAGGTGAGTGGGGGGGCGGCTGTGGTCCCCTCGCTCCCTGGGCTGGACCACTCGGGGCCCCGTCCCAGGCCGTGTTCGCGGGCCCAGCCCTGGGCTGAGTGCGGGAGCCCTGACCCCAGGCCCGTCCAGAGGCTGTGGGGCCCCGCGCCGGGCCGGCCTGCATCTGGGGGTCGGGTCCGAGCTTACCTGAAGGCTGTGCCAGCAGAGCGGCTCCCGGAGAGGCTGTGTTCCTGCCTGGGGGTCACCTGGCCTGGACGCCTGCCTCCTGCTGAGCCCACCTGGGCTTAGGGGCGCCCTTTGGGACGGCACCCGCAGTCCGCACCCCGCAGCCCAGAGGGGCCGGGAGTCCTGTCCTGTGCACGTTTGGGGTGCGGTGCTGAGCCGGGAGACTGAGGTGCCACGGGGGGGTGGGGGCCGGGGGCCAGACTGTCCCGAGGGCCGCTGGGGGCTCGGCTGCCAGGAGATCTGCCCGGCCTGTGAGCACAGCGCCGCCTGCGACCCCAAGACCGGAGCCTGCCGCTGCCCACCCGGCTACACCGGCAGCCGCTGCCAGGACGGTGAGCGCCCGCCGCCCGCAGCCCCCGAGACCCGCGGCCCCCACCGCCCACCCTCCCCTCCCTCCCCTCCCCTCCCCTCCCCTCCCCTCCCCTCCCCTCCCCTCCCCTCCCTCCTCTCCGCCCTCAGCCCCTGAGACCCGCGGCCCCCACGGTCACCCTCCCCTCCCTCCTCTCCGCCCACAGCCCCTGAGACCCGCGGCCCCCACCGCCCACCCTCCCCTCCCCTCCCCTCCCCTCTGCCCTCAGCCCCTGAGACCCGCGGCCCCCACCACCCACCCTCCCCTCCCCTCCCCTCCCCTCTGCCCTCAGCCCCTGAGACCCGCGGCCCCCACCGCCCACCCTACCCTCCCTCCTCTCCGCCCTCAGCCCCCGAGACCCGCGGCCCCCACCACCCACCCTCCCCTCCCTCCCCTCCGCCCTCAGCCCCCGAGACCCACGGCCCCCACCGGTCACCCTCCCCTCCCCTCCCCTCCCCTCCCCTCCCCTCCCCTCCCCTCCCTCCCCTCCGCCCTCAGCCCCTGAGACCCGCGGCCCCCACCGCTCACCCTCCCCTCCCCTCCCCTCCCCTCCGCCCTCAGCCCCCGAGACCCGCGGCCCCCACGGTCACCCTCCCCTCCCTCCCCTCTGCCCTCAGCGTGCCCCGCAGGCTGGTTCGGGCCCGGCTGCCGCATGAGCTGCTCGTGTGCCAACGACGGGCACTGCCACCCGGCGACGGGCCACTGCAGCTGTGCCGCGGGGTGGACCGGCCTCCGCTGCCAGAGAGGTAGGCGGCCCCGCTGGCATCCCTCCCCTGGGGCCTCCCCAGGCCCAGCACCTCCCTCCCTCCCCGTGCCCGCGGGCTCCGCTGGCCTGCGGTGACCGGGCGCCGTTGCAGCCTGTGACAGCGGCCACTGGGGCCCCGACTGCAGCCACACGTGCAACTGCAGTGCCGGCCGCGGGAGCTGCGACGCCGCCAGCGGCCGGTGTGTGTGCGAGGCCGGCTACCGGGGCCTGCGGTGCGAGCAGCGTGAGTCCTGCCCCCATGTGCACCCTCCCACACACACGCGCACACACACACGTACACGCCCCACACGTGTACACACACCCTCACACGTGCACAGTCACACATGCACCCTCATGAATGCATGCACGGCGTGTACCAGATGCACACGTGTTGGGGAGCCTGGCCCCGCCCGCTTGCCCCCAGACAAGCCGGGGGTCTACTCCCCTGACTCACCAGCTCCCCTCCAGCTGCAGCAGGCTCACCGGGCAGCGCCGGGAGCTGTCAGCGAGGGGCACCGGGCGGGGGGGTGGCTGCTGAGACCACGGGTTTTGCTCCGGCGTCTGCCCTGGGCTGCGGTGGCTGAGCTGGGCCGGGGGCAGGTGCTCCCACAAGCACCCCACAGGCCGCCCTGGGGCTCAGGCCCCGTCTGGGCAGGAGGGGCAGGGGCAGGGCGAGGGTGAGTGGTGCCCGGGGCAGGGAGGGGCTGCTCTGTCCACCAGCCCTAAGCCCATAGTCCTGGCCCGGGGACAGCGGAGGCCGGGCAGGACGGGCTCGCTGTCCCCGCTGATGGCGGGCCCTCTCCCAGGGTGTCCCCGGGCTGCGGGGGAGGTGGGATAGGGGAGGGGACGGCGGAGGCCGGGCAGGACGGGCTCGCTGTCCCCCGCTGATGGCGGGGCCCTCTCTCAGGGTGTCCCCCGGGCCACTTTGGGCCGGGCTGCGGGCGGCGCTGCCGGTGTGAGCACGGGGGCGCCTGTGACCATGTCAGCGGGGCCTGCACCTGCCGCGCGGGCTGGCGGGGACCTTCTGTGAGCGAGGTGAGCCGGGAGGTGGGGGGAGCCAGGGCAGGCGGCAGGGCGTGTGGACGGGCCGGTGACCTGGTCGCCTCCGCCTCCCGGCCCCCGCAGCCTGCCCGGCCGGCTTCTTCGGACTGGACTGCCGCCTCGCCTGTGACTGCGCGGCCGGGGCGCCGTGCGACGCCGTGAGCGGCACCTGCCTCTGCCCCGCCGGCCGCCAGGGCCCCCGCTGCGCCCAGAGTGCGTGAGGCCGCCGCCGGGTGCTGCGGGGGTGGGGTGCTGCGGGGGGCGGGGTGCTGCGGGGGGGGGCGGGGTGCTGCGGGGGGCGGGGTGCCGCGGGGGCGGGGTGCCGCCGGGGGTGCTGCCTGGGGACGGGGTGCTGGTCGGGGCGGGGTGCTGGCCGGGGGCGGGGTGCTGGCGGGGGCGGGGGTGCTGCGGGGGCGGGGTGGTGCTGCGGGGCGGGGTGCTGCGGGGGTGGGGTGCTGCGGGGGGGCGGGGTGCTGCGGGGGTGGGGTGCTGCGGGGGTGGGGTGCTGCGGGGGTGGGTGCTGCGGGGGGGGGGCGGGGTGCTGCGGGGGCGGGGTGCTGCCCGGGGCGCGGTGCTGCCGGGGGCGGGGTGCTGCGGGGGTGGGGTGCTCGGGGGCGGGGTGCTGCGGGGGGCGGGGTGCCGCGGGGGGCGGGGTGCCGCGGGGGGCGGGGTGCTGCTGGGGACAGGGGTGCTGCGGGGGACGGGGGTGTTGCGGGGGGCGGGGGTGATGCGGGGGGCGGGGGTGCTGCGGGGGGCGGGTGCTGCGGGGGGCGGGGTGCTGCGGGGGCGGGGTGCTGCCGGGGGCGGGGTGCTGCCTGGGGGCGGGGTGCTGGCGGGGGGGGGTGGGGGCGGGGGGGGCTGGGTGCCGCGGGGGGCGGGGTGCTGGCCGGGGCGGAGTGTTGCGGGGGCGCGGGGTGGCTGCCGGATGGGGGGGGGGTGGGGGGGGGGTGCTGCTGGGGGGCGGGTGCTGGCCGGGGCGGGGTGCTGGTCGGGGGCGGGGTGCTGCGGGGGCGGGGTGCTGCGGGGGGGGGGCCGGGGGGGGCGGGGTTGCGGGTCGGGGCGGGGTGCTGCGGGGGCGGGGTGCTGCCGGGGGGTGGTGGGGGGGGGGGGGCGGGAGGGGTGCTGCGGGGGCAGGGTGCTGCCTGGGGGCGGGGTGCTGCCGGGGGGGGGGGTGCTGCGGGGGGCGGGGGTGCTGCCTGGGGGCGGGGTGCTGCCGGGGGCAGGTGCTGCCTGGGGGCGGGGGCGGGCGGTCTCTGCCAAACTGGCTCCCAGGGCCTGGCTGGCTGTCCCGAGTGCCCAGTGGCCACCTGGGCACATCGCTGCCCACGGAGGCCAGCACGTGGGCCCCTGTTTGTGGGCCCCTAAGGGATGCCCAGGCCAGAGGGGGCACGGGGTCTGGGCGCAGCTGCTCCTCCCAGGTCTGTCTCCCCAGCTGACCGCCCTCTCCCGCAGCGTGCCCGGCCCTCACCTACGGGCACAACTGCAGCCAGGCCTGCGCCTGCTTCAACGGGGCCTCCTGCGACTCCGTGCATGGGCAGTGCCGCTGCGGCCCGGGCTGGACGGGGCCCAGCTGCCTGCAGGGTGAGCCGGGTCTGGGTGGTGCCCCTGCTTCTGGGTGCCAGGCTCACCCAAGGGGCGGTTGGGAGGCTGGGCCCTGGCACTGGGGGAACGAGGGAAGGAAGGGGCCGCTCAGAACCCAGGGCCACGCCCTGCAGCCTGAGCCCCACAGCTGGTTGGGGGGTGCTGCAGCCTCGGGGCGCAGGGCCAGGTCGTCCTAGCAACAGTGCTGGACGAAGCCCTGCCCCTGGTGTGTGCGGGCGCCTGAGGCCTGGCTGTGGTGCTGCATGCACTCCCTCTCCCCAGCCTGCCCCTCGGGCCTGTTCGGCGAGGACTGCCGGCACGCCTGCCTCTGCCGGCACGGCGGCACCTGCGACCCCGTCTCCGGCAACTGCACCTGCGCCGAGGGCTGGGCCGGCCCCGCCTGCGAGCAGGGTGAGCCCGGGGCAGGAGGGCACCCTAAGGGCCCCTGTGCCGCCCCACCCTCTGCGGCCAGAGCTCCCCGCCTGGGGCGGGGCTGGGGCAGCGTCTGGCGTGAGGCCTGGGCCTGCCTGTGACCGGCTCGCACCTCCTTCCTGGGGCCGGGGATCTGAGGCTCCGGGAGCAGAGGCATGGGAGGGGGGGTAGGGGGGAGCAGGGGGGTCACGGCTCTGCCCAGGAAGCGCCCTCACCTGTGCCCGCCCGCAGAGTGCGGGCCCGGGCGCTTCGGAGCCGGGTGCCAGCGTAGCTGCGGGTGCCTCCATGGTGGCCTCTGCGACCCGCACACCGGCCGCTGCCTCTGCCCCGCGGGCTGGACGGGGGACACGTGTCAGAGCCGTGAGTGGGCCGGGCCGGGGTGGGCTGGACGGGGACGCGTGTCAGAGCCGTGAGTGGGCCGGGCCGGGGCGGGCTGGACGGGGACGCGTGTCAGAGCCGTGAGTGGGCCGGGCCGGGCCGGGGCGGGCTGGACGGGGGACACATGTCAGAGCCGTGAGTGGGCCGGGCCGGGCTGGACGGGGACGCATGTCAGAGCCATGAGTGGGCCGGGCCGGGGCGGGCTGGACGGGGGACACGTGTCAGAGCCGTGAGTGGGCCGGGCCGGGCTGGACGGGGACGCATGTCAGAGCCGTGAGTGGGCCGGGCCGGGCCGAGGTGGGCTGGACGGGGACGCGTGTCAGAGCCGTGAGTAGGCCGGGCCGGGGTGGGCTGGACGGGGACGCGTGTCAGAGCCGTGAGTGGGCTGGGCCGGGGGGGGCTGGACGGGGACGCGTGTCAGAGCCGTGAGTGGGCTGGGCCGGGGCGGGCTGGACGGGGACGCGTGTCAGAGCCGTGAGTGGGCCAGGCCAGGGCGGGCTGGACGGGGACGCGTGTCAGAGCCGTGAGTGGGCTGGGCCGGGGCGGGCTGGACGGGGACGCGTGTCAGAGCCGTGAGTGGGCCGGGCCGGGGCGGGGACACGTGTCAGAGCCGTGAGTGGGCCGGGCCGGGGCGGGCTGGACGGGGACGTGTGTCAGAGCCGTGAGTGGGCCAGGCCAGGGCGGGGCTGGACGGGGACGCGTGTCAGAGCCGTGAGTGGGCCGGGCCGGGGCAGGCTGGACGGGGACGCGTGTCAGAGCCGTGAGTGGGCCGGGCCGGGGCGGGCTGGACGGGGACGCGTGTCAGAGCCGTGAGTGGGCCGGGCCGGGGCGGGCAGCGTCCTGCAGGGCGGTGCGTCCGAGCCGCGGTGCCCGGCCCAGCCCTGCCTGTCCCCGCAGCCTGTGCCCAGGGCACCTTCGGGGCTGGCTGCGAGGAGCGCTGTGCCTGCCGGCGGGGCGCCGCCTGCCACCACGTCACCGGGGCCTGCCTCTGCCCGCCGGGCTGGCGGGGCTCCCGCTGCGACAGTGGTGAGCCGGCCCGGCCAGCACCGGGGCGGGGTGGGGGGGCGGTCACCGGGAGCCCTCCAGGCCGGTCCGGCCCCGGCTCCCACCCAGCCCAGCCGTGCCCCCCGCAGCCTGCCCGCCCGGGTGGTTCGGAGAGGCCTGTGCCCTGCGCTGCCAGTGCCCGCCGGACGCCGCCTGCCACCACGTCACCGGGGAGTGCCGCTGTCCCCCGGGCACCACCGGGCCGGGCTGCGAGCAGAGTAGGTGACCGGGCGGGTGGCCCTGGGGGGCGCGGGCCGCCGTCCCCCGGAGCCCGCCAGGAGGGGCCTCGGGGTGACGGGTGTCTGCTCCCCAGCCTGCCCGCCCAGCACCTTCGGGGAGAACTGTGGGCACAGGTGCCAGTGTCCCGGCGAGAACCAGACCTGCCACCCGGCCTCCGGGGCCTGCGTGTGTGCCCCGGGCCACCACGGGCCCGGCTGCCAGCAGCGTGAGTGCTGGGCCTGTGCCGGGCGGCGGCTGGCGGGGGGGGGGCGGGGGCAGGGATGCGGGGAGACCAGCCCCTCACCCTGGCAAGCCGCGCCCCCCCCGCAGGGTGCCCCCACGGGCGCTTCGGGTCCGGCTGTGAGCACCGGTGCGGATGCCTCAATGGCGGCTCCTGCGACGCGGCCACGGGCACCTGCCACTGCCCCCCGGGGGTCCTGGGCCCCAACTGCAGCCTCTGTGAGTGGCCGGGGGGGGGCGGGGGGCTCCTCCTGAGCTTCGGTGGGTGGGGCCCCCCTTCCCCTCCCCCCAGTCTGCAGGGAGGGCAGCGTCCTGCCCACCTGCCTCCCTGGCCCTCCCCTCCGCCTAGGCTGGGAGCTGGGGAGTCCCTGCAGGCTGTGTGCTGTGCCCCTGCCCCCGCCCCCGCCCCCATCATGCCACCAGCGTGGTGCTCCTCCGCGCAGAGGCCAGCGGGCATCCTGCCGAGAACAGGGCGTTCCCCTCAGGCACGCGGGACTTTCCGCCCGTCTGCAGTGCCGTCTGGGGTGCCATCTGGGTGCCGTCTGGGGTGGCCATCTGGGTGCTGCCTGGGGGTGCCGGCCGTGGGGGGGCAGTGAGTCACTGTGGCCGCGGAGCAGGCTGGGCTCGGGGCTGGGAGGTGCCTGAGCCGGAGCGGGCAGAGGAGGGGGAGCAGGCGGTCTGCTCTGTCTGGGCGGCTGGTGGATGGAGACTCCGCCCTGCCCCCCGCCCCCGCCCCCACACGGTGGGGCGAGGGGTCAGCCGGGGCGCCCCCCTTCTCTCCGCAGCCTGTCCCCCAGGCCGGTTTGGCGCCGGCTGCTCCCACGTCTGCAGGTGTGGGCCGGGGGCGACCTGCGACCCTGCGACGGGCAGCTGCCTCTGCCCCCCGGGGAGGACCGGCGCCCGCTGTGAGCTCGGTGCGTGCCCTCCTGCTGCCGGTGCCAGTGGCTCCTGGGGCAGAGCTGGGGTCCCTGCCATGTTCACACCGTGGCCTCTGCAGAACCCACCTCCCGCCCAGTCAGCGGGCCTCCCAGCCCCACCCCTGCCTTCCCTCCCACGGCCCGGCCCAGCCACCAGGCTGCCGTCCACATGCTGTGTCCATGGGGCCGAGCAGGGAGTCCAGTCCCGTGGCAGGAGGGCCCGAGGAGGGAGCAGCCCCCTGCCGACGTGCCCTGGGAGCGGGGTCCCCTGGGAGCGGGGTCCCCTGGGAGTGGGGTCCCCTGGGAGTGGGGTCTTCTGGGAGCGGGGTCCCCTGGGAGTGGGGTCCCCTGGGAGCGGGGTCCCCTGGGTGTGGGGTCCCCGCAGGCCCAGGGCTGGGCCCCAGGAGTGGGGGGCCTGGAGCACAGGCCTTGGTGGAGAGATGGGGTGGCCCTGGGGCTCACGCCCTCGATGGCATGCAGGTCCCAGGGCCATACCCACAGCGCCGGGCAGGCCTGAGCCCCTACCGCCCTCTGGTCCTCAGAGGGCTGGTGCCCCCCGGTTTGGCAGAGGGTCCCCAGCCCCAGGCCTGGCTGCAGCCGGGCCTTGTCCTCACCCCCCAGAAGCAGGGCAGCCGGGGGCCAATCAGATGGGAGCAGAGTGCCACCGCCTCCAGGAAGGCTCCCTGGCCCTCCGTCCCTTCCCCTGAGGGGCCTCAGCTCTGGGTCTGGATGGCGGAGGGCAGGACAGGATTGGGGTCCCTCCCCCACACGTGTGCCTGTGCAGGCTGGGCTGAGGGGCACTGGGAGATGGTGGAATGGATTGTGGCTGGTGGGACGGTCCTCAGCGTGTCCGGCCCGGGCCGCAGCACCAACGGTGTGTGTGTGTGTGTGTGTGTGTGTGTGTGTGTCTCTAGAGTGTCCCCAGCACCGGTTTGGCGCGAGCTGTGAGCACCAGTGCGCCTGCCAGCACAGCGGCCTGTGCCACCCGGCCGACGGCAGCTGCTCCTGCGGCCTGGGCTGGACGGGCCCGCACTGCGAGCTGCGTGAGTGCCCGCGGCCGGGCGGGGGCCGGGCGGCTGGGCGGGGGCCGGGGGGCAGGCGGGGGGCGGGGGGCAGGCGGGGGGCCTGGGCAGCCGGGCAGGCGGCTGGGTGGGGGGCGGGGGGCCTGGGCTGGGCGGGTGGCCGGGCGGGGGCCGGGCGGCCGGGCGAGGGCAGGCGGGGGGCGGGCGGCCGGGGGGCAGGCGGGGGCGGGCAGCCGGGCGGAGGGCGGGCAGCTGGCGGGGGCTGGGCGGCCGGGCGGGGGCCGGGGGGCAGGCGGGGGGCCTGGGAGGCCGGGCGGGGGGCAGGCGGGGGGCGGGCGGCCGGGCAGGCGGCTGGGTGGGGGGCGGGGGGCCTGGGCTGGGCGGGTGGCAGGGCGGGGGGCGGGGGGCCTGGGCGGCCGAGCGGGTGGGGGCCGGGCGGCTGGGCGGGCGGAGGGTCGGCTCCCGGGTCATCGTGCTGCCCGCCCGGGGCTCACCCGCCGCTCTCCGCAGCCTGCCCCGCGGGGCGCTACGGCGCCGCCTGCCGCCTGGCCTGCTCCTGCCTCAACAACGGCTCCTGCGAGCCCGGCTCCGGCGCCTGCCGCTGCGGCCCCGGCTTCTACGGCCCGGCCTGCGAGCACGGTGAGCGGCCGGCCTGGCACCCTCCCTCCTGCGGGTCTGGCTCGCCTGGGCTCGGGGCCTAGGGGACTGGGGTCGTATCGGAGCCCGTGAACTCCCCCGAGGGGAGCAGGGGGAGCCCAGACCCAGCCCTTTGCACACCGGGTAAACTGAGGCAGGCCTCTCACCCGGTTTCCCCAGCCTGTCCCCCTGGCTTCCACGGGCTCGGCTGCCAGGGGCTGTGCAGGTGCCAGCACGGAGCCCCCTGCCACCCCGTCAGCGGCCAGTGTCTGTGTCCCGCCGGCTCCCAGGGCCAGTCCTGCGAGAAGGGTGAGCCCCCCCCCCGCCCCGCCCCGCCGCCCATGGGTGCTGGAAGGAGAGCGCTAAGTCTGCCCCCCTCCCCCCAGGGTGTGAGCCGGGCTGGTTCGGAGCGGCCTGCGGTCAGCGGTGCACCTGTGAGGGGGGCGCCGCCTGTGACCCCGTCTCCGGCCGCTGCCTCTGCCCCCCCGGGCGCACGGGGAACGCCTGTGAGCTCGGTGAGTCTGCGGTCCCTCCGGTGGGCGCCCTCTGCTCCCAGCTCCCGCCGGGTCAGCTGTCAGGGCCGCCCGCCCTCAGGCCGCCCGCGGGTGTCCGGGTGCCCCGTGCCCCAGGGAGGTGGGAGGAGACCCCGACCTGCCCCCACGGCCGGATGGGCAGGGCTGCCCTGTTGGTGGTCTTGCTGTGGGGGCGCCGTGACCGCCAGGCCCCCGGACAGGGAGGGACCGGGCAGTGGGTCTGGGCAGGTGCTGGTACCTGGTGCGTACCCGGGAGGGCCACATGGCCGGCCCCCAGGACCCCCCGAGGGCGGCCAGCGGGCGGGTGGGCGGCAGGTCTCTGGCCCAGCTCCCCGCCTCCCCGCAGACTGCAGAGCCGGCTTCTTCGGGCCCGGCTGTGCCCTGCGCTGTGACTGTGGGGGCGGGGCTGACTGCGACCCCGTCAGCGGCCGGTGTCACTGCGTGGACGGCCACACGGGGCCCACCTGCCGCCAAGGTGAGCCAGCTCGTGGGAGTGACCGGCCCCACCCCCTCCCCGCGCGCAGTGCCCACCGGTCCTGGTGGCCTGGGGTTCCCATGGCTTCTGAAGGGCAAAGTGTAACCCTGCGGCCCCCAGCAGCCCCGGCAGCGGGCAAGGGCAGGCTCCTCCCACCGAGGGCCAGGCCTGGGGGGTGGCGCCAACCTTGCCAGCCTGGTGCTATGGCGGCACCTGGTGGTCAGGCGTGTTACTGCACCAGAGGGCCAGACAGCCTTGGGCAGCCTCCACGTTTGAGGGGCTGGGGTGCTGCCTGCAGAGGCCCCTTGGGAAGACGGACACTGTGTGTGGGAGGCCGGCGCCCCCGCTTCGGACGGGACCTGCTACTTCTGTGGTGAAACCTCCCCTCCCCCCACCCAGCCTGAAGTCCCGTCTCCCAATCCTCCGTGCTGCCTGCACAGGGCCGTCCAGGAACACTCATTTGGGGATGGGGGGAGAGGCCCCCCGTTTGCCAGGGGTGGGGCACTAACGGGAGTGGGTCTGTCTGCCTTCAGGTGGGCCCCCCCAGCTCCCAGGGACCCCGACCCCAGCCCTGGGCCCAGGTAAGGGCTGATGGTGTTTGGGGTGGCTGGAGTGTCGGCGGACGGAGGCGGAGGAGGGAGGGGTGTGGGCGCAGGTGGGACTGAGCCTCAGAGAACAGCCTGGGGGCAGCGGGGAGGGGAGGCCGAGCTGGGGAGCAGGGGTGCATGATGCCCCACCTGGCACTGACACACACCCCCTCCCCCCCTGTCCCCGTCCCCGGCAGCCTCCCAGGCCGCCCCCCGCCAGGCCGAGGAGCGCTAGCAGCAGCGTGCCGCATCTGGCGCCGCCGACAGGACCCCGGGCTCGGAGCTCGCGGAGGGACACGGGGGTCAGGACAGCAGCCCCCGGCTTCCGGGCTGTGGACACTGCGGCCGCTGCAGGGCCTGCACGGTGGCCTGGCAGCAGGAGGCCCGCCTGGGCAGCTCTGGAGCCAGCGGACTGGCCTGGCTGAGGGCCCGCCCGCTCCCGGGGGCACCGCGGGCCTGGTGGGGACCGGCCCGGGCGGCTGCAGGTGCTGGAGGGCGGGCCTGCCCTCCGGCGGGCTCTCTGGTGCTACGCCCGGAACTGCGGCCGGGAAGGTCGCGGCGTATTTATATGACGGTATTTATGGGCTCTGCGAGGTGCCTGGCTCCTGCCGCCCCCGGAGGCCCGGACTCAGGACTGCGGGGCGGGGGCCCGGGGCGCGGGCACCTTGTGAGACCGAGGAAGCTAAGAAAAAGCTGCTTCCCAGCCTGTGCGTGTGCTCTCTGTGCGGCTCCTAGCGGGGGGCCCGGGCGCTGTTCTCAGTGCTGAAGGAGAGTCTGAAATCGAATCTGACGTCCATAAACGCTGCAGCACAGCCCCAGGTCCCTGCTCCTGGCGGTCCCGAGGGTGCCTGGAGGACGGTGTGTGTACGCATGCCTGTGTGAACATGTGTGCATACATGTGCGCACGTGTGTGCAGGGGCCATGAGCCAGTCGCACTCTCCAAACAACCTAGTGAGAGAATCAGCAGCTGAGACCCCGCCCTGCGCAGTCACAGGAGCAGGAGGACGAGGGAGAGAGGGGGGGAGGCCAAGTAAACGGGGCGGGGACAGGCTGGGAAGAGGCGAAGGGCTTCCTTCTACACCCCCTGGGGGCTGTCCCCTCCGGGGAGGCGGGAAATGTCTGGGAAGAGGGAGGAAGCCTAAGGTAAGAGGTGACAAAGGACCCAGCCGGGCCCGGGCGGGCATTCCCTGGGAGGGCGCACCTGGTCACACGGACAGGGGACACGGCACACGCTGTGAGGCTGAGGCCGCAGAGCAGGAGTCAGTGTTTCCAGGAAAGCATCACGACACACACACACACACACACACACACACACACACACACACACGGGCGTGGGCACAGCGATGGCGGTGGAGCAGGTGGAAATCGGTCCCCCGGGGGCTTTCTCTCCAAAGCCCACGCCGCTGGGCAAAGGGACACGCACAGGGAGACCTCTGTGTACGCGCTCTCACGCTACACTGTGTGCCGATAGTCACGCCACATTCATGTACGCACACTCAGAACATTTCTCCGAAGACGAATAAAAAAACTCCAGCAAGACTGTCGATCGTTTGAATGTCAAGCGAGGAGAAATGTACAGAAAGGACATTAACGGCAGACCCACCAGGGCGTGATACTGAAGACGGAACATGGACAACCGTGTGCCGGGATCTTCGGGAACGGGGCATGGCTGTGTTTGGGGGAAACACGAAAGCCGTGGCACTGAGGCCCCCCCAGGCCGTGGCACTGAGGCCCCCCAGGCCGTGGCACTGAGGCCCCCCCAGGCCGTGGCACTGAGGCCCCCCAGGCCGTGGCACGGAGGCCCCACAGCCACTCCTCCGCTGACTGCCAGGCCGGCACTGAGGGCCGCGGCTGCCGCCCTCCCCAGGGGCTGGGAGGTGCAGGTTTTCGGGCGAGTGACCCAGCACAGGGCCCGCACGCGGGCCGCCCCCCTCCGGCACGGGGCTCCTGTGGCTGGCGCGGCCCAGCTGTGCGTGGGAACGGGTGTCACACCAGCTCTTCAGTGTCCCAGAGAGTGCAGTCACAGTGTGCGCCGGCCTACGGTCCCCACCCACCCTCCGGGGCAGCAGTCCGGGTGCGAGGTCTCTTGTGCACACAGGCACGAGGGGGCGGGAGGCGGGCAGCCACGCCAGCCCATTCTCAGGGTCCTTCCACGTCACGGTGGCACAGTTCTGAGTGCTCGGGGCAGGGATGGTGGCACAGTTCTGAGTGCTCGGGGCGGGAAGCCTGGTGGGAGCTGGGGGGGGGGGGGCGTGCAGAGGCCACGGCCGCTGGGCTCCTCCCGGGAACGGGCCAGGGTTGGGGCTGCGTGGCCCCATGAGCCGATCTGAAGCCACGGCTGCAGGCTCGGCCCCCGGGGAGGTCCAGGACGTAGGCTCCTGGGACGGGTCGCTGTGCCCGGGCCCGGCCCAGCGCTGGCGGGTGTGGTGCGGCGGAGCCCAGCGGGCGGGCTGGCAGGCGCTACACGTCCGTCTCCACGCGCAGCCGCTCCATCCGGCGCACGTTGCCCTCCACGGCCACGTGGCTGGTGATGCTCTGGATGAAGTCCTCCGGGAACCAGCCCGTCTCGCCGTCCCGCAGCCGCTCGCCGAAGAGCCAGCCTGGCCCAACACGGGCAGTGAGGGCGGGGCCTGGCACCCGAAGGGCCCGGAGCCCCCCGCCGCCTCCCCCGAGGGCCCACAGCCCCCCGCCGCCTCCCCCGAGGGCCCACAGCCCCCCGCCGCCTCCCCCGAGGGCCCACAGCCCCCCGCCGCCTCCCCCGAGGGCCCACAGCCCCCCGCCGCCTCCCCCGAGGGGCCCTCACAAGGTCTCGGGCCCCCACCAGCTCTGCCGGCCCCTGTGGGGGTCCCAGCAGCAGTGGAGCCCCAACTGAGGACACAGCTTCTGTCCTGCTCCTCGGGGGCGTCTTGGTCCCAGCCTGCCGTGAGCAGTGCCCTCTGCTGGGGGCCAGGGCTGCTGCCATGCCAGTGTGGCCAGACCCTCGCCAGCCCGCCCGCCCAGGGTCCAGCTTGCCTGCGCCTCCCCTTCCCTCCCTGCCACACTCCCCTCTGTATGCCCTCCCCCATCCTCACCGTTCCTCCTGCCCCCCCTTCCCTCCCTGCCACACTCCCCTCTGTATGCCCTACCCCATCCTCACCGTCCTCCTGCCCCCCTTCCCTCTCTGCACCACACTCCCCTCTGTGCGCCCTCCCCCTCCTCATTGTCCTCTTCTGCAGTCTGCCCTCCCTGCCACACTCCCCTCTGTGCACCCTCCCCCACCTCACTGTCCTCCTGCTGCAGTCTGCCCTCCCTGCCACACTCCCTTTTGTACGCCCTCCCCCATCCTCACTGTCCTGCTGCCCCCCTCTTCCCTCCCTGCCACACTCCCCGGCTCTGACGCCCTCCCCCTCCTCACCGTCCTCCTGCCCCCCCTTCCCTCCCTGCCACACTCCCCTCTATGCGCCCTCCCCCTCCTCACCGTCCTCTGCTGCCCCCTCTTCCCTCCCTGCCACACTCCCCTCTATGCGCCCTCCCCCTCCTCACCGTCCTCCTGCCCCTCTTCTGCAGTCTGCCCTCCCTGCCACACTCCCCTCTGTATGCCCTCCCCCGTCTTCACCGTCCTCCTGCTGCCCCCCTCTTCCCTCCCTGCCACACTCCCCTCTGTGCGCCCTCCCCCTCCTCACCGTCCTCCTGCTGCCCCCCTCTTCCCTCCCTGCCACACTCCCCGGCTCTGACGCCCTCCCCCTCCTCACCGTCCTCCTGCTGCCCCCCTCTTCCCTCCCTGCCACACTCCCCTCTATGCGCCCTCCCCCTCCTCACCGTCCTCCTGCTGCCCCCCTCTTCCCTCCCTGCCACACTCCCCTCTGTGCGCCCTCCCCCTCCTCACCGTCCTCCTGCCCCCCCTTCCCTCCCTGCCACACTCCCCTCTGTATGCCCTCCCCCTCCTCACCGTCCTCCTGCTGCCCCCCCCTTCCCTCCCTGCCACACTCCCCTCTGTGCGCCCTCCCCCTCCTCACCGTCCTCCTGCTGCCCCCCCTTCCCTCTCTGCCACACTCCCCGCTCTGGACACACCTCCCCTCCTCACCGTCCTCCTGCTGCCCCCCTTCCCTCCCTGCCACACTCCCCTCTGTGCGCCCTCCCCCTCCTCACCGTCCTCCTGCTGCAGGACCAGCACCACGTCGGCCTGCTGCAGCGAGAGCTCGTCCCCCTGCTTGGCGAAGTAGGCCTTGGTGACCTCCACCTGCGGCAGGTCTGCGGACAGAGGCCGGCGTGAGGGACCGTCCTCGGGGAGGGTGGGCCCTGACAGCCCAGGGCCCAGGTCTCTGGCCAGAGCCGGCCCTCCCGCAGCGGGACAGGCTGCTTTCAGGGTCCAGGGGCCCGCCCGCAGGGGCGCTCCCAGCTTCAGGGGGCGGGAGGAAGGGGTGTGTCCCCACCAGCTAGGGGCTCCAGGCACCACAAGGGGGAGGCCCCGAAGGCCCCCCAGGGTCAGGCTGCGGGGTGGACGGAGGGCCTGAGGAGAGTACCTCCCCCCTGCCCGCCCGCCCCCAGGCCTGGAGGAGGAGCTTCGGCCCGCTCGGGGGGCGGGGGGGGGCAGGGGTGTGTGTGTGCAAGCGCTCACCTCCCTTGTTGGCCAGGCCCAGCCACTGCTGCTCCCGGTGGGTCAGCGCCGTGATCCAGCGGGCACGGTCACTCCTGGGGGCCGAGCGTGAGGGTGCCGATGCTGACGCTGCCAGCCCCACCCCCACCCCAGTGTGGCGCAGACAGGATGGGGCAAGCGGCCTCCAATATGGTCTGCGCGCTGCCGCCCACCTGCCCGGGTCCGAGCCAGGGGCAGCAGCCGCCTCAGCATCCAGCCCCCCGCCTCCTCGCCGGGCCCTGCGCCCCAGCCTCCTATGAGCTGCTGTCTGACCGGAGCTCAGCTTCCCGCGGGAGGGGGAGCACACCAGGGGCGGGGGAGGACCGTCTGTGGGCTCCCTCAGCGCACTGAGTCCCCGCCCCCTCCAGCCCGCTGGCCTCCGCTGCTCCAGGCCACGGCCTCCTGCCCCAGGGCCTGCTGGAGGCTGGGCCCCAGGCATCCTCCCCTCCGGCCCCTGCCCCCTCTCCTGCCGTCCTCCCACCCCTCACCCCTCAGCTGCTCGTCCTGCGGCTGGGCTGCCCCCTCCCGGGAGGGTGAGCCTGCAGAGCAGCGTCAGGGCTGGGGCGGGGAATGCCGCCCTCACGGCCACACGGCCCTCCCCCAGGCAGCCCCGGGCTTACGCGGAGTCGGAGGACAGCAGGATGCGCTCCTGGCGGCCCTCGCTGTTGTGCAGCAGCGTCACCTGGAAGGGGTGCGGCACCGAGGAGCTGCGGTTGCCACCGCCGGCCGGGGGGGAGCTCCGTGGCCTCCAGCTTATGGACCTGGAGGTGGTCCACGTGGGCGTAGTCCTGGACCACGAAGCTGTCCTCGCTGTGGAGGGGGGGGCAGGGTCTGTGGCCACCGCCCACCGCCCACCAGGCCCCTCAGCGCCGGAGGGGGGGGAGCCGCTGGGAGGGCGCGCTCGCTGCCTCCCCCCACCCCGGCCTGGAGAACAGCAGCCACAGGGTGCTGGTGGCTGGGCGGGCAGGCCCAGGTCTGCAAGTGGAAGCCGGAGCCATGGCGCCCGGGTCCCCTGGGGGGGGGTGGCGCTGAGCACCCCTGGAGCTGCAATGGTTTTTGTGGAGGAGGCCCGGCCGCTGCCATGGACCGACCGGCTGGGCAGGGCCCTGTGTGCCCCCACTCTGAGGCCAGCTCCCCCTGCGTCCTCGTGGTCTCCAGCCCCCTCCTGGCCCTGAGGCTGCAGCCCGCCCACTTCCCACGGTGCACAGCCCACAGCTCACAGCCCACAGCCCACGGCCCACAGCCCACGGCCCACAGCCCACAGCCCACAGCCCACAGCTCACGGCCCACGGCCCACGGCCCACAGCCCACAGCCCACAGCTCACGGCCCACAGCCGATGGCTCACAGCCCACAGCCCACAGCCCACGGCCCACAGCCCACGGCCCACAGCCCATGGCTCACAGCCCACAGCCCACGGCCCACAGCCCACAGCCCACGGCCCACAGCCCACGGCCCACAGCCCACAGCCCACGGCCCACAGGCTCACAGCCCACAGCTCAACAGCCCACGGCCCACGGCTCACAGCCCACAGCCCACGGCCCACAGCCCCCCGGCCCACATGCCACAGCCACCGCCCACAGCTCACAGCCCACAGCTCAACAGCCCACAGCCCACGGCCCACGGCCCACAGCCCACAGCCCACGGCTCACAGCCCACAGCCCACGGCCCACAGCCCACGGCCCACAGCCCACAGCCCACAGCCCACAGCTCACAGCCCACAGCTCACAGCCCACGGCCCACGGCCCACAGCCCACAGCCCACGGCCCACAGCCCACGGCTCACAGCCCACAGCCCACGGCCCACAGCCCACGGCCCACGGCCCTCAGCCCACGGCCCATGGCGCAGACCGGCCTGCGGGAGGGGCCCACCTCTTCCTCTTGGTGACCACCAGCACATCGTTGAACAGGAACAGGTGGCACGTGGGCCGGCTGGCGAGTTTGCGGAACAGCCCGGTCTCCTCCACCACGAACAGCTCCCCGCGCTTCAGCAGCCAGCGGGAGGCCGAGATCAGCGGGAGGGACTGGGGACAGACAGACGTCAAGCCCGGGTCCCGGGCGGCCAGGCCGGCAGCTGCTGGTGGGGGCCGACCCCGGGGCTGCCAGGAGAGGCCTCCCGGCCGCCGGCGAAGGGCTATCCGGCCGGCCCTGAGCCGGCCGGGCTCGCTGTGCCTGCCGGGTGCCCCCTCGGCGCCCGGGGGGCCTCCTCGGTGGGGAGCAGTCGGGCTGGGACAGGCCAGGGCCAGCCGGGCGGCGGGCACGGCGGGCACAGCGGGCACAGCGGGCGTGCCTGGGCCGCCTACCTTGACCTTGCCGAAGTCCAGCTGCGTCTGCAGCGTGCACATCTGCTCCATGCGCTCCATCTTGTGGGCCCCCTCGTTGCACTGTTTCACCAGCTGCGGGGCGGGCGGGGCGGTGGGCGGGCTGCACCCCGCGGCCCAGCGCCGCCCCCTGGCTGTCCCTGTCCTGCCCTGCCAGAGCTACGCTCCCTCTGGCCCCGTCTCCCCACGGGCGCCACGGGGAGCCTGGGGTGGACGGTATCCAGACAGTGTCCCGCCGGACCCCAGGGCCTCTGCTCTCGGGGTGGGGTCCCCCTCACCTTGTTCATGGCTTTGAAGGCGCGGCTGGCCGCCTTGTACCTCTCGGGGTGGCCCTGGGTCTTGAGGCAGAGTGTCTGCAGGGAGACGGCAGGTGAGGGGGCACCAGGCACCTCCTGTCCCTGGCTCAGCGGTCTGCGTGGGGGAGGCCCCCTCCCAGCACCAGACTGGGTGGGGGCCAGGAGGCCGGGGCTCCTGGGGGGGACAGCGCCCACACGGCTCAGCCAGGCCAGGCGGTGGGGGCCCAGGACCCGTTCCTTTCCGTCCTGTAACCTTCGTCTAGCCAGGGGCCCAGAGCCTCTGTTCCTACTCTCCCAGAATGCCCGGGGATGTCCCCTCTGGCCTGGACAGGGGCCACCTAGCACAGGGCCACATGCTGCCTCAGGAGCATAGCCGGGCTCCTGCCACGTGTGTGTTCACATGTGCATACATGTGCATGCATGTGCCTTTCACCCTCACATGCCCCTCTGCCCCTTGAGCCAACATCTGAGACGCAAGCCACTCCAGGAGCCCTCTGAGCCCTCTCCGCACCGGGACAATGGGCTGGGGGGGTGCTCAGAGGAGGCACCAAGGCCCAGGACCGATGCTGGCAGGGGTCTGGGAGACCCCGGTAAGACCATCCACGCGCTGTCACGTCCAGCACAGGGCTGGGTCCCGGCAGAGACCGTTCTACGGTGACGAAGATGATGCCAGGACCACGTCGCCATGGCGACTAGAGAATTATCAAGCCCCTCGTCACTGTCACTCACAGGTGCCGGGTGGAGGAGGAGGTCCAGCGTGAGCCCGGA
Organism: Pipistrellus kuhlii; assembly: GCF_014108245.1. NCBI lineage: Eukaryota > Metazoa > Chordata > Mammalia > Chiroptera > Vespertilionidae > Pipistrellus > Pipistrellus kuhlii. The sequence goes on along the minus strand of NW_023425534.1, from coordinate 1,126,269 downwards.
CCCGGCGCCCCCCTTGGGGCCCGGCGCCCCTCCCCCCCGGCGCCCCTCCCCCCGGGGCCCGGCACCCCCCCCCCCCGGGGCCCGGCGCCCCCCCCCCGGGCCTGGCACCCCTCCCCCCGGCGCCCCCCCCCCCCCGGCCCGGCGCCCCCCCCCCTCCCCCCTGGCGCCCCCTCCCCCGGGCCCGGCGCCCCCGCCCCGCCCCCCCCGGCAACCCAGCCCCCACGGGCCCGGCAACCCCCACCCCGGGGCCCCGGCGACCCCGCCCCCCCGGGCGCCCGGCCGCCCCTCCCCCCGGGGCCCGGCACACCCCCCCGGGGCCCGGCGCCCCCTCCCCCCCGGCGCCCCCTCCCCCCCGGACCGGCCGGTGCTCACGTCGGTCAGCAGGGGCAGCCGGGTGACCCTCTGCATGGGGAGGATGAGGAAGGAGATCATGGGCAGCCCGCCGCACGCCGGCCGCCGCTCGATCTCCCGGAGGGCGTCCCGGAAGGCGGCGTTGCTGCTCCTGGGGAGCGGGCGGGGGGGGGGGGTCAGATCCGGACGCCGGGCTGGGGCGGGCCGCGCCCCGCAGCCGCAGCCCCCGCCGCTCACGTGAGCCTCTGCAGGGCGCGCTGCTGGTAGACTTCGTTGGAGCAGTAGGCCACGTAGGGGTGGAAGTGCCGCTCCGCGTGCTCCTCCAGGATGTCGCTGATGTCCTCCACGCACACCTGCGCCTTGTGCCGCCGCTCCAGGGCCTCGAAGAACCTGCTCCGGGCGAGGACCGGGCTGAGCCCACCGCACGTGTGAGCGCACATGCACACGCACGCACACACCTCCACACACAAGGCACATGTGCAAAACATGTACAGAAGACAGCACACATATACTACACACACACACACACACACACGAAACACACAAACACATGCATGTGCGCACACACGCACCCAGCTCAGCTCCGGGGCAGCATGGAATGACTGGGCACAGACCCTGGGCCAAAGCCAAGGCCACGCCCTCCGGCTCGGCGGGAGCTGTGGCCCCGGGACGCTGGCGGCCGGACCGAACTCCACCCGGATCCACTCCCGGGACGTGGTCAGAGGCCCAGACCTGCCTCCAGCCCAGCACCGCCCAGCTCAGAGCGCTGCCCGGGCAGACTCCCCGAGGTGACAGCCACACCAACCCTCCTGGGGGTCCCCGAGGCTCGGTGCACCTAGGCCTGGCAGGATGCCTGAGCCAACGTTGGGGGGGGAGGACTGGCCAGGCTCTGCCCCCACAGGCAGCCGCTGCCCTGGGCTGGGCCGACAGGTCACTGCTCCACAGGCTCTGCTGCAGCCTCCAGCAGGTGCCGGACCCCAGACCCCACACCTCCCCAGCCCACACCTCCCCAGGCCCACACCTCCCCGGCCCCACCTCCCCAGCCCACACCTCCCCAGCCCACACCTCCCCGGCCCACACCTCCCCGGCCCACACCTCCCCAGGCCCCACACCTCCCCAGCCCCACCTCCCCAGCCCACACCTCCCCGGCCCACACCTCCCCAGCCCACACCTCCCCGGCCCACACCTCCCCAGCCCACACCTCCCCAGGCCCCACCTCCCCGGCCCACACCTCCCCAGGCCCCACCTCCCCAGGCCTGGCCATGGCAGCCGAGGTCCCTCTCTGGGCCGGGCCAAGGCCACACCCGCGCAGCGTCTCTCTGTCCCTGAGCTGGGCCAGCCCGGAATAGCCCTGCGTGGAGATAAGATGCTGGCTGACCGCAGAGGGCAGAGGGCAGAGTCCCAGAGCTCAGACCCGCACGGCGACCTCCGGCGGCCTGCATCTCATCACCAAGTAACCAGCTGGGCCGCAGCCTCACTGCTCCCCCCGCGGGAGGGGGAGCTGGTACCCAGACAGGGAGGTGGGGCCAGTCAGCACCCCCAGGACTGCGGCCGGCTCCACCATGAGGAAACGGGCCCCCCACCCACCATGGGCCCCGGGAAGACGGGGCCGGCTCTGGCTGCCCTGGCGAGGCCAGTGAGGGGGGCAGGGAGGGGAATGGGCCTTGGCCCCGTCCCTCAGGCCCCTCACAGGCCCGGCCTGCCCCCACCACAGGGACCAGGGTCTCTTTCCGCGGGACGTTCTGAGGCTGACGGGCAGCCGGCAAATGGCAGTGTGTCCAGAAAGATGGCACACAGGCACAGGCAGGCGTGCTGGCCAGCAGCCCCTGCGGGCATTCTGGAAGGTTCTGAGAAGGGGCTGGGAGGTCTGAGATGGCCTGAGCCACTGACCAAAGCAGCCAATCCCTGGGGAAGCCGCATGAATGGCCACAGAGCATCCTTGGACTGTGCCCGCCATGGGAGTACATACACAACTGCTGCCCACATGTGCGCACACACACACACGGTGTGTTCACACACACACATGCAAACAGCTGCTATCCCACACATGTACACATATGCATGCACTCACACATGCACATATACCTGCTACAATACATGTGTACCCACTTGTACACATGTGCATGCATGCACACAACCCACACATGCAAACAGTTGCTACCTCACATATATGTATGCACTCATATACATGCACACATACCTGCTGCTGTGCGTGTGTACCCACACGTGCACATGTGCACGCACGCACACAGCCCCACACCAGCCTGCAGCGGCACACCCACCCCCTCCCCCACCTCCTGCCTTGCAACCAGAGCCGGGGCGGCACCAGACACCCGGAGGAACATGACCCGGTGCGAGGAGACGCCATCCCCCGCCCTGTGGGCGCCTCACGCCCGGCCAGGCAGCTCTGGGCCCGGGGCCCTGGTGGGCACGTGCCGTGCCTGTGGCTGGACAGAGCCATCGCCCAGGAGGTGCCCCCTCTGACCCTCAGGGGCGGGCAGGGTCCCAGGACACCCACCGTCTGCGCTCAGCGCTCCCGGGCCACTCTCCGGCCTCAGGGCCCAAGGGTTCTCCCTCTCCCAGTCCGAGGGGGGTGTGCTCCGGGCACGCGGTGGGTTGTGATGGGCGGATGGTGGGTTGTGGGGGGCGGGGGGGTGGGATGTGAAGGGCGGATGGTGGGTTGTGAGGGCGGGGGGTGGGATGTGATGGGCGGATGGTGGGCTGTGGGGGCGGGGGGTGGGATGTGATGGGCGGATGGTGGGCTGTGGGGGCGGGGGGTGGGATGTGAAGGGCGGATGGTGGGTTGTGAGGGCGGGGGGTGGGATGTGATGGGCGGATGGTGGGCTGTGGGGGCGGGGGGTGGGATGTGATGGGCGGATGGTGGGTGGTTGGGGGGCGGTGGGGTGTCGGAGCGGGGGTGCAGCTCACCGCTGGCTGGCGGCCTGCACGTCCAGGATGTTGGAGAAGAGGTGGTGGTGCTCCGTCTGTGTCATGGTGGCCCGCAGCTCCCGGCACTGCAGGAACTCGGCCACCAGGATGCCCAGGCTGTGCTGGTAGGAGAACTCGGACGTCAGGATCTCGAAGATGGCCTGGGGGTGGGGCGGAGAGCGGACTGGAGGAGCCGTGCCAGGGCAGCCTGGACACGCACACACACACGCACATGCACACTCACACACACACACATACACACACACACACACACACACACACACACACACACGGCTGCCCAGGGCGGTCTGAGCCGAGCGCTCAGGGCGGGGACGGGGGGGTGGGGGGATAGGTGACCAGCCCTGGTGGGATGAACACGCAGCCAGGGGGCCGGGAACCCGACTCCTAGGTCTGCCCCTGGCTCGGCCCAATAGGAGCTGTGACATACGCCAGGGGGAGCAGTCGCTGCCCCAGCGCTGCCCCACCCGCCAAGGGCATCAGCCATCGCCCTGGTGTCTGGCCCAGGAGGTGGTGGGGGGCGGGGGGCCAGCAGGCAGGCAATGTCACCATGGCCGCTGTCCCCCTTCCCGCACGGTGAGGCTGGGACACAGGGCTGCCCACCGAGCTGCTCACCTCCTGCCTCTTGCGCTCCTCAGCCGGCAGCGTGTCCAGGACGCCCGACTCCACCACCTGCGGGCACAGGCCTGGGTCAGGGGCCACGTGTCCCCAGTCCTCCCTGCCGGCCGGGGCCGCCGTGGACGCCAGAGGGGCTGGAGTGGGCGGAGCCGGGCTGGCCGGGAGCCCTCTCCCAGGCTCAGCGCTGTGGGCCCGCCTTTGGGCGGGAGGGGCCATCCCTGCCTGGTCCCGTCACCTGCTCTCTCCTCTCCAGGGACACAGCCCTGGGTGGGCCCTGCACCCTCAGGGAGCTGGGGCGCGAGGGAGGAGGAGCGGAGTCCGGAGAGAAAGGCTGAAGGCACACAGCAGGAGGGGTGCAGAGGGCGGGGCCGCCTGGGAAAGCTGGGGTCTGCGCCCAGTGTCAGCGCCCGGACAGGAGAGGGGGTGACACTGCTCCAGCGGGCGCCCTACTCGGCTCCCTGCCTGTCAGGGCCGGGCCTCCAGGCTGCCCTGGCGGAGTGTGGCTCTCAGCCATGCGTGCCCGTCGGGACAGGCTGGGCTGTGCCTCTGCCTGAGGGCACCCCTCTGTAGGACCCAGTGCCACCCATTCCTGCTCCTCCCTCCAGGCTGGGCACAGGCCGTGTCCTAGGTCTATGGGGGGTACAGGAGGATGGGGGGGCAAGCCCCATGCCTGTTCCTCTAGCCCAGACCCAGCGCAGGGGGTGGGGTCAGAAACCCCGTCGTGCATGGAGGCTGCAGCGTCCTGAAGGCCACGGGCCCCAGGGCCACGGGCCTGGCCCCTGGCACGCAGCTGGCACCGGCAGGTGGGCACGCATTTCCCACTCCCCATCCGCCTACCCTCACCCCAGCCTGCGCCTCCCGGCCGGGGTCCTGCAGTCTCAGCTCTCACCCCCTCCGGGTGCCCGCCAGGAGCCCGAGAACCGCAGACAGGAGACACCGCGTGCCCGCCCCACTGCCTGCCGCGCCCACCGCGGCTGCCCAGCTCCCACCGGGACCCCGGGGACGGTCAGGAGTCTGCCCATGGCCGCCTGGGCCTCGGGGTGACAGCACGTGCTCTGAGCCGGCCCCTCCTGTGGTCTCATCGAGTCCCCATCCCTGCAGGCGGCGTGAGGCTGGCTCGGCCGTGGCACGGGCTCTGTGGGAGCCGAGGCCTGGCCTCGCCCCATCCCCTCCTGCCTCCTCAGGGGGCCCCCTGGCACTTTCCCGGGGCAGGGCCCTGCGGGAGGGGTCCCTGGTCCCCATGGCTCCCCGGAGGCCGGGCTGGCAGGAAGCAGAGCACGGGCTCAGCTGGGACGCCCATCACACCCTGACGGCATCTGCCCTGGCCCCTCTGAGACCGGGGTGCAGGGCAGGGCGGGCTGCTCAGGACACGGGCGAGCTCTCCTGTGGCTGCAGGGGGGTGGGCGCTGACTGCCCACGGGCGGGGGGGGAGCTGGCTCCAGGTGACCGGGGAGGGGGGGGCCTACCCCGGGGAGCTGGCTCCAGGTGACTGAGGTTGGGGGGGGCCTACCTCGGGGAGCTGGCTCCAGGTGACTAAGGTGGGGGGGGCCTACCCCGGGGAGCTGGCTCCAGGTGACCGGGGTGGGGGCGGCCTACCTCGGGGAGCTGGCTCCAGGTGACTGAGGTTGGGGGGGGCCTACCCCAGGGAGCTGGCTCCAGGTGACTGAGGTTGGGGGGGGCCTACCTCGGGGAGCTGGCTCCAGGTGACCTGGGGGGCCCGGAAGCTCTTGACCACGATGGGGGCGCCCACCGTCCGCGCCTGCTCGGGGCTGCCTGGCTCGTCCAGCAGGTCGTCGTCGGACTCCTGGCTGGTGGTCAGGCCCCGCTCCCGGATCTCCTGGTAGAACCGGGGGTCTGGGGGAAGGGGGCACGTCATGCGGGGGCCTGGGGGCCGGGAGTGGGCCTGGTCCCCCCCGAACCCACAGGCCGAGGCCCGGGGAGCCCTGGAGAACATCGGCGCCCCTGGAGCAGGCCCCCCGGGCCGCTGGCGGGCAGGCAGGGTGGCACCCAGTGGGTGCAGAATGTGGCACCTTCAGACCAGGAGCTGACAAGTCAGAGCCCACGGGGTGGGGGGTGGGGCTGCAGAGGCCTGGGGGGGGGGGCTGGCCCAGAGCCCTCAGACCAGGGCTGCGTCCCGCTCCCACACTGCAGGCCCGGAACGGCCAGGTCCCCCACTCAGGGCCCCGAGGGCCCCCCAAACCCCTCCACGCCTCCCCTCCACGCCTCCCCGGGGCCTGGGCAGGAGCCGGGTCCTCACACCCCCACCCTGGCCTGTTTCGTCCACAGAGGTCGAGGCTGGCAGGGAGGGTGGACCCCCCCTGTCTGGGCCCGTGTCCTCAGAAGCCCAGCCTGGCACCCAGGCCCGAACCCTTCCTGGTCTCGCTGGACCCCCCATGCCCAGCGGGTGCTCCATCCTGGCTGGGCAGGCACTTCCCCTGTTGGCACCCACCGCTGCAGGCTGATGGCGCAGCTGCCGCCCATGCCCTCCGAGCTCCCCCACGGGGCCCCCGTGTCTGAGGCGACCCCAACAGAGCCCAGCAGGTGTGCCCTCCCCCTGGCACCTTGGTCCCCCGTGTGGCTACCACAGCCCCCTCACACACACACACACATACACACACACATACACACACGGTGGGCCATTGTCGCCTGGGGTGTGTGTGTGGGGGGCTGTCTGTCTCCTGCCCCCCGGATGGCGCAGCAGGGAAACTTCTAGGCCTTTCTAGACCCATCGGTGCTACATGGCCAGGCGGCCACTAGGACCTCTGGTCCCGGAGGAACCCTGCAGACCCCTCCCCGTCCCCCGGCGAGACCACAGGGTCCGGCCCAGCCCCCGCAGCCCCCGGCCACTCACCGTCCTTAAAGGAGCCTTTGTGCGCGCGCTTCCGCCCCAGCGTCCTCTGTGCAAACAAGACAGAAACACCGGTCAGCGGGGAGGGGGCAGGTGTGGCCCAGAGCGGCCCCTCCCCTCGGGCTCAGACCACTCAGCTCTGTGCTCTGCGGAGCACACAGGAGCCACCCCATAGTGCTCTGCGGAGGCGGGCCGCCGAGAGGAGGTCAGGGCAGGTGACTAAAGTCTGGGCAGGTCCAGGAGGGCTGCCTGGAGGTGGAGGCAGGATTGGATCCGTTAAGAGGGGTGCTCAGGAAAGTGGGGTGTTGCCACTCGGGGAAGCCCGAGGCAGGAACGGCGTGGGTAGGAGAAGGCCGAGAGGGACCCTCGGAGGGCGTGGAGGCCGCACGCAGGACCCCTCGGGCGGGTGGCCTGAGGCGGCAGGAAGAGGCAGGCCGGGCAGCGGAGGCAGGGCTGCGAGGGGAGCGGGCACAACCCCCCGGCCCACCAGCTGCTGCTCAGAGCTGCCTTCCTGGCGGGATGCATGTCCCCTGCCTCACAGGTGCCGGCTGGTTCTCCTGACGAGTCGGGGCCTGAACCTCCCGAGCTTGTCTGGGATGTGTGGCGCTGCCAGTGCACCTGGGCCTGCGCCCCCTCCCCCCGCCCACCCTGCATTGTCCCCCAGCGCCCTCTCCCCTCCCGCCTCCAGGTCTGGCACAGGCTGCTGCCTCGGCCCCTCCTCCACCCGGCCCCGCCCTTCGCCCGCCCGTGCCTTGCTCTAACCTCCCCTTCCGAGCCCCAGGCCCTGTGCTCCGGGGAGTCCCTGCCCTGGGCTCCCCCGGGTCCCTGAGCATGCCCGCTGTGCGGGAGCACTCCTGGGCCTGACCGAGCACTCCTGGGCCCCCCGCCCCCTGCACAGAGCCTGTGACAACAGAAGGAGCCATGGCCCCGCAGGCCTGGCTCTGACGGTGGAGGCTGAGGCTGAGGCAAGGCCCAGGGCCCGTCTCCTCAGGGAGGCCCGGCGCTGGGCAGCGTCCGCCCCCCCAGGCCGGCATCTTTAAACCCAGGACAGTGGCTGTGGCCTCCTCTCCTGGCCCATCTGCACCCCGGGGTCTGTCTGCACCCGGGGCCTGTCTGCACCCGGGGCCTGTCTGCACCCCGGGGCCTGTCTGCACCCGGGGCCTGTCTGCACCCGGGGCCTGTCTCCCCACAGCCTGGGCAGGAGCCCTAAGCTGGGAGGCCGTCGGAGGGCAGCCCTGGGCACAGAGGTCCCGGGTGAGGTGCCGTTTGGCTGCCCCGGGCCTGCCCTGGGCTCCCCAGCCGGCAGAGGCCAGGTGGATGCGGGCAGGAGGGGGCTGTGTGTGCCCAGGGCGGCAGACTGCTCCTGAGCGGAGGCAGCCGGAGCTCCCACCCTTGAGTCCTCGACGGGAGCCCCCGGCACTGCGCCCAGGCCAGCGGCTGCAACGCCACCCCTGAGCCCCCCTGAGCCCGGCCCGTGAGCCGGCCGGCTCCCCTGGGGCTGGTCCCGCCCAAGGCTGCCCTGCTGTGTCCGAGAGCCACTCACACTACAGGGCCCTGGGCAACAGCTTGGGCCTGTCTGAGCCTCAGCTGCCTCATCTGTAAAATGGTTTTTTTGTGCCTCAGCCCCCGGCACTGAGCCCCAGCTCACAGCCGGCTCTGGGCTCAGGGAATGGCGGTCAGGAGCCTGCACGTGGCAGGTGCTCAGAAGCGGCAGCTGGGAGGGTGATGCCATGGCTGCCCCTGCCCCCGGCCCCACAGCTCCCGGGGCCCGAGGCACAACCCCCCGCCTTGTCCAGGCGCGGGCCCACCTTGTGTCTGGGTGAGGGCCGGGCGGGTGGCGGGGCCTCCTCGGCCAGTGCGTGGAGCTTGGGGCTGAGCTGCACGGGGGCCGCCTCGCCGCCCAGCGCCCCCAGGCCCTTCATGGCCGCGCGGTAGGACTGGCTGCGCAGGTTCCGGGACAGCGCCCCCCCGGGGCCCGCGTCCACGTCCATGTCGTCCAGGGAGAAGCTGGGGGCGGCCAGGAGCCGGGGCTCCCGCCGGGCGGCCTCCTTGCTGAGCACGGCCGCGCCGAAGCTCTGGTGGCGCGCGGGGGCCCGGGCCTTGCTGGCCACGGCCAGGCTGCGCGGGATGAGCTGCGCGGTGCCCAGCTTGAGGGCCGCGGGGCTCTGCGTGCTCAGCACCACGGGGCGCGGCTCCCGGGCCTCCGGGGACGAGGCCGGGGCCCCCGGGGAGTCCGGCTGGAAGACGGCGTTGCTCCGGCCCTGCAGGGGGCTCCGGACCAGCGGGAGCCGCGGCTCGGGGTTCCCCTGGGCGTCCAGCCGCAGCTCCGAGTGGAAGCGGCCTTCCAGCAGCTGCTCCTCCAGCGAGCCGTCCGAGCGCCGCTGGGCCATGGCGGCAGCCGCGGGGTCCTGCAGGGACAGGCACGGGTCAGCGGGGTCAGGCACGGTCAGCGGGGTCAGGCACGGGTCAGCGGGGTCAGGCACGGGTCAGCGGGGTCAGACACGGGTCAGCGGGGTCAGACACGGGTCAGCGGGGACAGACACGGGTCAGCGGGGTCAGGCACGGGTCAGCGGGGACAGGCACGGGCCAGCGGGGCCAGGCACGGGTCAGCGGGGAGAGGCACGGGTCAGCGGGGTCAGACACGGGTCAGCGGGGACAGGCACGGGTCAGCGGGGTCAGACACGGGTCAGCGGGGTCAGGCACGGTCAGCGGGGTCAGGCACGGTCAGCGGGGTCAGACACGGTCAGCGGGGTCAGACACGGGTCAGCGGGGTCAGGCATGGGTCAGCGGGGTCAGGCACGGGTCAGCGGGGTCAGACACGGGTCAGCGGGGTCAGGCACGGGTCAGCGGGGACAGACACGGGTCAGCGGGGTCAGACACGGGTCAGCGGGGTCAGGCACGGGTCAGCGGGGTCAGGCACGGTCAGCGGGGTCAGGCACAGTCAGCTGCGGGCACGGACACAGCTGCCGGGACTGCCGGGCACCGCATACGGCAGTGAGGGGCCGGGGCCGGGCAGGGAGGGCCCCTGCACCTCGGCCTGCGGGACCCAGATGGGAGCAGCCGGCAGCTGAGGCCGCCCTGCGAGGCCGTCATGCTTCCTCGGACAAACCTGAGCCGGGGTGCAGTGCGGCAGCGCGGGCAGCGGGGTCCTGGGCCCCGGGCCTGGGATGGGACCTGCCGGGCGGCCTGTGGACACCACTCCCACCGGGCAGGTGCCAGCCCGCGCCCACCTCACCCCCCTGCCCAACGTGGGGTCTGCGAGCTCCCGGGAACTCCAGTTTGGCCCAGGGACCCTCCCTGCGGGGCGGGCAGAGCCGGGCACCGGGCGACCTAGCCCGCAGCACAGCTGACGCTCTGTGGCACCGGACGGGCTCTCCGCTAACACCCGGGAGGAGGCGGGCGTGCCTCCCGGGCCCAGAGCCGGCCGCCCCCGCGCGGCGGCCGCCCCCGCATTCCTGGGGACAGCCTGAGTCAGCCGGAAGAGGAAGGCGGCCACTGCCTCCCCCGCGCCCGCTGGTGACGTGGCTGCTCCCCGCCCGGCCAGAACGGCTCTGGGGAGCCTGCCCCCGAGCTGATGGGCGCGAGGCAGCCGGCGCCCGAGGGCGAGGCCTCCGGCTCTGAGGCGGCAGCGCCTGTGCCCGATGCCCACACGCCCGTCCCTTCGCCTCTGGTTCTGAGGGCGGCAGCGCCCGTGCCCGATGCCCACACGCCTGTCCTGTCGCCTCCCCTCCCTCCTCCTGCCGCCCGCCCTGCCGCTCTCCCTCCTGAGCCGGCCGGGCCCACGGCCTCTCCCAGCCGAGGGCAAAGTCTGCTCCGGGGAAGTGCCCGGATGGAACCAGTCGGCCGAGCCACGGCAGGGTGTGGCCTAGGTGCCCAGCCAGGCGGCACCCCCCGGCCCGGGAGAGGCAGGAGCTCCAGGCTGTGCCCCTCCTGCTGCTTAGCTTGTCCCAGAGCGACCCGGCACCGGCGCCATCCAAACAGCACCCAGAGGCGTGCCACCCGACAGGCCGCCCCCGCAGCGCCCCCGCAGGCGGCCACGCTGGGCTGCTGCGTCCCCCGTTCTTCACTGAGGCGCAGCCGCCCGCAGCGATACCCGAGCGTCTGTGTGCGGCGGAGTGGACGGCCCAGCTCCTCTCCGACAAGCACCCCCTCTTGTCCCGCAGCCGCTCCCCCTCCCCAAGGGGCCTGCCCGCCCTGATCACACGTCCACCCGTCGCCCGGCTCCTCTCCAGGCCCCACTGCTCCGGGCTGGCCTGGGCCGTCTGATCCTCCTCCCCTGTGGCCCCTCACCGTGCCCGCTGTCCCTCCATTGCTGCGCCGAAGGGAGGCCCTGTGCGGGCTGCGCGTGCACACAGGGGAGCACACAGGGGGGCACACACTGCTGACCTCCCTGACCTCTCCCTGACCCTGAGGTGTCCCTACCCAGCAGCCTCTCCTGCGTGGGACCTAGAGGCCCTCCCCTCAGTGTCCTCCCTGGTGCTGGCATGGCGTCCGGGAGCACCGGCCCTTCAGCTGCCCTCGGGGCAAATGCCAGCCGGGCCGTCCGGGCAGCAGCTGCTGAGAGCCAGCCGCCACCAGGGGGTCCACTCCCGCGAGGCGGCGGAGGCTCAGAGGCCGGGCAGTGAGGCCGGGCAGCTTCCCCAGAGTGCGTGCCCTCAGGGAGCAGGACAGCCTCCCGGGCACGGCCCCGCCGGGCACAGCCCCCGCCGGGCACAGGCCCAAACCCCGGTGAGCCCAGCTCCACGGGCACAGGCCGCCGTCCTGCTCTCCCAGCAGCTGTGCCGGGAGCTCGCCCTGCGGGCGCCCTCGGTGCGTCAGGGGCTCCGTGTGGGCGACCTCCTGCCGTCTGCTCAGGGCCGGCCGGGAGGGTCCCCCATGGCTGAGCCCCTCGCCATCCTGCCCTGCCCCCTACCCTCACCCCCACCCCCTCCTGGCAGTCCGGCCCCTCTGGCTCCCTGGACAGATGGGCCCGGGACCCCAGCAGGCCCAGCCGCCCCTCTCCCCTGAGAGGCACACTTCCTGGCCGGGCCCGAGGCTCTGGTCGCACCTGCTCTCGCAGCCGCCAGCACCCAAGTCACACCGCAGTGGGACCTGCCACCCCTGGATGCGGGCACCGTGCGGCCTCCATCCTGGGGACAGCCGTCCCCTCTGCCGACCCCCAGGTCCTGGTGAGGCCCGGGCTCCCCGGCACCGTCCGCCGCCCCAGACCTGCGCTCACGCACAGCAGCCACCACGACGGCCTTGTGCGCCGTAACTGCCCGCCACGCCGGAGACGCGGGGCCCGGGGCGGCCACGGCTCTGTAAGCCACGCAGCTGGCGCAGACACTTCCACGTGCAGGGCGGCCACGGCCACAGCCAGGCCTGGCCCCTGGCCGCACGGAGGGGGAGGCAGGGCAGGTGCTGCTGAGGGGCCACAGGCACAGGGCGCCCCCCGCAGGGCGATCTGGAACCAGTGTCCTCAGCGCCGAGGCCGGGACAGAGCGGGGACTCACCCTCACGGAGGGGCTGGGGAGGCCCACCCCCCACGCCCAGCCGGGACCCGCCTCCGGCCGCCTCCTCCGTGACACCTGCAGGCCCAGCATCGTCCCTGACCGCCCGCTGTCCTGCTCACCGCAGCGCCGCCCCCAGGCCCCCTGTCCCTGCCCCCGCCCCAGGCTCCCACCCTGGAGCCAGGCGCCCCGCCCCGGCTCCCGCCTCCGCCCGCTGGCACACACCGCGTCTCCCCATGGCCCGGGCTCAGTGGGAGCCGGACAGGCGACCAGGGCGTCCTCCAAATGCCTCCTCCCGTCCTCGGCCCCTCCCCTCCCCTCCGGGAGCCGGTCTGGTCCTGCTGGGACGGGCGAGGGGACCAGGCACAGAGGGAACATGGCCTGGGGGTCAGGCGGCCGGGCAGCAGAGCTGGCGGGGAGCAGGCTGTCCAGACGTCCTGGCCCCATGGAGGCCCGGCAGGCGCGTGGGGCGCTCGCCGGGGGTGAGGGCGCCCTGACAGGCGGCGGGGCGAGCACACGGCCGCCACGGGCCGCCACGGGCCACCACGGACCGCCACGGGCAGCGGACATCCGTGTGGAAACCAAGTCCCGGGACCCAGACGCTTGGTGAGCAGCTGAGCCCGTCGGTCCCACACGTGGACGGCTGTCCTGGGCAGCGACCGTGGACCCACCCCGGGCTGCCTCCCTCCCTGCCTCCATTTCCCCCCGGGGTCAGAGGTCATGACCCCGGGAACCAGGCCACTGGGCTGGGGGCTCGCTTTTGTCCCCGTGACTTAAGACCCTCCCCTTCCAGGGAGCCCCTGACACCCCCAGCTCCCACCCTCCCTCCGCCAGGCCTCGGGGCCGGGGGCCTGCCTTCGGCCCTGGCCCTGCCCCGGCAGTGCCCGCTGGGGCCCGTCCCCCCTGGGCCACGGGCACGGGGGGAGGGCAGCGCGCGGACCAGGCGGCCAGAGCAGAGGCCCGGGCTGCACCCCGGCCTTGGTCCCCAGGAGCCGGCTCAGAACGCGGGTCCCCGCCGAGCGCCAGGCCGCCATGTGCCGGGTGCCCCATGTGCCGGGTCTGCAGCCAGGACCGCAGGTGCCACCCGGGGCCTTGAAAGGCCCCCTGCCGCTTGCCCCAGGACGGAGGGCAAAGCACGGCCACTCACTCAGCCCCGCCCCCGTGCCTGCCCCACGCCCGCCTGGTGCCCGGTGCTGGGCTGAGAGCCACCCCAGCCTCAGAGACGCTGCCCACCCCACTCAGGTGTCAGAGCTGCCCCGGCCCCGCCCATCTCGGCCCCCGGCTTCCGGGCGGGGGTGGGTCTGCATTCCTGGGACCAAGCGGGTGTGGGCAGCAGCTTCTGTCCCTGAGGGCCCTTCGGTCCCTCCTCACCACTCACAGGCCGGGGCTTCCTCCCTACAGCCGCCCCTGAGGTCCGGGGGCTGCGAGAGCTCCCCACCTGGGCCAGGAGTGCCCAGCCGGCCAGAGCCAGCGCGGGCTCAGCACTGGGCCCCGCCTCCTCCCGCACCGGCACCAGGGCACCAGCGGGACGCCCCGCGGAGGGCCGGCCCAGAGCTCCGAGGGCCCCACGGGGTTAGCTGGGAGGGTGGGGGAAATGGAGGGGACGAACGGCGCCCCAGGGCTCCTGCCTCCCCCCTGCCTTTCCCCCCCCCCACTTTGCTCCCCTGTCCACCCCGCCCCCACTCCCCTGTCCCCCAGCTCCCCTGTCCCCCAGCTCCCCTGTCCCCCCAGCTCCCCTGTCCCCCAGCTCCCCTGTCCCCCCGGCTCCCCTGTCCACACCCCTCCCCGCTCCCCTGTCCACCCCCCCCCCCGCTCCCCTGTCCCCCCGCTCCCCTGTCCCCCCGCTCCCCTGTCCCCCCGCTCCCCTGTCCCCCCGCTCCCCTGTCCCCCGGCTCCCCTGTCCCCCCGGCTCCCCTGTCCACACCCCCCCCTCCCCTGTCCCCCCGCTCCCCTGTCCACACCCCTCCCTGCTCCCCTGTCCACCCCCCCCCGCTCCCCTGTCCCCCCGGCTCCCCTGTCCACACCCCCCCCTCCCCTGTCCCCCGGCTCCTCTGTCCCCCGGCTCCTCTGTCCCCCGGCTCCTCTGTCCCCCGGCTCTCCTGTCCTCCCCCCAGCCCCCTGCTCACCTGTCCGGGGCTCACCTGCCCGCGGGGTGGAGGCACAGCGACCAGGGGCGGCGGGGCCGGTGCAGCCCGCAGGCTCCGGGCCGGCTCTTCCCGCTCCGCCCGCGGCCTCCTGCGCGGCCCGCCCCGCCCTCCCACTTCCTGTGCGGCGGGAGGCGGAGGCGGAGGCGGAGGCGCCGGGCAGGTGCGCGCAGGTGGGCCCGGAGCCCGCAGGAGGGACGGGGCGGCACCTGGGCGAGCGCTGGTGTCACCACAGACCCGGCCGCCCGTTACCGGGACCCGCGGCCCCGAGGCCTCAGGGTCAGGGCGCCTCCGGGTCAGGCCGGAGTCCACCGGCGCCCCGCCCTCCGCCCCGCCACCTAAACAGCCCTCCTCTCCCAGGCCTGGCGCCCGGCTCCCCGCTCCCGGCTCCCAGCTCCCTGCTCCCCGGCTCCTGGCTCCCCGGCTCCCGGCCCCCGGCCCCCTGCCCCCGGCTCCCAGCTCCCGCCTCCCGGCCCCCTGCCCCCGGCCCCCTCCTCCCGGCCCCCTCCTCCAGGAAGCCCAGAAGCCACCCGCCCGCCCGGAGGACCTGACCTTGGCCGGACCCGCTGCGCCCGAAAGCGCGCCCCCTGCTGGACTCCTGGAGGAGGGCGGGTGCGGGCAGGCGCCCAGAGCACCGAGCCCAGGGCTGTGGTCGGGGGTCCCCTCGCCCCCTTTTACACTGAGGATTCGTCACCTGGACCCCCAGCCCGGCCTCCCCAGGACTTGTCCAGGGGGTGCTCTGCACAGAGCCTCTGACGGCCCACAGCTGGGGGTCCAGGCAAAGGGGTGGCTGATCACACTGGGTGGGAGGAGTCCCGGGCAGGGCGAAGCGCTGTCCGGCCTCTGCTCGAACCCTTCCAGGACGGGATTCCTGTGCCCCCTGTCCCCGGCTCCCCTGTCCCCCGGCTCCCCTGTCCCCCAGCTCCCCTGAGTCGGTCTCGATAGGAAGTGGGGTTCAGTGAGTTCTCCTGTCACCTCACAATGTGTCAAAGTCCCCTCAAAATGTGGGCATGGGAACAGAGCCCAGGACCACCCAGACAAGAGGAGGGGGACACTCACCTCCTGCCATGTGAACACCATACCTCTGTTAATACAGCCTCCTGCTGCTGCCCTGCGTGTCCATCTCAGCACAGAGCTCTGGTGCATACAGCTGGCGCTCAGCAAGTGCCCGGTCACTCACTGGCCTGACCTGAGATCCTGGACCGAGCCCCTGAGGTGCTGGGTGTCCCAGTCCCCCCCCCCCCGGCCTGTCTCCAGGTCCCCTTTCCAGGAGAGGCCCATGTGGTTCCACCTGAACCCCACCCAGCTGTGCAATGGGGTGGGCTTCCGGATGGCACGGCCTGTGCTGGGCCCCAGCCTGTGTGGAGGGCGGGCGCAGGCCACGCCAGTCCGCGGGCAGCCTCGCCGGGTGCAGCCCCACCCTCTCCTGGCGCTGCCTCCCCGCTGGCCAGCCTGGGGAGCTGGCCGCTCTGTGCCAGCTGCCGGGGAGTCAGGCCGTGCGGCTCAGGCTGGCCGGCCTCAGGGCGGCCTCATTGCCCTCAGTCCCACCTGCGTGTGTGTGCATGTGTGCGGCTGAGGGCTGGCACCTGCGTGTGCGTGTGCGTGTGTGTGTGTGTGTGTGTGTGTGTGCAGCTGAGGTCTGGCACCTGCGTGTGTGCGTGTGTGTGTGCGTGTGTGTGTGTGCGGCTGAGGGCTGGCACCTGTGTGTGTGTGTGTGTGTGTGTGCGCGGCTGAGGGCTGGCACCTGCGTGTGCGTGTGCGTGTGTGTGTGTGTGTGTGTGTGCGGCTGAGGGCTGGCACATGCGTGTGCATGTGCGTGTGTGTGTGTGTGTGTGCAGCTGAGGGCTGACACCTGCGTGTGTGTGTGTGCAGCTGAGGTCTGGCACCTGCGTGTGTGCGTGTGTGTGTGCGGCTGAGGGCTGGCACCTGCGTGTGTGTGTATGTTTGTGTGTGTGCAGCTGAGGTCTGGCACCTGTGTGTGTGCGTGTGCGTGTGCGTGTGTGTGTGTGCAGCTGAGGGCTAACACCTGTGGGTGGAGGCCTGGCCGCTTTGAGGCAGCTCCCGGGAAAAGCGGGCAGCTGCTGCCCTCCAGAGGCCATTGCCGGTACTGCACCCAAAAGGCCCAGCCTGCGGGAGGGAAGCAGTGGGGTGTCCTGGGGCTTCTGTGGGGAAACTGAGGCGCTGGAAGTTCCCACTGGCCCACAGAACTTGCCTGGAAAGCCCTCTTTCGGAACCTGGCTTGTCCACTGCAGGGTCACCCCCACCCCACCCCTGCCTGCCCCGGCACCCGGCACCTGCAGGGGCCCCTCCAGCATCGGCGTCTGCTCTGCCGCCTGCCTGGGCGGCTTGGGGGCCACCCCCCGCCCTCGGACCAGCTGGCTCAGGCTCTGGGCCTCTGTCTGCAGCAGGAGGGGTTTGATGATGACACACGAGGTCGCCCAGACGGAGCTGGCGGGAACGGGTCAAGAGCCAGTGACCGGCGGCGGGGAGAGGGAGCCGCTGGCCGCCTGGCGCTGCTCCGCTGGCAGGGGCGGGTCCTCCATCTCCGCAGCCCCGGGCCGGACACGCAGGGCCAGGCCTCACTGCGCGCCGAGAGGAGGCCCGAGGCCCAGGGACCAGCGGGGGGCTCTCCAGCCTGGAGACCTGAGAGGCAGAGTGGCTGCCGTGGCCCGGTTCCCCGCTCCCTGACAGCCCGGGAGGGGCACCGCTGTCGCGCCCCTGGTCCAGCGCCTGCACACGAGGCTCAGTTTGTAAGGTGGGAGGTGGGTCAGCCATGCGCCTGGCCTGCTGGACCCGGACTAAATGGGGGCCTTCCCCTGGCGGTCCCGGCGGGGTGTGTGTGTGTGTGTGGAACCCCAGGCCCACGGCTCCCTGGACGGCGTCCGCAGGAGAATCTTCCTGTGGCTTGAGGGTGTCCGAGCACCCGGGGTGCCTGTTTCCAGTCTCCAGCGTTTGCTCAGCCTGGAGAGGGGGTGCCATGAGGCGGCCGCCCCAGGACCTCGGCCTGCCCGTCACAGGTGCCCAGGTGCCCAGGGCTGAGGACATGAGGCTGCCCAGGTGCCGTCTCCCTTGCCAAGGCGGGTGAGCCCTGCCTACTGCCACTGCCCTCCCTCCCCGGGCACAGGGAGCGTGCAGGGCGGAGGGCGGGCGGGCACACAGCCCTCTCCTTGTCCGGCCCCGGCCCCGGCCCCGGGCTGACCTCCCCTCCCCTCCCCTCCTGGCAGTGTCCCACGGTGCCCAGGCCGGCCTGCGGGCAGCTGGGAAAGGTCTCACTGACCTCAGATGGCAAGGCCGCTGTGCGTGGGCCAAGGACAGAGGTGCCTCTGTGCTGGGTGGGCGAGGCCTGGCAGGGTGGGGTCGGCAGATGCCCTCAGGGCTGGGGGTGGGGCTGCTGCCGCTCTGGCCAGCAGGGGGCCTCGCTGAGCAGGAGGCTCAGCCAGGCGCACAGCAGCTCTCCTGACCCCAAATAGCAAACCCTCGTCTTGCCCCGTGAGGACCTACTGTGCGCCTGGCTCAGACGCCTGCTCTGGTGCTGCAGCAGCTCCCTCGGTGTCACTGGCCTCCTCCGGCCGGCGGGGGCAGTGTTCGGTGAGGCCCCCACGGGTGAGGACCGAGGTCTGTCCGGCTGGGAAGCCCAGGTCTGACGTAACCATTAGGAGCGACTTCAGGGCCCCAAAGACGTAGGAACGGGAACCGTGGGTGCACGTATCTGCACCCGATGGAAGCTTTAGGTGCTGCAGGCATGAAAGTTTTGGCCCTGACGATGCAGCTCCCGCCATAACCAGCTGGAAAACGGAGCAAACACAGCAGGAAGCGCGGTGGGCGTGGCTCCGTGGCTGGGTTGTTCCTGCACCGCAGGGTGGTGGTTCCCCCTCAGCCAGGTGCATGCTGGGCCAGACTCCACCCCCAGCTGGGGGCGCGCAGGAGCAGCCTATCGATGGATCAGTGTTTCGCTCTCACATCTCTCTCTCTCTCTCTCTCTCTCTCTCTCTCTCTCTCTCTCTTCCCCTTCTTCTCTCTCTAGAATCAACGGGAACATGTCCTCAGGTGAGGACAGAAAAAAAATCCATTCCTGTGAAAAATATCCTTCAGAAAAGAAAGTGGAACCCAGACATTTTAAGACAAAATGTGTTTGTGAGCTCCCTGCTGGGGGTCAGGGGGGTCACCCCACGTGTCTGGGGCCACCCCACGAGGCAGGGCTGGGAGCCGGAGCTGGTCCCCGCTGAGCCACAGCCCTCGGCTCCGGCCACGCCGTGTGGACCGTGCCCTCGGCTCTCTCGGTGTAGGGCTGGCTGTTGCTCGGTGCCCAGTCTGGGTGCCTCCTGGTGGCTGCCCACACGCTGGGCCCCAGGGTAGAAGCGCCTCCTCTGACCTGAAACTCCAGGGACAGGCTCTGCTGCCCCCTCCTGGCGGGGGAGGAGCGTTCAGGAGACGCGCTGCCCAGAGCACCGGCACTTCTCTTCCCAGGGGTTGACATCCTGGCTCCTGGCTGGCGGCCACCTCAACCCCAGACCCACCCCCATCCTGAGCAAACGCAGCTGCTGGACACCTCTCTGTGGCCCCTCTGTCCCCACCAGGCCCCCCAAGCAGGCCCTTTCACCCCGAATGAGGACACATCGGAGCTTTTGGAAAACTGCTCCCATGAGAACTAAGGCTCATGATTCTCAAAATAGCGTCGCTGCAAATAGCCAGAAGCCGCCGGCCTGCGAGTCTGAAGGGCGATTCTTCTCCCAGAAGCAGATTCCTCGCTGCCACGCCTTCCCCTGCCAGTTCCCTCGTCTCCTAAAGGCGGCCTCCACGCGAGGGGCGGGCGGAGACACAAAGTCGCTGTCAGCAATCCTCCCTCTGCTCCGCGCTCCTGGCGGCGACAATGCAGCCATTGTCCGAGCGCTCACCCCCGATGGTCCTCCCTCCAGCTGGCGAGGAGGGAGTGTGCCAGGCCCCCGAAGACGGGCCCTCCTGGGGAGCCGTGCCCAGGCCCCGGGCCCTGAGGGGGTGGGGGGTCCGGCCATTGGCAGGCGTGGTGGCTCACACGGCTGGTCCTCTGAGAACGGACGTGTGTTTCCAGAGAAGCCTGACGCCTATGACCTGTCGGAGCCCCATCCCTCAGGGCGCCCAGTGCCTGTCGTGCCGGCGGAGAAGGGCCTGGAGCCATCGGAGGCTTCCCCACTCCGCACCCTGAGGAGGCTCGGCGCCCAGCGTGGCCCAGGGCTCCTGTTCCACGGTCAGCGTCTGCTTCCTGCCTTCGGTGGCTCCTGGGAGCTGCTATTTGGGGACCCCAGGCCTCGCCCTGAGAGCATGTTCAGGCCCATTGTGAGACACTGGAGCTCCCAGAATCCATCTTGATCCATCTCTCTACTCATCTGTCCATCCATCCACTGATCTGTCTATCCGTCTGTCCATCCATCCATCCATCCATCCACTCATCCATTCATCCCTCTATCCATCCGTCCATCTGTCCATCAATTCCTTTATCCATCCATCCATCCATTCATTCATCCCTCTACCCATCCATCCATCCGTCCGTCCATCCATCCATTCATCCCTCTATCCATCCGTCCATCTGTCCATCAATTCCTTTATCCATCCATCCATCCATCCATCCATCCATTCATTCATCTCTCTACCCATCCGTCCATCCATCCGTCCATCCATCCATCCTTCCATCCATCCATCCATCCATCTATCCTTCCATCCTTCCATCTATCCATTCATCCATCCATCCTTCCATCCATCCATCCATTCATCTCTCTACCCATCCATCCATCCATCCATCCATCCATCCATCCATTCCTTTATCCATTCATCCATCCATCCATCCATCCATCCATCCGTCTGTCCATCTGTCCGTCCATCCATCCATCCATCCATCCATCCATCTATCCATCCATCCGTCTATCTACCCCCATCCATCCATCCATCCATCTGTCCATCCATCATCTACCCATCCATCCATCCATTCCTCTACCCATCCATCCATCTGTCCATCCGTCCATCCATCCTTCTATCCATCTATCCATCCATCCACCCGCCCATCCATCCATCCATTCATCCATCATTCATTCATTCATCCGTCTGTCCATCCGTCCATCCATCCCCCTATCCCCCCATCCATCCATGCAACCCACCCACTACTCAGAGCGTGTCCCAGCAGGCTCCGGGATGGAGAGCGCCATCAGGACCGGCGCCTGTGTGCCCAGTGCACTGTGGGAACAGCTCTTGACTCAGGACAGAGGTCCTGGGCCCCACGTGTGCTGGGCCCCGGGATGGCGGCAGCCAGGAGAGGGGTCACCCGGTTCCTCCCATGGACGGCCCTCGTTTCCTCCGCCTTCCGAGGAAAAGAGGGGAGACGAGGTCCCTCAGCCTTCAGGCAGCGACTGCTCCGCCTGTGGACAGCGCCCTTCGCCCACCTGGGAGGGCGGCCACTGGCCGGCAAGGGGGGTGCTTTGTCAGACACATCCCCAAGGCGTGTCCCCCCAGGCGTGTCCCCCAGGCGTGTCCCCTCAGGCGTGTCCCCCCAGGTCTGTCCCCTCAGGCGTGTCCCCCCAGGCGTGTCCCCCCAGGTCTGTCCCCCCAGGCGTGTCCCCCAGGTGTATCCCCTCAGGCGTGTCCCCCCAGGTCTGTCCCCCCAGGCGTGTCCCCCCAGGCGTGTCCCCTCAGGTCTGTCCCCCCAGGCGTGTCCCCTCAGGTGTGTCCCCCCAGGCGTGTCCGCCAGGTGTGTCCCCTCCAGTGTGCCATGCCCCGTCCCATGCGTGAGGAGCCGTCCTCGGTCCGGACCATCGTGTGCCTCTGGAGGTTTAACCGTTGTCAGAGCAGACGCAGGCAGGGCCGGCTCCGCGAGGCAGGTGGCCTCAGAGAGATGCTGGTACTCGGGGAGGGCGCCAGGGGCGGGGCCTGCTCCCTGCAGCCTGTCCCCCGGTCCCTGCCACCCCCTGTGGGGCGGGCGCAGGCCTGGCCTGGCCTGGGGAGCCGGGGGGAGGAGGCGTCCACACTGGGGCTGGGCTGGTTCAGGACGGGGCTGAGGACCAGCTCTCCCACCGGCTCCCCCTCCGCCTCCGGGAGGGAGGCCCGGCTTCTGGAGGCCCCGCCTGGGGCAGACCAGAGGAGCGCCCTGGGGCTCCCGCTGCCGCCTGCCGCCTGGCGCTCGGGGTCTGCTCCCCGCCCGGTGGGTGCTGGGAGGACGCACTCGGGGTGAGGCGGGAGACTGGGGACTGACCCGCCTCCCGGGCCGGCCCCCCTCCGGCCCCCCCAGTGAAGCTCCGGCACGGGGTTAGAAAAGCACACGGATTTATTGGATTCAACCTCAGTGTAAACCCTCGTGGCGCCCGGCAGGTTACATGTGGCGTACATCCATTCCACAGCATGAGCCGCCCCCCGCCCGCCGCCCCGAGGGACCGTCTCCAGCAAGAACGTCCGTCCGTCCGTCCGTCCGTCTCACCGGCATCGCCGTCCGCCCTGCAGCGAGGCCGCCCTCACCGGGTGCCGGGCCCGGGACCGCAGGCCCCAACACGTCTCCAGTGAGGGCGTCTGCAGAGCTCTCCTTCCCACGGGAAGGTCACGCCCCGGCACGAGAGTGACCGCCACACGCCAGCAGCACACGTCACTGGCAGCCGAAGCCATTCACCGCCGGCCCGGTCCTTCCTCCGGGCGGCTCTCAGCGTGACGTGGACACCAGACACGGACGCCTCCCATCCACGCTGCCAGCTGGAAGCAAAGCAGAACGGTCGGAACGGAGACGAAGCCGGATGGAAAGGGAGCGACGGACGGACACTGCGGAGGCCAGGGCCAGGCCAGGCGCGGGCCAGCCCCTGCCCCCAGGGTGCCCACGGCGGCCGCCTCCCGCCTCCCGCCTCCACAGGACTGTGGCCATGCGGGCCACACTGCGGGCCACGCCGAGGGCCACCGTCAGGACTGCTTTGTTCAGGAGCAGACGGCACATTTGGAAGCTCAAGCTGCCTTCTCCTTCTTTTCTTCCTTTATTTCCCCCAAAGGGGCGCTCGGGGCAGTGACAGGACACAGACGCCAGATGGTGGTGGGAGAGGCGGCTAGGACGCCGGGGTCGCGCGGCCACAGGACCGCTCGCTGTGCAGTCACGTGGCTCTGTACCCGCCGGGCCCCCCGCCAGGAGCAGGCATCTGGGCCCCGCCGGCCGGACAGGAGGTGCCGGCCCCGCGTCCCGGGCGGCAGTGCCAGGTGGGCCCCTGGGGACAGCAGGTGGCTCAGTAGATTTCAGACACTCGGGTGGGGGCCTGGGGGAGAGGGAGGACGGGATAGGGCCCAGGGCAGGGGACCCCAGTCCCGTGGCTTGAGGCCACACACGGACCCCTATCGGGGCAGGTGCTTCGCGGACGCTCACTCAGGACGGGGCCGTGGTGAGGCCGAGGCCGAGGGGCCGTGGGCTCGGGAGGGAAGCAGTGAGGCTGGCGGAGCCGCCCGGCCCTGGGCAGACGCATGGCCGGCTCTGGGCCCTCGGGTCTCACGGGCTGTGCCGTGGCCTCGAGCAGGGAGGCCGTGTGGCCGGGGTCTCAGGCTCACCCCCTGCCAGACCCACTCTCGCCGGGTGCCGGGTGCCGGGTGCCGGGCGCCGGGCGCCGGGCTGGCTGCAGACGCACCAGCCCTGGGGTGGATCCCGGGGAGCCTCTGGGTCCCCCCTGAGGGGGTGCCTGGCCAAGGTCGGCAGCCCGTGTCCTGCCCGTGGCCCCGGAGTGGGCGCAGCAGGGGCGAGGGTGCCATGGCTGGGGCTGGGGCTGAGGGATGGAGGGAAGGGTGAGGAGGCCCCCTCTGGCCTTCCACTCGGGGTGAGCGCCCAGCGCTCGCAGGAGGGAACCGCTGAGGCTGGACGGGGGGCCAGGCCTGGAGGCCCTGCTCCGAGGCCGGAGTCTCAGGACTGTCTGGCCTATGGCCCCAGGGCTCCGGGCACAGAGGGCACCGGGCACAGAGGACCCCGGGCACAGAGGACTCTGGGCACAGAGGACTCCGGGCACAGAGGACTCCGGGCACAGAGGACCCCGGGCACAGAGGGCACCGGGCCCCAGGGCTCCGGGCACAGAGGGCTCTGGGCACAGAGGGCACCAGGCACAGAGGGCCCCGGGCCCCAGGGCTCCGGGCACAGAGGGCACCGGGCACAGAGGGCACCGGGCCCCAGGGCTCCGGGCACAGAGGGCACCGGGCACAGAGGGCTCTGGGCACAGAGGGCACCGGGCACAGAGGGCTCCGGGCCCCAGGGCTCCGGGCACAAAGGGCGCCAGCAGTGGACGCTGCGAGGCAGGGCCAGGGGTGAGGAGGGAGTGCGGCTGGGAGGCACCCTCCTCACGCTCTGGCACGAACCAGGCGCTCCTGCTTGAGTCCAAAGGCGGTTCCCAAACTGCCCAGTGCTGGGGCCCGAGGGGCTGACCGGTCGTGTTCAAGGTCATGGGAACCTGGGCCTTACCATGTGCCACGGAGACTCTCGGGGTGTGGGGAGGGGACTACAGCGCTGAGGAGGAGCAGCCGGAAATGACAGGACGTGATGGTCTGCAGAGTCAGGTGGACGGCGGGGGCGGCCCTCGGGGTGGACGGCCCTCGGGGTGGACGGCTCTCGGGGTGGACGGCCCTCGGGGTGGACGGCTCTCAGGTGGATGGCGGGGCGCCCTCAGGATGGACGGCAGGGTGCCCTCGGGGTGGACGGCGGGGTGGCCTTGGCTCTGTGGTGGCCGGGGACACCCGTCCACACCGCCTCTCCCACAGCCATCACCCCAAGTCGCCACACGCCGCCTTCTGCGGCAGGAAGGCCATCGGGGTCACAGACAGTGGTGTTCTGAGGGGCTTTGCATGGGGACCCCGTCCAGGTGAGGGACGGTGCAGTTCCGAGCCGCACGGGCAGCCCTGGCCGAGGGGAGGCCGCTGGGGCAGGGCCGGGGCCGGGGCAGGGGCCGGTGGGAGGTGGGAGGTGGGAGGCGGGCGCGGTTGTGTTCACAAATCCTGTGCCAGCCCGGGCCAGCTCCTCCTCTGCACACGGCCCGGTGGAGCTCGTCCTGCTGCCTCGCGTGGGCGTGAGAAAGGGGTGGAACCCCGTCCAGGGACCCGCAGGCCTCTCAGGGGTCTCCCCACCAGGGCCTGGAGGGCGCAGCCGGGCCCCCGACACCCACACGCTGGCGTCCGGCTGGAGCCTCTGTGACGTGCGTGTGGGAGCACACGGCATGCACGCTCCCGTCTGCACACACAGCACTGAGGGCGGCTCGGCAACGCTCTCTCATGGGGACACGATTACTCTTTCTCCTGCCAAATGGTAAAATAAATAAATAGGACGCTCGTCTCAAATGCAAACGCAACTCCGGTTTCACAAAAACACATGATTGTCTGGAAAGGGGCGGGGGGCTGCGGGGGGCCCCGGCCCCGGCTCGGAGAGGCCCCCACGCCCGGCCCTCGGTCACACAACACACAGCCGGCTACACGGGTTTGGTCCTTCACTGGGTACTTATATTAACATTATTTCTCCACAATAAGAATGTCTAATGCCAAAAAAAAAAAAAAAAAAATACTGTTAAGGAAGAAATAAAATAAGAAAAGAAACAAATTAGAAAAAAATTACAAGTTATATACAGATTAAGGTCAATTCCATCAGGGAAAGAACAGGACGATTTGAACTTGGCCCCTAGGGGGATAATTTAAAGCCCCGGGTGGGGAGGAGGCTGGTCCCGGAGGGAGGGGGGCGCGGCCCGGCGGGCGGGGTGGTCTCTGCGGCAGGTCCTGGTCCCGGCTGGCCGTCCCTCGGCTCCGGAGCCGGCCCGCCTGCCGGGACCGCGTGGAGGGCGGGGCGGAGCGGCAGTGCGTCCTGGGTCCCGGCCTCAGGCGCCAGTGGAGCGTGGCGGCCGGCATAGGGGCGAGGAGTGTACCCCCTGCCGCTGGGGTGTGCCCGCCTCCTGCCTGTGCCCGTCTGACGGGCGGGTGAGGGGACGGCAGACCAGACGTGGCCAGCGGGCCTGCCTTCTGGAGAGCAGCGGAGGGGACAGGCCGGGGGAGGGACGTAAGCTGCCCGGCCCACCTCTCTGACCGTCCCCCAGAATCGGGGAGGGGGGTCCAGGGAGGAGCCGCCTGCAGGCCACGGGCACGGATCCCATGTCACACCATGACAGGCACGTGTCCCAGTCTCAGCCTCGGGCCGGCCTGAGACCCGTCTCCGAATCCTTGGTGCAGTCTGAACGGGCTCGAGGCAGGGCCCGGGGCCCGGCCGCCCGGGGTCACCGAACGGCCATGGCTTTACAAAGAGGGTGGAGGACAGGAAACCTCCCCGCCAGCTACAGTCCCAGGGCCACTGCAGCCACAGCAGCCACGGCAGCCACGGCAGCCACGGCAGCCACAGCAGCCACGCAAGGCCACGCACAGCCACGCGCAGCGGGCCGGGAGGGCGTGGCTTTGCAGGGAAGCTCGGGTTCGAAGCGATGCAAAATTATGTTTACAAAACAAGTTGCAGGTCCTTTTCCATCTCTTTTTAAAAAATACTGTCTGTTTTTAAAACCACATGCTTAAATAGGCTCTGTCGTCAGTAAGGTCACCAAAGGGCGGTTCTGGTCATTATTTTCATATAAAAACCGTGTGGGCCGCTCCCTCCGAGGGGCACCCGGGTCTGCCCCACTTCGGGGCCGAGGCGGCCCGGGCTGCAGTGCGGGAGGAGGTCCCGGTGGTGCCCGCCGGGCTGTTCTCGGTTCTCAGAGACGTGGCCGCCGGCCTCAGGGACTGGGTGTCGGGGTTCTCACTGGAAAAGGCGGGTGAAGCCGGGAGCGGACGCGAGGAGCGGCCGGGTGCAGGCGGGAGGGTCTCCCCGGCTCCTGGGGCCCTCGCTGGGACATGGGGCCGAGGTCACCTCGGGAGGCCCTGCCCCCCGGGCGGTCAGAGGTGGTTGATGGGGTTGAAGGCTCCGGCCTCGGGCGTGGGTCCCGCCATGTTCAGCCAGGCATCCAGGGGGCTCTGGGCGGCGGCGCGGAGAGGAGGGTCCTCGGAGAGTGACAGCATCATTGCGTACGCCTGGGGGGGATGGACACAGGCCCGCAGTGAGCCGGGGACCCAGGCCACTCCGTCCTCGCCCCTCCCCCCTCCCCCGGCTCGGCCCACTCAGACCCACACGGGCGGAGGGAGGGCCCATGGAGGCCAGACCCGTCTCCCCCAACCAGGCCTGAAGGAGGGAGTCGGGAGGGCCCTGGCAGAGGGGTTCCTCGGCCTCTCGGGGTGTCCCCTCTGCAGTCCCCACAGCCGCCCCTTTTCTCTGCCTGATGACCCGCAAACCCGTGTGCGAGCGGGCATGTGGGCCCTGGGGGTGCCGGTGGTCGTTGCTAAGAGCCTGTCCGCTAAGTCTCTCCCTGGACACCCAGTCCCAGGGCACCTTCTGCTGTGAGCTGTGAGTGTGAGGTGACAGCACCCGCGGGGCGGGGCGGGCTGGACAGAGTTAGTAACAGACGCAGACAGACACACAGACGGCTGGGCTGCGGCTCTGAGGCTCGGGCTGCCGCGCTGCTGAGACCTGCGGGCTCCAGGCGGAGGGACCTGGGAGGTGGTTCTGTGGCGGCTACACTGGGGCCGAGGCCGGTCAAGCCTGGTCCTCCCTGACCCGCCACGGCTCCCGTGCGGACCAGCGCCCCCTGCGGGCAGCTTAGCCTCTGGCCGTGGCCCTCTGGCCGGTCACAGAGGGCGGGGGCGGGCGGCCTCTCCCGGACACCTGCTGGCGGGCGAGAGGACAGTGACCTCGGCGCCCGAGTGACCTGGTCCAGGGAGAGACAGGTCCTTCTGCTCTCAGCCCTCCCGCCCCACGGCTGCCCTGCTGCGGGGACGTGGCGGTCCCTGGGCGTGTCTTTAGCCGTGGCCATGGGCACGGGCGGGCAGTGGGTCCTGGGCCCTGGGCAGGCCCGGGCGGCCACAGAGAGGGGGCTGCCCTGCCTGGCCTGGGGGCGGGAGGGTAGTGGGCCCTGGGCAGGCCCGGGCGGCCACGGAGAGGGGGCTGCCCTTCCTGACCATGGGCACGGGCCGACAGTGGGTCCTGGGCCCTGGGCAGGCCCGGGCGGCCACGGAGAGGGGGTGCCCTGCCTGGCCTGGGGGCGGGCGGGGCTCCGCGTACGTACCTGGCTCTTAGCCTGCCTGTACAGGGTCTGCTTTAGAGCCTCAGAGTCTAGGGTGGAGTTAAGCACATCCTTAACTTCCAGCGCCTCCTCGGCCGCTCTGCGCAGGTCCAGCCCCTTCCCAAAAGTCGGCATCGGCTCCAAAGCCAAGAGGCCGCCCGCCGGTGGCTGCTCGGCGCACCTGCACCAACCGAGAGGCGCGTGAGCCACGGCCTCGCCCCGCGCCGCCGCGTGCCAGCCACGTGCACAAGACGGACACACGGACACACGGACACCGGGACACCTGCAGCCACACGGATGCGGGAAGAGCACGGACAGAGGACACGGAGCGGGTGAGTACACGCACACGTGCTGCAGGGAGCAGGCGGGGCCTCCGGGTTTCCAGGGACCAGGACGGGAGGGAGGGGCAGGACCCCGGCCCCAGGACGGTGGGGGGGTGTTGGCTGTCTGTGGAGCGACTCCTCAGAGACTCCTGAAAGCTGGCACTGCCCCGAGGCCGGGGGGGGCAGCACTGGGATGCAGGGAAGGGGCTCTGGGTGGCACAACTTCCGGAATGACGGGGCTCAGTCCCGGGCCACAGCGCCCCCGGAGGCTGGACGGCACCCCAGTGACAGCTACCATGTGGCCCTGCTGCTGGGCACGCTCTCCGTGCTGCCCCCGGCCTCTGGGTGTGCATGCACATGTGTGTTAACAGATGCACACACACGCTAGTGCATGCACAGGTGCATATATGCATGTATCCCCAGCACACACATTTGAACGTGTATGCACGTGTGTGTGCATGTTTGCATGTGGTGTGTGTGTGAGGGGCGGGGCTGCTTCCCTGGCCCCCGTGCAGAAGCCCCCGTGGCAGAGGTCTGCAGGGAGGAGGGGCAGAGGGAGGGGCGGGCTCTGAGGTTTGGGAGTGAGTCGCCCTCGTGACGCTCAGGGCCTCCCTGCCGGCCCGGCCCTCAGCAGCTCCGGCTCCCAGGGGCCCCGCCGTGCCCGGCTGGCACCCACCTGCGGGTGTGGTCGAAGCCCGCGGCCAGCGAGGCGGGCGGCTCCTCGTCCTCGTCCTCGTAGGCGCCCTGGGGCTCGGGCGTGGGGGACACGTTGTCGTCCTGGGACTTGCCGGCCAGGCTGTCGTCGTCCTCCTCCTCCAGCTCCTCCTCCTCCTCCTCCTCGCCGTCCTCCGGCTTCCCGCCGGCCAGGCCGGGGCACGGCGCCGAGCCGTCCAGCTCCGGGGCCTCTGGCCTGGAAGGACATGGAGGGATTGACCACCGACCCCGAAGGCCGCAATTCAGCTCCGGTCAGCGCTCCCCACTGCACCCCGACCTCGAGCCTCCTCCCCCCCCCCCCCCGAGAGCTCGCCCTGTGGCCACAGGACACCTGAGCCTGGTCCTGGCTATCCCCGCCAGGTCCTGGGCTGTCCCCCCTGGCTGTCCCTGCCGCGGTCCGGACTGTCCCCCCTGGCTGTCCCTGCCGCGGTCCGGACTGTCCCCCCTGGCTGTCCCTGCCGCGGTCCGGACTGTCCCCCTGGCTGTCCCTGCCGCGGTCCGGACTGTCCCCCCTGGCTGTCCCTGCCGCGGTCCGGACTGTCCCCCCTGGCTGTCCCTGCCGCGGTCTGGACTGTCCCCCCGGCTGTCCCTGCTGCAGTCTGGACTGTCCCCCCGGCTGTCCCGGCCGCGGTCCTGCTGACCCTGTGCGGTCCGGGCTGTCCCCCCTGCGGTCCTGCTGTGCCCCCGCCCTGTCCCCGCCAGGTCCTGGGCTGACCCGACCGCGGTCCGCCCTGTCCCCCCGCGGTTTGGGCTGTGCCCCCCGCGGTCCTGCTGTGCCCCCCGCGGTCCTGCTGTCCCCGCCGCGGCCCCAGCCCGGTCTGTGGTGAGCGACTCCAGGAGAGAAGGGTGTGCTGAGCGCGTGGCCGGACACCGTGTGCGTGTCGGGGTGCGTGGCCAGCCTGGCGCTGGGCCAGGGTCGGCGGGCACAGGAGACGTCGGGAGGCTGGCGGCCCAGCCCGGCCCCGAGGACAAGGACGTGGACGGCCTGGCCAGAGGCCCCTCTGCGGACAGTGCTGGGTCCTGGGGTTCAGTGGGGGGTGCTGGGTCCTGGGGTTCAGAGGATGGTGTTGGATCTTGGGGTTCAGTGGGGGGTGCTGGGTTTTGGGGTTCAATGGGTGGTGCTGGGTTTTGGGGTTCAGAGGACGGTGTTGGGCTTTGGGGTTCAGTGGACGGTGCTGGGTTTTGGGGTTCAGTGGGTGGTGCTGGGTCCTGGGGTTCAGTGGACGGTGTTGGATCTTGGGGTTCAGAGGATGGTGCTGGGTTTTGGGGTTCAGAGGACGGTGTTGGATCTTGGGGTTCAGTGGACGGTGTTGGATCTTGGGGTTCAGAGGATGGTGCTGGGTTTTGGGGTTCAGTGGATGGTGCTGGGTCCTGGGGTTCAGTGGACGGTGTTGGGTTTTGGGGTTCAGTGGGTGGTGCTGGGTTTTGGGGTTCAGTCAGCGGCAGACCCGCTGGGACAGGTTTGCCTGGGAGACTAGTCCCTGACGTGCTGGCCCCGGGCCGTCCAGCCAGGCAGAGCTCCCCACAGTGGGTCCCGGGACCACAGGCTACGGGCAGGGGGTCAGCGGGAGTCCTGCCCCCTTCAGGCCGAACCCTGGACCTCATGCTCCCGCCAGGCTGCGTTCCCGGCTCCTGCGGCCGGGCCGAGAGGCGGGACCCCGGTGGGTGCGGGGCGAGGACCGTCCGCTCACACCGCCCACGGTCTGCCAGGCGCCTGCCCGAGGCCCCGGT
Organism: Pipistrellus kuhlii; assembly: GCF_014108245.1. NCBI lineage: Eukaryota > Metazoa > Chordata > Mammalia > Chiroptera > Vespertilionidae > Pipistrellus > Pipistrellus kuhlii. Next base: position 1,096,017 of record NW_023425534.1, on the reverse strand, counting down.
CCCCGCCTCCGCAGTGACGTGGGCGCCTCGGGCCGGGCTGGCTCCCTGCACGGGCGGAGCGAGGGCCTGGCAGTGGCCGCTCTCCCCGGCTCCGGGACTCGGGCAGCTCCTCCGACAGCCTCCTCACGCCCCTGCCCTGGCAGCAGGGAAGCCCTGGCGGACGCACGTGCTAGGGTCAGGGGGCAGGAGGGCGCCTGGGAATGCCGACAGGGACCCTCTCCTGGACGGCCCGCACCCCTGGGGGTGGGTGGGGGCCCTGGGCCCACCGTGGCCACCGTGTGGGCTGGAGCCGGGCGCCCCAGTCCTCTGGGAGCTGGGGGGCCGCACCCCGAGGCCTCCGGGAGTCGGCAGTGTCTCTGGGCCGCGGACGCCGGGACTGGCACCGGCCGGCCCCCAAGGAGAGCACTTCCTGGGCCGGAGCCCTGGGGGCAGGGCGGCCGTGCCGAGTCCCCTCCTGCTCGAACCCGAAGCCCTCGTTTTTCTGCTGCTGCTGGCACGTGTCTCTCCGTGTGCGTGCTCACGTGTGTGCGTGTGCACGTGTGCGTGCGCGTGTGCCTGTGCATGTGTGTGCGTGTGTGTGCGCGTGTCTGTGTTTAAAGGGGCAGCGCTCTTGTTTGGAACCTCCAGTCCTGGGACTGAGCAGTGTCTGGGGTCCCGGGCTGGGAGGACCTCGCCGGCGCCCTCCGTGCTGACAGCTGGGTGCACACGTGTGACCGTCACGGCCGCACCGTGTCAGGTGGAGAAACCGAGGCAGAGCCGGACGGAGTGGGATCGCTGCAGGCCGGGCAGGTGCTGGGGGTGCCCGTGGGGGCTCCTTACCGCGTGTCCGTGCGCGCGGCCGCTTGGTGCACCTCGCTGTTGGCGATGAAGTTCCGGATCTCGGAGAAGTAGGCGTCTTCCTTCTCGTCTAAAAGTGCGTGGGTGTCCGACTCGGAGGTGGGGGAGGAGGCGCTGGTCCCCAGGTGGTTCGTGAGGACCCCGGAGTGCTGGCTCACTGCGTGGAGGGGGCCCTCAGCTGGCCGCTCCCCCCCCCGCCGCCCCCTCCCCATCCATCGCCCCAGCACTCAAGTTCTACCTACACCCCTCCCCAACCTTGTTCCCGAACCGCCTCCCGGGGCTGCCCGCGGGCGCGCACCTGGGTCTGCTCACCTGGGGTCTGACCCCCTGAGGCCTGTCCCCCCTGGGATGTGCTCCCCGGGATATGCTCCCCTGGGAGTGTTCCCCAGGATGTGCCTGCCCCGGGATGTGCTCCCCTGGGTGTGCTCCCCCCGGGCGTGCCCCCGGCGTGCTCCCCTGGGATGTGCTCCCCGGGTCCCCTGTGCTCCCCGGGGTGTGCTGCCCCGTGTGTGCTCCCCGTGCGTGCTCCCCCTGGCGTGCCCCGGCCTCTCACCTGGGGCGTGCTCCCCTGTGCTCCCCGGGCGTGCTCCCCCGGCCTCTCACCTGGGGCGTGCTCCCCTGTGCTCCCTGGGCATGCTCCCCGGGCGTGCTCCCCCGGCCTCTCACCTGGGGCGTGCTCCCCTGTGCTCCCTGGGCGTGCTCCCCGGGCGTGCTCCCCCGGCCTCTCACCTGGGGCGTGCTCCCCGGGCGTGCTCCCCGGGCGTGCTCCCCCGGCCTCTCACCTGGGGCGTGCTCGTGCTCGTGCTTCTTGAGGTGCCGGTCCAGGTTGGTCTGCTGCCCGAAGCAGCGGCTGCACAGGTGGCAGCGGAAGGGCTTCTCCTTGTTGTGGATGTTGCGGACGTGCCGCTGCAGGTTGGAGGAGATGCTGAAGGACCGGTCACAGTACTTGCACCTGCGGGCACACAGCTTGGTGAGGCCGCGCCCTGGGCCTGCGGGCGGCGGGCCGTGGGGGGGTGCCCTCGCTGCAGGAGGGGGTCCGGGGGGCGTGCCCCTGGGCGTGCAGCACCCAGACCGCCCAGCGTCTCCGTCCTCCAGGTGGTGGGTCACCACAGGGCGACGTGCTCCCAGCAGCCTCAAGGGGGCAGCACCTCACCATGGAAAGATGCTGGGCTGGTCCAGGGAAGGAGGGGTCAGTAGACAGCTTCCCACAACTGTGCTCCCCGCAATTTTCCTCCCCACAGAGACCCCCGCCTAGCGCGGGGCGAGGAGAGCTGGTCCCACTGGGTCCTGGGCTTGCTGGTCCATCGACTGGGGGGTGGGGGCCCCCAGCCTGTGGCTGACAGGCCGCTTCCCCCGCAGGGACCACATGACCTCACTGTCCTCTTTAATGGGGGGCAGCCCACCTGCTCAGCTCATCTGTGCGCCCCCTGTGGACCCCTTGCAGCCCGCGCGGGGCAGAGGCTCCCGCCGCGCCCCCCCCCCCCCCCGAGTATTCTCTGACGTCCCTCTTATCCGAACAAGCGCGGCTGAGAGGAAATGGCCACGACGCACCATCTGAGACCCAGTGATGTGACGCGCCCCTGGGGGAGGGGCCCTCGGGCAGGGCCGGCCTCACGCCCCCCTCACGTCCCCACACAGAGGGCGACACAGAGCTAGCGGAGAAGGAAGACACCCAGCCAGAAACGGGAGGGAGCCAGAGCCCCAGAGGGGTGACCGAGAAGTGACCCACGCTGCCCCCTCCTGGTGGCGGAAGTCCAAGCAAGGCCGGTGACTGACAGGTGCTCTCACTGGCACTGTCCGGCTAAAGCCGCACGTGTGTGTGAGCGTGCATGTGTGCTCACAGTGCAGGTGTCAGTGTGTACAGAGGTGCCCATGCACAATTTGGTACATGTGGGTGTGCAGGCATGTGCACACACAGTCCATGTTCACGCACATGTGTGTGTGTGTGTGTGTGTAGTGTGGGTGCACGCAGACGTGTGCTGAGCGTGCAGGTGTGTGCACATAGTGCAGGTGTCAGTGTGTACAGAGGTGCCCATGCACAATTTGGTACATGTGGGTGTGCAGGCATGTGCACACACAGTCCATGTTCACGCACGTGTGTGTATGTGTAGTGTGGGTGCACACACACGTGTGGTGCACGTGCAGACCGGCACAAACAAGCGCTGTGGTGTTTGGAACTCCTCCAGGGACCCTGTCAGCCCCCCTCTGTCGATGGTGACGGGCTCCCCCTGGAGCCTGCTCCTCAGCGGCTGCTCAAGTGCAAGGCCAAGCCGGGCCCCAGCCCAGGCCTGGGCGTCCACCGCTGCCCACCCAGCGGGCGTGCGGGGTGCGCTGTGCCGCCTCGGTCTGTACCACGCTCACCGCATGGCACCCTTGCTGCCAACAAGTCCCCGGAGGGCAGCGCGTGGCCCGGAGAAGCGGGTCCGATGCGGACAGGGCTGCGGGCGCTGGTTCCCAGGGGTCAGGACTTCCTGTGGGGCCTGGGGGGCGGGTGGCCACGCCTTCCATGGGCCACAGAGTCCCGAGTGGCCTCCGGTTCTCATCTCAGTAAACGGCCCAGACAAGCAAGCCTGTTTAAAATGGAGGGAGAGCCGCCAGGGCTCCGGGCAGCCGGGCCTGCGGGCAGCTGGGATTTGCTTATAAATAAGCTGACAAGGGCTGAAACTGGTTTGGCTCGGTG